>NC_134820.1:9338947-9381447 GCF_046742065.1 Oratosquilla oratoria | reverse complement strand
TAGCAAACTGGATTTTGAAATAATGCAGAAATGAACTGGCAGACAAAATACATAGCATAATAAATAGTTCCTTGAAAGAAGGAAAAGTTCCAGAAGATTGGAAAAAAGCAAATATAGTACCTATATATAAAGGAGGTAATAAAGAAGACCCTACCAACTATAGACCAGTCTCTCTAACAAGTACAATAGCAAAAATTTGTGAAAGAAATATCAAAAGTAAATGGGTAAAATATTTAGAAAAAAAAAAAACAGCGTGCTAAATTCAAGGCAATTTGGATTCAGACAAGGACGATCATGCGTCACTAATTTAATATGTTTCTATTCAAGGCTAATAGATATAATACAAGAAAGAGATGGATGGGCTGCATTTCTAGACCTAAAAAAAAGCTTTTGACAAAGTACCACATAAGAAGTTGCTTAAGAAATTAGAAACTGAAGGAGGAATACAGGGCAAACTGCTTAAATGGATGGAAGACTTTTTGCAAGAAAGAAAAATGAGAGTAGTGATAAGAGACAAACACTCAAGATGGGATGAAGTAATAAGCGGTGTTCCACAAGGAACAGTTCTGGCCCCAATAATGTTTGCTATATATATTAATGATATGGATGAAGAAATTGAAAGTTATATGAGCTTCTTTGCAGATGATGCAAAACTATAAAAATAAAAGTGAACACGGAGGAAGAGTGTGAGTCACTACAGAGTGATCTAAATAAAGTATGGGAATGGAGTAGGAAGTGGGAGATGGAGTTCAACACTAAAAAGTGTAGTATAATGGAATTTGGAAAAAGCAAAAACAGAATAACAGGATCATATAAATTGGGAGAAGGAATAAAAAAAAAAGTAGAAAATGAGAAGGACCTGAGAGTCAGTTATGAATAATATGTCACCTGAGAAACATATAAATAAGATTTTTGGAGAAACTTATAACTTAATAAGAACATCTAAAGTGGCATTTACATACCTGGATGAAGAAATGGTGAAGAAAATTCTAATCACTCTGATAAGACCAAGATTGGAATATGCTGCAACGATGTGGTCACCAAGTACAAAAAAAATGTATAAAAAAAAATTGAAAGAATACAAAGAGCAATTACAAAATTGGTACCAACACTCTCAAAACTATCATATGAAGAGAGACTAGCAAAACTTGAACTACAGACACTAGAGCAAAGAAGAGAGGAGATTTGATAGCTATTTACAGAATCATGAAAGGCATAGAAATTATTGATAGAGAGAATCTGATAAAATGGGATAATAGAAATACAAGAGGGCACGGAAAGAAAATCAAGAAAGACAGCTATAGAAGAGATGTGAAAAAGAATAGCTTTCCTCACAGAGTAATAGACAGTTGGAACAAGTTAGATGAGAAAGTGGTGTGTGCAAACACAATACATGAATTTAAAAATAGTTTAGATAAAATGAGATATGAAGACGGGACACTACGAGCATAGCTCCCCTTCCCGTAAAATACAACTAGGTAAATACACACACACACCATCTATAGAATCATGAATGGCACGGAAATTCTTGATAGAGAAGACTTACTAAATTGGGACAAATGAAACACAAGAGGACATGGAAAGAAACTTAAGGAGGATAGTTATTGAAGAGATCTGAAGAAAAACACTTTTCCACACAGAGTGGAACAAACTGGACGAGACAATAGTGTGTGCAAATACTATACACGAATTTAAGAGCAAACTAGGCAATGCGGTAAACAAAGGCGGGACACTATGAGCGTAGCTCCCCCTTCCCGTAAGATACAACTAGGTAAACTCACACACACACACACACACACACACACACACACACACACACACACACACACACACACACACACACACACACACACACACACACACACACACACACACACACACACACACACACACACAAACACAATACATGAATTGAAAAATAGTTTAGATAAAGACGGGACACCACGAGTATAGCTCCCCTTCCCGTAAAATACAACTAGGTAAATACAACGAGATAAATACACACACACACACACACACACACACACACACACACACACACACACACACACACACACACACACACACACACACACACACACACACACACGGTGGCGCGGTTGGTAGAGTTCTCGGTGGCGCGGTTGGTAGAGCGCTGGACTGGAAAGTACGGTAGTGCTCGCAGTACCCAGTTCGAATCCTGCCCAGGGCCGGAATTATTTCGGTATCGCTGTGCTTCGGGTCGTTACTCTGACTCTCGTGGGCGGGGAGTTGTGTGTGTGTGTGTGTGTGTGTGTGTGTGTGTGTGTGTGTGTGTGTGTGTGTGTGTGTGTGTGTGTGTGTGTGTGTGTGTGTGTGTGTGTGTGTGTGTGTGTGTGTGTGTGTGAAAGGTCATAGCATTACCCATAGATCGGTCATACGAGCTCTGAGCTCTCTTTCGGGAGGGAAATAGCTGTCGATCACGAGTCCAACACGTGATCCAAAGACCAAGGTGAATGCACACACACACACACACACACACACACACACACACACACACACACACACACACACACACACACACACACACACACACTAACAGACAAAATACACATCTTAATAAACAGCTCACTCAAAGAAGGAAAGATACCCGAGGACTGGAAAAACGCTAACATTGTACCAATACACAAAGGAGGAAACAAAGAAGAACCCACCAACTATAGGCCAGTATCACTAACAAGCACCATTGCCAAAATTTGTGAGAAAATAATCAAGAATAGATGGGTAAAACATCTGGAAGACAATGACATATTAAACCCAAGACAATTCGGATTCAGACAAGGAAGATCATGCTCCACAAACTTAATATGCTTTTACTCAAGACTAATAGACATAGTGCAAGAAAGAAATGGATGGGCTGATTGTGCATTCCTAGACTTGCAAAAAGCCTTTGACAAAGTACCACACAGAAAACTACTAAAAAAACTGGAACACATAGGAGGAATACAGGGAAACCTACTAAAATGGATAGAGGACTTTCTGACTGGTAGAAAGATGAGAGTAGTGCTCAGAGAAAAATATTCAGACTGGAAAGAGGTGATCAGTGGAGTACCGCAAGGATCTGTGCTGGCACCAATAATGTTTGCTATCTATATGAATGACATGGATGAGGACGTGAACTGCTACATGAGCTTCTTTGCCGATGACGCCAAACTGCTAAGGAAAATAGAAACTGATGAGGACTGTGAAGCACTGCAAGAAGACCTAAATAGGGTATGGAACTGGAGTCAGAAATGGGAAGTGGACTTTAATACTAAGAAGTGTAGCATAATGGAGTTTGGAAAAAGCAAAAACAGAATATCAGGAAAATATACAATTGGAACCAAAGAAGTAAAGAAAGTAGGATCCGAAAAAGATTTGGGAGTAATTATCACGAACGACTTGTCCTATGATATACAGATTAACAAAATTGTCGGGGAGACTTACAACTTGCTAAGATCAATAAAAGTGGCGTTTACATACTTGGACGAAGACATGATGAAAAAAATATTGGTTACATTGATAAGGCCTAGATTAGAGTATGCAGCGACATTGTGGTCCCCCAGTACCAAAAAGAGTATAAAGAAAATAGAAAGAATCCAAAGAGCAGCTACAAAAATGGCACCTGCACTTGCAAACCTATCATACGAAGAGAGATTGGCTAAACTGGAGTTACCGACACTGGAGCAAAGAAGAGAGAGAGGTGACCTATTGACCATCTACAGAATCATGAAAGGCACAGAGGTACTCGATAGTGAGAACTTACTTAACTGGGACAAAAGAAACACAAGAGGACATGGAAAGAAAATAAAAAAACATAGCTATAGAAGAGAACTGAAGAAAAACAGTTTTCCTCATAGAGTTTTGGACACTTGGAACAAACTGGACAATGAAATAGTATGCGCAAAAACCATTCATGAGTTTAAAAACAAACTAGACACTGCAAGATACAAAGGCGGGACAACACGAGCATAGCTCCCCTTCCCGCAAAATACAACTAGGTAAATACAACTAGGTAAATACACACACACACACACACATATATATATATATATATGTATATATATATATTTATATATATATATATATATATATATATATATATATATATGTGTATGTATATGTATATGTATATATATACCTATCCGAGAGTTGACACCTTCATGTGGTGGATTGGCTTGAGAATCTTAATGACTACAAAAAACTATGTCAATAGAGAGACAATCTCTGCAGGGTCACCCATATTGAACAGGTTTTGTAAGAAAGATCAGACAAAGAGCAGCTCATACGCACAGTCGCAGGACCCACTGCAAACTGGCACGTCCCTGATGGCGAACAGGGAAACTCCTCATAGATATATGGGGTACTGTCATAATGATGGCGTGGACCATTGGGCACCCTATGGATATAGGGCTTCACCGAATATAATGAATAAGGTGACACCAGAGAAATATCTCACCAGAAACCAGTTGGTACGGAGGTGAGATTACTGCCAACCCCCTTCATAGCCAATATGAGCAGCACAACCAAAACAAAACCGGGCGTTCCTGTTGGATCATCGTCTCTTAAAGGTCCAACTGCACTGCCTCGTGTGCTTACGGGCAGTGTGCCACCGAATGTGAGTAAGCACTGTGCAAGCAGATCCAAGTCTTGGACATTAGACAACATGAAGAAAATTAATATCTATACTTACAACGTAAGAGGTCTCTCAGAAGATCACAGGCTGGAGAGTTTAGTGGAAGAACTAGACAACATCAAGTGGGATATCGTAGGACTGAGTGAAGTCCGAAGAGCGGAAGAAAAGCTGATACAATGACAAGATGGTCACCACCTGTTCTACGGTAAGGACAAAGAAAGATCTAGTGGAGTAGGATTCTTGATAAACCGAGAGGTTGCTGGTAACGTAGTCAAATTCAGTAGTTTGTCAGACAGGGTAGCTTGGATTGTGATTAGGCAGTGTAAAAGGTACACTCTAAAAATAGTTCAGGTTTATGCACCAACTTCACAGAGTTCAGACAAGGAAATTGAGTCATTCTATGATGATTTAAGTCAGGTAATGGATAAAGAAAAAAGTAAGTATACGTTGGTAATAGGCGACTTCAATGCTAAAGTAGGGAAGAAGATGGGCGATGAGACGTGCATTGGTAAGTTTGGAGTAGGTGAAAGAAATGACAGGCGAAATGTTAGTAAATTTTGCAGAGAATTGCAATATGAGGATAATGAACACTTTCTTCCAAAAGCGTGTAGGTCGTAAATGGACGTGGAGAAGTCCAAATGGAACAACAAAGAACGAAATAGACTTCATATTAGGAGATGAGAGCAAAAGCGTTAACAATGTTACGGTGATAAATAAAGTCAATATAGGTAGTGACCATAGAATGGTAGGTTGCACAGCTAAATTTGATTTCAGACCCGAGAGAAATAAACTAATTTTAAGAGAGAAAATAAGCCTTGCAAAGGTTAAGGATAATAATAAGAAATTTCAGTTAGAAATTAAAAATAGATTCGAAGCTCTAAGGACTAATGAGTGTCACTGTAGATACTGGTGCAGAATGTAGTCTGTTAAGTAGAAAGGCTTACTTTGCTCTACGGGAATTGTATAATCTCCCTTTATCTCCCTCTTGTAATAATTTGCATTCTGTGGAAGGTTCTCCCTTGCTTGTTCTTGGATCTGTTTGTCTTCCCTTACAGTTTCCCTCGCATGCTACAATCTTCAATGTCACTTTTGCTGTTGTCTCTGGCATTGCCCTTAAGTGTGATTGTCTCTTGGGTATTGATGCTCTTACAGCTCATAGCATAGATATTTCTCCTAGTCGCCGTGTAGTGACTTTCTGCAATTTTGATATATCTGCTTCGGATAGGCCAGTTTCTGTTTGTGATTCTACTGTGCTTGATCAGTCCGCACATGTGCCTGTCCCAGCTTCTAAGCGCTCTACCCCTGTTGCTCATTGTGCTGCTGTTGTTATAGGAGAGCATCTTATTGAACCTTCAAGTTCTGTTCGAGTTCCGGTGCGCGTCTCAGGTGCCCCGATAGGGTCTGACGTTCTCTCTTTGCCTGACTATTTGTATTCGTCGGCTTGCCCTAGAAGGAACTCTCTCCACTATTCGCGAGGATCATGTTACCACAGCGATGGTAACCAATGTCACGGTGCTCCTATTCCTCTCTCTCCTGGCAGTCACTTAGGTTCCTTTGAGGTGGTACACGTTGCTGCTTTCCAGGACTCGCCTATTATGGCAGCTTCTGTTCTACAGTCTCCTCCAACACGTGACCCTGCTCACTTAGCTTCTGTGCTTGCCACATTTGTAGGCGAGATTGATTTTCCTGAAGAGACGCCTCGTCTCCTTGACCTGCTAGTTACCCACCGTCAGGCTTTGGCTTTACCAGGTGATCCGTTAGGGGTTACGGAGCGTGTGGTTCATAGAATTGATCTTCAGCCAGGCACTCGCCCTGTTTACGTCCCCTCTTACAGGCTACCTCACTCTCGTCGGCTTATAGCCCAGTCCTTGGTTGACGATTTATTGAATGAAGGTGTTGTACAGGAGTCCCACTCAGAGTGGAACTCGCTTCTTCTCCTGGTGCCTAAGAAAGATGGATCTTTTCGTCCTGTTGTTGATTACAGGAAAGTCAATGAGGTCAATCTTCCAGACCATTATCCTCTGCCCATCTTAAGCGAGCTTCTTCAGTCCATTGGCACTGGTAATACGGTGTTCACCACCTTAGATTTAAAAGCAGGTTTTTGGCAGATACCCCTGGAGGAGAAGTCTCGTAAAATCACGGCCTTCTCGACTCCCAATGGGCACTATGAATGGCTTCGTTGCCCCATGGATCTGCGGAATGCTACTTTGACTTGCCAGCGTTTAGTTAACTCCATTTTTCATGGCGTAGTTGGGAATGGACTTATTGTTTACCTGGATGATTTGATTCTAGTTTCCAAAGATGTGGAAAGCCACTTTTCTAAGTTGTCCATGGTCTTGCAATGTTTTGCTGAAGCTGGGTTGAAACTCAACTTAACCAAGTGTTCCTTTTTCAAGACTAGTATCCAGTTTCTAGGTCATGTTGTAGACAAGCATGGTATCCATACCACAGGTGAAAAGATCAAGGCAGTCAAGGACTTCCCTATACCGAAGTCGGTTGAAAATGTACATTCCTTCCTTGGACTTGCAGGATACTATCGTGCATTCATTAAAGGCTTTGCTTCAATTGCTTCCCCTCTCACTCGCCTTCTCAAGAAGGACTCTTCCTTCCAGTGGCGTGATGCCCATCATCAAGTTTTGATTCCTTGAAGCTTGCTCTTACTGAAGCACCTGTGTTGGCTTTCCCTGATTATAGTATCCCCTTTACTATTTGTACAGATGCTTCTGGTACAGGTATTGGAGCTGTACTCATGCAACAAGTAGATGGATGTAGACCTCATGTTATTGCATATGCTAGTCGCATTCTTAATAAGCCTGAGTCCCGTTACTCTGTTACTCATTTAGAGGCCCTGGCAGTGGTGTGGACTTTAAAGCACTTCTGTGATATCATTTTTGGATATCCTATTACAGTCTACACGGACCACACTGCTGTCACTCAGCTTTTTAAGGACAAGAATCTGTCAGGCCGCCTAGCCAGATGGTTTCTCACGATTGAGGAATTCAATCCAACCCTAAAGCATATCCCCGGGCGTGCAAACCACGTTGCTGATGCACTTTCACGGAATATCCCTGTTGCTGCTGTTACCGTGATTCATAACTTTTCCCTGCAAGATCTGGCCAAAGCTCAGCGTGAAGACCCTGTTTGGTCTGCTGTCATTTATGCTTTGGAGTCTGGTGATGATTCCACCTTACCAGCTTTACCAGTACCTCTGTACCAATTTTCCCTGCAGCACAAGGTTCTCATTCGTAATGTGGAAGTGTTTGAGGAAGATGTGGCACAGCTAGTGATCCCTGAGTCTCTAGTTCCCGTTGTTTTGTCCCTTGCTCATGATGCTCCACAGGCTGGTCACCCAGGTCGTGACAAAACTCTGGCTATGGCGCGGAAGAAGTATTATTGGCCTAAAATGCGACTAGACATTACCTCTCATGTAGCCCGGTGTAGTTCTTGTGCTCAGAACAAAGGTTCTACGAGCACTGCTCCCATCTTAGAGTACCCTACTCCTTCTTGCCCTTTTCAGACTGTGGCTATAGACCTTTTGCAACTGCCTCGTAGCTCGGAGGGCTCTGTTTATGTCCTTGTGTGCGTGGATCATTTTAGTTGTTTTGTGGTCTTAGCTCCCTTACGTAACAAATCCGCACCAGTTGTAGCACATGCTTTAGTTTCCCATGTTTTGTGTCCATACACCACTCCTTCGGTGCTCCTTAGTGATAATGGGACTGAATTTAGGAACGAGGTTTTGGCAGGTATTTGTGAACGTTATGGTATCAAACAGACGTTCGTAACTGCTTATCATCCGGCGTCCAATGGTCTTGTTGAGAGGACGAACAGGAAAATTTTAGAGATCCTACGTCACCTTGCTAGTAATTTTCATGAGTCTTGGGAGGATTGGCTTCCCCATGTCAGTGCTTGTATCAATAGCACCATTAATGTTTCTACGGGCAAAACGCCTCATTATGTTATCTTTGACAGCCCTGCTCGTCCCCTCTACAATTTAGATGACTATAGTAAAATCCAGAGTCATGTGATGCATGCTATTTATAATTTTGTAAGAGATATACTGGATGTTTCAAAGGCCGACATGTTGAAACAACAACATGCTCGTGCAAAACCTGTGACCATCGGTGTTGGTGATCATGTCTTCAAAAGCATGCCTGATCGCCAGTCGAAATTGAATTGTAAATTTGAGGGCCCCCTTTTTGGTGACTGAACGCCTATACCCTAACACCCTTCTACAGGGCTTGGCGAGATTTCACAATCTGATAGGCTCAAGAAGACTCAAGTGCCTATCCCTGCCTTTACCCGGCCTCCTCCAGGGCCCACTGTAAGAACTATGCCTTGTTTATCTACCCCTCATAATTATGACCTTAGGTCAAGGGGTCCTGTAGTTACCTAACCTTTCATTGTGTATTGTTATGTATTCTTTGTGATGTTTCCCATTTTTTGTGTGTCCCTTTCTTGGTTATAATGTGTAACTATTGTTTAGCTCTTTTAAGTGTACTGTTTTGAATTGTATTTTGTCGTGTTTAGATATTAAGTATCATGTCCCGGACGTCCGGCAATAGCTGAATTTGTATTTTTGTTAACTGGCGCCAGTCTTATGTTCATTTACGTGTTTGTATGTATTGTCTTTATGTAATTAATTATGTATGTGTTTATTTAATGTATTGGGTGTGCTATTTTATCCATTTTTCCTACACTTTTGTCTGCCACTGTTGCATATGTGGTGTGTGTGTGGTTTGTCCTTGTGTATTTTGAATTCTCCTTGCCTCGGTCAGTCTTTTTCTTGTTTGCTCGGTGGGGTCACCGAGTGATGCTGGCCGAGCGATGTGTTAGCGTAGTATGATTGTATATCATACCATTATTATTGTACATTGTACTGGTGTGTTGCTTATTTGGGGAATATGTTTCCCCCTCTTTATAAAATTGTCATATGTTTTGTTGTTTGTTTTATTATTTGAATGTGTTTGAGATATGTTTGAATTTATTTGAATGTGTTTGAGATGAGGTGTCTGAGAAGTATGGTGGGGGTTACTAGGCTGGATAGAGTGAGAAATGAGGAGGTGAGGAGGAGAACAGGGGTGAAAAAGGAGCTGGGAGATAGGGTTGATGAAAGAATATTAGGATGGTTTGGACACATGGAAAGAATGAGTGAAGAAAGACTAGTAAAAGAGGTATGGAAGGCAGATGTGGAGGGAGTGAACATGAGGGGACGTCCTAGGATGAGGTGGATGGATGGGGTGAAGGGGGCTTTGGGGAAGAGGGGAATGTCTGTTGAGGAAGGAAGGGAGAGGACGGAAGACAGAGGTGAGTGGAGAATGGTTGTATATGGATGATGTTGTGATTGCATGAGGAGGAATGGGTGGGGGGTGGGGTAGTATGTGTGAGTAAATTTTGACGCAGCCTGAAGGGATTTCTCCCCGTCCTCTCCTTATATGCAGGGGGGATCGCCGATTAAATGAAGCGGCCTTGCTGTGGATGTGCTGTGTCTTGCGACACTGCTTCTGACCCAGGGCGGTGGGCAAGGTGCAGGGATGACCCGTCATCCAGGAGGTGCTCAGATGAGAGGAAGGGTGGGAGGGGTGTGGAGTGTATTTAGGGATGAAATGGGTGGGAGTGTTTTTATGCCTTTCCCTTTTTGGCTACCTCCCTTGAAAGGGGAAAAAAAGCCTTGGTATATGTATGTATGTTTTATTATTTATTGTAATTATATGTAATCATTGTGTATATTGTAATTATATTGGATATCGCAAATGCGATGCATGTCTGTTCGCGCCAAATTGGCAGCTTGGCGTCAGTTGGGAGGCAGCTCTCTTTGTATTTACATGCATTAGTTGTCAGTGATTACAGTGTATTTTCCACCATTTGACTTTCATTTCTTGTAGCCACCCGGTACAATATATATATATATATATATATATATATATATATATATATATATAAATATATATATATCACGTTAAAACCACTGTTGGAGTAGAAAAGACTGGAGACGGGAAATCTATATATTTCGATTGTAAACTGCAATCCTTTTCAGTAGATACAAAAAAAGAGTAGTGAGTGCTACTTAAGTAGCACCCTTGACATGAGAAAAGGGAACATTGGAAGAGGTCTCTACCCTCGGCTCACTCCGTATGTGAGGTCAGGAGGCAAATGTGTTTTTAATAAAAAGGTGGTAAATGTCCACCAAAGGTTGAAAGAAGATCATAGTCAGGGGGTATATTCGATTCCATGTAAAGGTTGTGACTTAGTTTACATCGGACAGACTGGATGGGATTTGAACACCTTTCGGTTTGCCTTTTCGGGCGGGTCCGTGAGCCCACCTTCCTCCCGGAGCCGCTCACGTAGACCCAACAGGAAGTCCCGCTCGAGAAAGAGTTCTATCTCTCCCAAGAGGCCTAGGACGCTCAGCTCGTCCACACCCTCCACATCTGGGTCACGGCACCACCCTCCTTCCGGGTTTCTTAAGCCGATAAAAACAATTTAAGCGGCACGAGCCGCGACAAAGAAATATTTTACCATGTTAAAATTAATTTCAACGCCCACTGTGACTCAGGTCAAAATAAACATGACTTTTCCTATTGAACTTAAGCTAATCTACAGTCATGATGGTCGAGAATTTTACCATGTTAAAATTAATTTCAACGCTCACTGTGACTCAGGTCGAAATGGACATGACTTCCTATTCAACTTAAGCTAATCTATAGTCATGATGGTCAAGAATTTTACTATGTTAAAACTAATTTCAACGCCCACTGTGACTCAGGTCGACATAAACATGACTTTTCATATTCAACTTAAGCTAATCTACAGTCATGATGGTCGAGAATTTTACCATGTTAAAATTAATTTCGACGCTCACTGTGACTCAGGTCGAAATGAACATGACTTTCCCTATTCAACTTAAGCTAATCTACAGTCATGATGGTCGAGAATTTTACCATGTTTAATTAATTTCAAAGCTCACTGTGACTCTGGACGAAGTGAACATGACTTTTCCTATTCAACTTGAGCTAATCTACAGTCATGATGGTCGAGAATTTTACCATGTTAAAATTAATTTCAACGCTCACTGTGACTCAGGTCGAAATGGACATGACTTTTCCTATTCAACTTAAGCTAATCTATAGTCATGATGGTCAAGAATTTTACCCTGTTAAAACTAATTCCAACGCCCACTGTGACTCAGGTCGACATGAACATGACTTTTCCTATTCAACTTAATTTAATCTACAGTCATGATGGTCGAGAATTTTACCATGTTAGAATTAATTTCGACGCTCACTGTGACTCAGGTCGAAATGAACATGACTTTTCCTATTCAACTTAATTTAATCTACAGTCATGATGGTCGAGAATTTTACCATGTTAAATTTTATTTCAACGCTCACTGTGACTCAGCGATGTCACGGTATGATAACATGACGTCATTATGTGATAAAATGACGTCACGATATAGTCCTATGACGTCAGTTTGTGTCCCTGTGACGTCACGAGGCGATCCAATGACGCCATGATTAAATCCGGTGACGTCACAGTATAATCACATGATGTCACTAGGTATTAAACATATGGAAGTCCGCTTGTGGGTGACGAGACGTCACAGACTGCCATAGCACACTATTGGATGAGGACGCTCGCCACGGGTTTCGAGGACTTCCCGCGGGAAGACTGGGTGAGTTGGATACATACCGAGGGTCCAGGCCCGTCTTAGCGGGAGACGCTCAGAGAACGTCTTCACCCAGGACGAAGCCTCTTGACTAACGCCCACGGACGAGGTCGCTCGGAAACGAACTCGGCCTCGCACACTCCCTTTCGGACTCTCGCTTACCCCGAGGATCTTCACGAAATTAGTGAGAGTGGTAGGCGTACGCTGGACGGAAGCAAGCGTCTCGACACTCATGTACCTAGACGGCTAGTTGATGCATTTGCCCACCGGGGAGGGTGCATCGGCCGACATCTCGGTGGCTCTGAGAGTGTTGGTGGACGTGGAGTTCGGGGTGGACTGGGACGGGTCTGCCCTCGCTCCCACACAGAGACTTTATTGGCTCAGGATTGAGTGGGACACAGTCAGCGCTCCTCGGGTGCTCCACTGCGCCAAGAGAGCGTGCTTCTCTCACACGTTCTCCCTCCTTCGGTGGCGGGGTGGGGGTGGGGTGGGGGGTTGCCTCAACTTCGCGACCCCGGCCCTTCCACTGAGCCGCTTGGGGCGCCGACGGCTGGTACGGGAGGTCGACAGGAGCATACTGCTTCTCCCGCGAGACCTGCTTGTTGCGTCCCTGGCTTCGGTCGGGGGCCCTACTCCGGTCGCTCTATCCAGGTTTCAGGAGACCTACGTGGTGTGGCAACTACGCCCACAAGTGTTCGAGTCGCTCTCCCTCCACTACGGCACCCCAGAGGTGGACCTGTTTGCCTCCCCAAACACGACCCAGCTCCCCCTCTACCTCACCTGCATCCAAAGGACACGCACAGGAGGCCCAGACGCCTTCACGGAGGACTGGAACAGCTGGAAGTACGTATTCATTATCCTCCTCCAGCGACACCAGTCCTCCTGAAGGTGATGCAGACCCTCAGGTCCTTCAAGGGTCAGGTCCTCCTGATAGCTCCCTACTGGCCAACCCAGCCGTGGTTCGGGGAGCTAATGAGATGGTGCCCTTCTCCCCTTCTACTGGGGTCAGCCTGCCTAGCCAACAGCCTTACCGCACCTCTCCAAGCGTCACTCCAACTTGATACTTGGAGTTTCTACGGGGAGCTCTCAGCCAACTCTTCTCTACAGAGGCAGCAGACAAGATGCTCAGAGCTCACCTTCCGTCCTCAGTGCGGCAGTGTGGGTCCTGCTGACAGAGATTCCGGAACTGCCTTCGGAGACACGCGATGGTGACCATCTCCGCCAGCACGGATCCGGACTTCCTGATTTGGCTGGCTGCCTCCACCAACAGGGCACCGGCGACTATCTTGCCTCACTATACAGCCCTCACTGATCCGCTACGCTTTGGCATGAACATCCGAGTGCCACAGAGGGCGCGAACCCTCCTAATGAAGGGGATCAGCGCCTCGAGAGAGCCGAGACATCAACCGGTCCTGGCCTGGTCCTGGCATCGTCTTCTGCAGTACCTGGCGTACGAAAAGGCCATTATGGAGGAAGAACACTTCCCTCAACGTGTCGTCTTTCTGCTCGCCTTGACTACGGACTACAGGGCTTCACAGCTGGCGGCAATCACCCGCCCCTCTACAAACTGGAGGAGGACAGCTCGGCCCTAACCCTCTCTCTCCATCACCAACATTCCTGGCCAGGAGCGGCCGAGCGGACGACATGATTGGCCCTCTCAGAATACAATCCTTCCGGGAGGGAGGACGCCCACATCCGCTGCGCCCGGTCCGTGCGTTCGAAGACTACGTGGAGCACACGGAAGAGATTTCTGAGGATCATCTATTCTACAACTCGAAATTTAGGATTTCCCTAACCCCGAGGTCCCGGGCGCACCTGCTTTTCCGCTTTTTGGAGAGAGCCGATCCGGGCCATGCCCCGCACGCCCACAGCATCAGGGACTCCGTGGCATCGCTGGCGTTTCTCCGCACCCACTCTGTGGAGCGGGTGCGGGACCTAGGGGCTGGACATCGACGACTTCCTTGGGGATACGGTGTCTCTACCACTCGGTCGCCCCTGTCCCATGTGTCGCCATGGAAACGGCTCCACCCCTCTCATCTCATGGAAAAAAAGGGGGTGGAGGGGGCAAAGGGCGACCGAGGAGTGGGGAGGGGCCAGGAACCGCTGAACAGGATACGAATTTCGTATAATTTACGCATTGTGTGAACAGTGCAATGTTGTGCATGTCACATTCTTCGGTGTGGGTACTTGACGTTTCTTTTCTCCCCTCTACTGAGTGATAAAATGAATAAGTCTCCCATAGGAAAGACACACGTAATAACTGTTTGAATCAGGCTTCACCTCTCCTCCCACCTGTCCTCGTCTCATGCATAGCTTCGCTGTGCAGGTTTCTTTCAGCCGATAATATTTCTTTGTCGCGGCTCGTGCCGCTTAAATTGCTTTTATCGGCTTAAGAAACCTGCACAGATTTAGGGTCCCTCCCTCCTCCCACAGGCGAAGCCTTCATTTCTCATTGAAGTGACGACTCAGGCGAGCCGGCTAAGAAGGGAGGGGGTAAAGAGGGGGAGGTGGGGTCGACAATGCGCATGCCTGCACAGAGCCGGGAATTTTAAATTTACTTATGATTTTGGCGGAAAATTCCAACCACACTCAACCTTCGGGAAGTGGCCATATGACCAGGAGTGTGGTATGGGATTATCGCTATAGCTTCGCTGTGCAGGTTTCTTAAGCCGATAAAAACAATTTAAGCGGCAAGAGCCGCGACAAAGAAATATTTTGACACAAACCACGAAACAAAATACTCGCTCACATAACACAACACCTCCACCACACACAACCACATTCAAACATAGACCTAAACTGACTAAACACCGACAATTACATTACCCGACCCATTCAACTCGAAGACGTCACAAGCATAATAAAGCACACACAAAACAAAACACCTGGAGAATCCGGAATCAATAAACAAATACTCGCACACACACCAAAAATAACAAAACAATTACTCACAGATACCTAGGATACTTTCCACAAAAATTTAAAAACTCAATAATCACATTCATAACAAAACAAAAACATAACACAAATAGAAAACTACAGACCCATTTCACTACTCGAAACACCAGGAAAAATATACGAAAGAATCATCACAAACAGACTAATGGCACACCTACACGACCATGACATGTTAAACCCACACCAACACGGATTCACTCCTGGCAAGGGAACACACACCGCACTCGCCACCTTATACGAAACAATAGCAGACACACAAAAACACAAACAAGCATGCTTAATCATATCAAGAGACATTTCTAAGGCCTTCGACAAAGTTTGGCACGAAACCCTTAAATACAAAATACTACAAGCACAACTTCCTGACGCCATCACAAAAACACTATGTAGCTTCCTCGACAACAGAACAGCAAAAATAAAGATAAATCAATACACTGGACCAGCCTTCCCACTCCATAGTGGAGTACCACAAGTAAGCGTCATTTCTCCAACACTTTTCAACTTATACACAGCAGACACCCCTCCACCATCACATGGAAGCTACACCATACAATACGCAGACATCACACAGATTATCACCTACCCAAACAACACAGCAAAACAAATGCTTGCCATGAAAGCACAACACGAAATACACAAAATAAACACCTACGAAAAACAATGGAAATCTTTAACTAACACAAACAAATTCCAACTCCTAGCCATATCAGCACGACAACCACCACCAATAAAGATTAACAACACCATAATACAATACAATAAACAAGCACACATCCTAGGTCTCACCTTAACATCACAAGGAACACAAAAACACATCAAAAACAGAATACGAACAACAGAAACCACAATCAACAGACTAAAACGTTTCCGAGGACACCACAAAAACACAAATACAACTATACAAAACACTAGCACGACCACAACTTGAATACCCTCCTATAATTACAGTCACAAGCACACCTACAGACATCAAGAAAATGCAAAAACTACAAAACAAAACATTACGGAAAATACTAAAACACAAACCCCCTTACCTAGAAACCACACAGCAACTTCACAAAACAACAAAACTAGAAACAATACACGAACGATTAATTAGATTGAGCAGTAAAGCCTGGAATACCACACTAGAACACAATACAACCACAGCCCCCACTAAGCACCAAAAGAACACAAGACCACAAATGGTGGCCACGCCTTAAAACCATCCTTGGCTAACCCCCCACCATTTCCGCCTAGCTAAATGTAAAAAAGAGTACGATACGTACGCAAGAATTACGTCATTGATAATAATAATTAGTCGGCACATTAGCCACACATTAGCCACACACATTAGCCACACACGTATCCACAAAGATACGTGTGTAAAACTTAACAAGAAAACTAGAAGTCATAAGGCACATTAGCCATCTTCAAACGTACGTATCCCTCCACCCCTAAAAAAGAAAGAAAAAAATATATATATATATATATATATATATATATATATATATATATATGTGTGTGTGTGTGTGTGTGTGTGTGTGTGTGTGTGTGTGTGTGTGTGTGTGTGTGTGTGTGTGTGTGTGTGTGTGTGTGTGTGTGTGTATGAGTATATATGCATACAATTCAATAAAAGGGAACAAGTCCGATACTTTTTCACAATAATAACCAAACAACAACCAAACCAAACTTCAAGGCACAAAGCCAAATAGAATAAAATCACACATGTTCCCCTCAATATTTAAATAATAATGCACGTGAAGGAAGTACGCGACAATACATTAATAATCTAATCAACGCATATTAAATCATAAACCTTTTAAAGAAACAAAAACGCATAGAATAGAGTAAGGATAACCGACCTTCACGATAACCCAATAATTATGCAAGTGGGTCCGCCCCACACTTTCAACACTCAACTTCTTTCATTTTCTATACTTTATCTTCTCCTCTCTGTAGACATTATTCTATTCTATTCTTCACGCCCAGAGATAAGATAGATTCTGTAGAGAGAAGACCCACGCTGGATCGCCTCACCGTTGAAGATACGCCTTTTTGTGCCGTCATTCACCCTAGTCTCTAGTTCTGTTTGACGTGCCAAACCATATCCAGTTATTCGAAAGTACTGCTACCCGAGTTAATTCCCCCTTCTCGTGGAATCTCGCTCTGGCAGGATTATATCCCACATGACTCTCCCTGTACGACTGGCATAGCCCGTGCGGTTTTTTAAAATTGCCTTTACGACGGGAGAGGGGGAAACCCTTCCATCAAGATAAGCCCGGTCTCGCGCGTCTGGGCACACTCGGTCCTCGTGTTCGATAATTAATCGTTGCGAGATTATTTCTTTGTCGCGGGTCGTGCCGCTTAAATTGTTTTTATCGGCTTAAGGAACCTGCACAGCGAAGCTATAGCGACAATCCCATACCACACTCCTGGTCATATGGCCACTTCCCGAAGG
This sequence comes from Oratosquilla oratoria, assembly GCF_046742065.1. NCBI lineage: Eukaryota > Metazoa > Arthropoda > Malacostraca > Stomatopoda > Squillidae > Oratosquilla > Oratosquilla oratoria. The sequence goes on along the minus strand of NC_134820.1, from coordinate 9,363,750 downwards.
TTGAGTGTGGTTGGAATTTTCCGCCAAAATCATCAGAAATTTAAAATTCCCGGCTCTGTGCAGGCATGCGCATTGTTGACCCCATCTCCCCCTCTTTACCCCCTCCCTTCTTAGCCGGCTCGCCTGAGTCGTCACTTCAATGAGAAATGAAGGCTTCGCCTGTGGGAGGAGGGAGGGACCCTAAATCTGTGCAGGTTTCTTAAGCCAATAAAAGCAATTTAAGCGGCACGAGCCGCGACAAAGAAATATTATCGGCTGAAAGAAACCTGCACAGCGAAGCTATGCATGAGACGAGGACAGGTGGGAGGAGAGGTGAAGCCTGATTCAAACAGTTATTACGTGTGTCTTTCCTATGGGAGACTTATTCATTTTATCACTCAGTAGAGGGGAGAAAAGAAACGTCAAGTACCCACACCGAAGAATGTGACATGCACAACATTGCACTGTTCACACAATGCGTAAATTATACGAAATTCGTATCCTGTTCAGCGGTTCCTGGCCCCTCCCCACTCCTCGGTCGCCCTTTGCCCCCTCCACCCCCTTTTTTTCCATGAGATGAGAGGGGTGGAGCCGTTTCCATGGCGACACATGGGACAGGGGCGACCGAGTGGAAGAGGCACCGTGTCCCCAAGGGAGTCGTCGATGTCCAGCCCCTAGGTCCCGCACCCGCTCCACAGAGTGGGTGCGGAGAAACGCCAGCGATGCCACGGAGTCCCTGATGCTGTGGGCGTGCGGGGCATGGCCCGGATCGGCTCTCTCCAAAAAGCGGAAAAGCAGGTGCGCCCGGGACCTCGGGGTTAGGGGGATCCTAGATTTCGAGATGTAGAAGAGACGATCCTCAGAAATCTCTTCCGTGTGCTCCACGTAGTCTTCGAACGCACGGACCGGGCGCAGCGGATGTGGGCGTCCTCCCTCCCGGAAGGATTGTATTCTGAGAGGGCCAATCATGTCGTCCGCTCGGCCGCTCCTGGCCAGGAATGTTGGTGATGGAGAGAGGGTTAGGGCCGAGCTGTCCTCCTCCAGTTTGGAGAAGGACGGGTGGCGGGTGATTGCCGCCAGCTGTGAAGTACTGTAGTCCGTAGTCAAGGCGAGCAGAAAGACGGCACGTTGAGGGAAGTGTTCTTCCTCCATAATGGCCTTTTCGTACGCCAGGTACTGCAGAAGACGATGCAAGGTCCAGGCCAGGACCGGTTGATGTCTCGGCTCTCTCGAGGCGCTGATCCCCTTCATTAGGAGGGTTCGCGCCCTCTGTGGCACTCGGATGTTCATGCCAAAGCGTAGCGGATCAGTGAGGGCTGTATAGTGAGCCGAGATCGTTGCCGGTGCCCTGTTGGTGGAGGCAGCCAGCCAAATCAGGAAGTCCGGATCCGTGCTGGCGGAGATGGTCACCATCGCGTGTCTCCGAAGGCAGTTCCGGAATCTCCGTCAGCAGGACCCACACTGCCGCACTGAGGACGGAAGGTGAGCTCTGAGCATCTTGTCTGCTGCCTCTGTAGAGAAGAGTTGGCTGAGAGCTCCCCGTAGAAACTCCAAGTATCAAGTTGGAGTGACGCTTGGAGAGGTGCGGTAAGGCTGTTGGCTAGGCAGGCTGACCCCAGTAGAAGGGGAGAAGGGCACCATCTCATTAGCTCCCCGAACCACGGCTGGGTTGGCCAGTAGGGAGCTATCAGGAGGACCTGACCCTTGAAGGACCTGAGGGTCTGCATCACCTTCAGGAGGTAGAGGGGGAGCTGGGTCGTGTTTGGGGAGGCAAACAGGTCCACTCTGTGGTGCCGTAGCGGAGGGAGAGCGACTCGAACACTTATGGGCGTAGTTGCCACACCACGGAGGTCTCCTGAAACCTGGATAGAGCGTCCGCTCAGTCGTTCTCCCAGCCCGGAACATACTTCGCCGAGAGTGATATGGCCCTGCGTGATGCCTCGGAGAAGATGTCTTCCGACAGGGCTAGGAGTGGACCTGGTCGGGCCATACCTTGCCTCTGCACGCACTGTACTGCCGTCACATTGTCTATGTCCAAGCGGACGCTCATGCAGGAGAATTTGGGGTGTCGCTCGAGTCATTCTTTCACCACTATCAGCTCCCGAAGGTTGATGTGTAGTGACCTTCTATCTTCCGACCATCCCCGGCAAGCTTGATGTCTCCAGCTCGACTGGAAGCCCCACCCCATGTCCGAGGCGTCCGCCGCTCCTGCCATTCGAGGTGGGGGGGGGGACTATGGGACCGACCGGTGTAGGGCCCCCGACCGAAGCCAGGGACGCAACAAGCCGTGGAGTGCTGAGGGTACCGGCCCGGGCAGGTCGCGCGGGAGGACCGGTATGATCCTGTCGACCTCCCGTACCAGCTGTCGGCGCCCCAAGCGGCTCAGTGGAAGGGCCGGGGTCGCGAAGTTGAGGCAACCCCCCCCCCCACCCCACCACCACCACCACCACCACCGAAGGAGGGAGAACGTGTGAGAGAAGCACGCTCTCTTGGCGCAGTGGAGCACCCGAGGAGCGCTGACTGTGTCCCACTCAATCCTGAGCCAATAAAGTCTCTGTGTGGGAGCGAGGGCAGACCCGTCCCAGTCCACCCCGAACTCCACGTCCGCCAACACTCAGAGCCACCGAGATGTCGGCCGATGCACCCTCCCCGGTGGGCAAATGCATCAACTAGCCGTCTAGGTACATGAGTGTCGAGACGCTTGCTTCCGTCCAGCGTACGCCTACCACTCTCACTAATTTCGTGAAGATCCTCGGGGTAAGCGAGAGTCCAAAAGGGAGTCTGGTAAAATCATACGTCTCCCTCCTTACCTGGAACATCAGGAAACGGCGATATCGGGGGTGGATGGGGAAATTCCAATCTGCGTCCTGAAGGTCCAGGGACGCTAACCCAACTCCCCTCCCGGAGTGCTGACCGGACCTGAGCCACCGACACCATCTTGAATCGCAGGGGTTTCAAGAATTTGTTCAGTGCGCTCAGGTTCATAGCCAGTCTCGTTTTTCCTGGGCCTTTCTTTGGTATGGTAAAGAGAATCAAATTAGTAGGGCAAGGTGGATTCCGATCCCCGGAGGGTGTAGTGAAGTCACAAAATCGATTGTAAAACGTATAACAACATACATGCGAGGCCGAGGTCGTTTCCGATCGACCTCGTCCGTGAGCGTTAGTCAAGAGGCTTCGTCCTGGGTGAAGACGGGCCTGGACCCTCGGTATGTATCCAACTCACCCAAAGTCTTCCCGCGGGAAGTTCTCGAAGCCCGTGGCGAGCGTCCTCATCCAATAGTGTGCTATGGCAGTTTGTGACGTCTCATAACCCACAAGCTGACTTCCATATGTTTAATACCTAGTGACATCATGTGATTATACTGTGACGTCACCGGATTTAATTATGGCGTCATAGGATTGCCTCGTGACGTCACAGGGACACAAACTGACGCCATAGGACTACATCGTGACGTCATTTTATCACATAATGACGTCATCTTATCACATCGTGACATCCCTTTATCGCATATTGACGTTGCCTGATCACATCGCGAACTATTATCACATTGTGGCGTCATGTAATATCGTGACGACACCAACAAAATGACGTCATAGGACCCCCATCGTGACGTCATATGTTTTCATTGTAATTCCACTGGACCATACAGTAATGTTACAGAATTAGTGATGTCACATGGTCACATCGTGATGCCACAGGGTTACATCACGACGTCACAGGGTCACATTGTGATGTCACAGCATCACGTGATGTCACAGCATCACGTGATGTCACAGCATCACGTAATGTCACAGGATCACATCACGACGTCATAGGATCACATCGTGACGTCATCGAAACACATCGTGACATCAAAGAATCATATTGTGACTTCAAAGGATCACTGACGTCCCAGGATCACATTGTGATATAGCGAGGTGTCATTTCCAGGGTGCCTGGACAGCCTAGTAGGGCGGAGTTCAGATCGAGACGTCAAATGATGTCATTCAGGTGATGACAGGACCCCTTACTGAAGAACGTTTCCACTAGGCGAGACCCCATCTTTGCTGAATAAGATCCCTCGCCGCTACACAAGGGGGATGTATGTAAGGTCATACCATGAGAAGGGGCGGATCTCGTAAGAGTCCGTCGTGGTAGGAGGATAAGGTAAAGATGAACGAAGGTGGTCCTCCACCCCGTCCCCGAACCCGACGGTCATCTGATTGAGGGGGGGGGGGAGGTTCCTCATGAGAGGGGCCTTTCAGTCCTATACCCGCCGCCGGCGCGGAGGGAAGGACCAGGAGGGAGTGTGGGAGAGGGGGCCAGAGCCGGAGGTTCGTTAGAAGGCTGCTCTGGAGGGGGGTGGGGATGCTCTGGTCTGCGCAGCCTGAAAGGCCGGATAGCGAGATAGGACAGAGTCGAAGACGGGGCCTATCAGGGACGGAAGGAGGGTGGTGCCGTGACCGGGATGTGGAGGGTGTGGACGAGCTGAGCGTCCTAGGCCTCTTGAGAGAGATAGAACTCTTTCTCGAGCGGGACTTCCTGTTGGGTCTACGTGAGCGGCTCCGGGAGGAAGGTGGGCTCACGGACCCGCCCGAAAAGGCAAGCCGAAAGGTGCCAGAGGGCCACGACGGTCGGGGGCACGGGGGCCGCCGACCCCCCGGGGCGCCACCCTCCACACCACCCGACATGCCCCCCCCCCCCCGTCCCCCGAGAGTCCCGGACCGCCCACCCACGGACGACCCGGAGACGTCGGACGACGGAAGAGGTCAAAGTCCACGCCTAGGGTCTGACGAAGCAAGCCGTGAGGCGTTAGAGGACCATTGATGGTCGGAGGTATGGGGCTGCCGAGAGGCCTGATGACCCTCAGGAGCACCCCCCCCCCCGTATCATAAGACACGTCGCCCTGTCCTCCGAGAGGACCGGGTTCTTACCACTGACGGCCCGGAGACGTATGGGGGAGTGATTACGAGCTTAAAAGGTCGGAGTCTACGGCTAGGGCCTGACGAGGCAAGTCGTGAGGCGTTAGAGGACCATTGATAGTCGGAGGTATGGGGCTGCCGAGAGGCCTGACGACCCTCGGGGACGCCACCCTCCGTACCATAAGACACGTCCCCCTGTCCTCCGAGGCCCGGGTTCTTATCACGGACGGCCCGGAGACGTATGGGGGACTCATTACGAGCTGAAAAGGTCGAAGTCTACGCCTAGGGCCTGACGAGGCAAGCCGTGAAGCGTTAGAGGAGCATTGATGGTCGGAGGTATGAAGCTGCCGAGAGGCCTGATGACCCTCGGGGGCGCCACCCTCCGTACCACCCGACACGTCGCCCTGTCCTCCGAGAGGCCCGGGTTCTTATCAAGGACGGCCCGGAGACGTATGGGGGACTCATTACGAGTGGTCGAAGTCTACGCCTAGGGCCTGACGATACAAGCCGTGAGGCGTTAGAGGACCATTGATGGTCGGAGGTATGAGGCTGCCGAGAGGCTGACCCTCGGTGGCACCACCCGCCGTACCATAAGACACGTCGCCCTGTCCTCCGAGAGGCCCGGGTTCTTATCACGGACGGCCCTGAGACGTATGGGGGACTCATTACGAGTGGTCGAAGTCTACGCCTAGGGCCTGACGAGGCAAGCCGTGAGGCGTTAGAGGACCATTGATAGTCGGAGGTATGGGGCTGCCGAGAGGCCTGATAACCCTCGGTGGCGCCACCCTCCGTACCATAAGACACGTCGCCCTGTCCTCCGAGAGGCCCGGGTTCTTACCACGGACGGCCCGGAGACGTATGGGGAACTCATTACGAGCTGAAAAGGTCGAAGTCTACGCCTAGGGCCTGACGAGGCAAGCCGTGAGGCGTTAGAGGACCATTGATGGTCGGAGGTATGGGGCTGCCGAGAGGCCTAATAACCCTCGGGGGCGCCACCCTCCGTACCATAAGACACGTCGCCCTGTCCTCCGAGAGGCCCGGGTTCTTACCACGGACGGCCCGGAGACGTATGGGGAACTCATTACGAGCTGAAAAGGTCGAAGTCTACGCCTAGGGCCTGACGAGGCAAGCCGTGAGGCGTTAGAGGACCATTTATCGTAGGAGGTATGGGGCCGCCGAGAGGCCAGACGACCACCAGACTCGCAGCAATGGGCACAAACCGGACCAATTAGAATTAAGAAGGCAACAACTGGTTCACTAATAGGGTGGTCGAAGAATGGGACAAACCGGTAACCGTGCAGAAAGCGCTGAAACTATCAGTTGAAAAACAAGCAGGAAACAGACTCACCGGCAAAAAACCAAAGGCCGGCAGCGGGGAGACCGCTTCCTCTGATTCCGCACTTAGAAGTGAGGACTCGGGCGAGCCGGCTAAGAAGGGAGGGGTAGGGAGGGGGAGGTGGGGTCGTCAATGCGCATGCCTGCACAGAGCCGGGAATTTTAAATTTCTGATGATTCTGGCGGAAAATTCCAACCACACTCAACCTTCGGGAATTGGCCATATGACCAGGAGTGTGGTATGGGATTATCGCTATAGCTTCGCTGTGCAGGTTTCTTTCAGCCGATAAAGACATGTTTCATGCATTAAGCGACATAGTGCCAACGCGCTCGTAAACGCCCTTTTTTTTTTTTTTTTTTTTTTTTTATTTTTAAATTATCACACGTTAACACCGTATAGCGACCACAGTTCATCGTTACCGGTACCGCCATGGCGGCTACTGATAATTTGGCTGGCGTGTCGAAACGAAGGCGCTGTGCTCCAGGTTCTGAGCCTTCATCTGGTGATGAAGCTGCTGTGGTGATGGCCCCTCCTCGTAGTAAGGGTGGCAAGCTCCCCACATTCAAGGTCGTACCCTCGGCAGGGTACGACACTGCGTTCGAGGTGGTGAGAGCTCTGGAGAAAGGCCCCCTCCATGGCAAGCTGATATCCCTCCGACCCCGTGGCGATGGTAACTTACTTCTGTTACCAAGCAGTTACCAACTCGTCGAGGAGCTAGAGGCGATCACGTCGTTAGATGGTAAGCCTCTGAACCTGGAGCGTCTCAATCCTGAGGACAGGAAACACAGACTCGTGGTCCATGATTACCCGACCTCTTATATGACCGAGGCCATTGAAGACCATGCTCAAGTAATCGGGGCCACGAGGATGCGCCGTTGGGACAAAACACCCACACGTCAGGTTCTCATTACGATCAAAGGTGAACCTTTTAATAAAATTGACCTGGGGATGTATGGCAGATATGATGTACGAACGTACATCCCTGATCCTCTCCGTTGCTTTAAATGTCAACGCTATGGTCATTACCAGGCGCGGTGCACAGCGAAGCAACTCAAATGCGGCATTTGCAGCATGGCTCATGCCACCGAGACTTGCCTTAGCAAGTTGAAGGTTGGCACTGAGACCGTTGCCAAGTGCCCCAATTGTGGCAAGAAGCACCACGCCTGGAATACCTCTTGCTCAGTATGTAAAGTCCAGGCCGTTGCCTGTAAGGAGAGGACTGAGAAGCGACAGGACTTCATACCTGCCCCCCAGGAACATTTGTATGGGACAGCAGAAAGCACTGTCTCACCACTGTTACACAGCCACCTACACCCAGTGCTCCTGATATGAACAATCACGAGCACTTTCCCACACTCAAACCAGTTCCCTCACAGACAACCACAAGAACTCAACTAGCTCCCAAAAAGGCAAGTGCACCTAAACCCACGCCTGCCTCCAATCCCACCCCCTAACCCAAACCCAACCCGAAACCCAGGCCCACGCCCCCAGTACCAACCCCACGAGCACAGGAACGGCAGCCCCCTCCATCTCAGTATTCGTCTGATGTCATCCCCTTTAGGGAAGATGATATCGACCTGATCGTGACTGGTGTCGTCTCTGCAGTCGCAACTACCCTAGGGGAAAGCGATCCAGAGAAGATGCTAGTCATGGTGGATCGGGCCGTCAAGAATGTGCTCAAGCTCCTAAAAGAGAAGAGGAACCCTTCTAAGAATCCAAGGCGAAAGGAGAGGACTCCCTCCCCCTCCACCTCTTCATCTCCCACCTCCTCTTCTTCCTCCTCCCCTGCCTCTGCCTCCTCCCCCGCATCCTCCTCCTCCCCTTCCACTTCCCCCAAGCCAGTCAAACCCACTTTTACCATTGGGAAAGCTACACCCACATCATCAAAGACGAGGAAAGTGCCTTCTGCTAAGCCTCAACGCCATTATGCTCTTAGGCTTGAAGACTCCTCTTCTGATGAGGAGGAAAATGTTCCCACTGTCACAATGTCGCAACCTATCTTGTCTTCTGACCGGGGAGGACAAGATGAGACCGTAATGGAACTCGACAGGGAAGAAAGTCGCCCTGTTCAATAGTCGATTAAGGTTGCTACAGTGGAACATAAACGGATTCCGCAGTAAAAGCTCGTATCATCCTTACTCTTGCGCAAGAATATGATTACGATATCATACATCTCCAAGAGACATTGGTGAGCGATGAGGTGCGATTTCCGGGATATCGCATTTTCTCCCTCCCTCGCTTACCCACTACTAGGGGGTGCATGATCTTAGTCAAATCATCCATCCCCTGTAGTGAGATCATGGAACCTGTATCATGTGGAGATGGCGTAGAGGTTCTTGCGGTTCGACTCCATCGAGCCCACGAAACGTACACCATCTATAACATATACAGGGTCCATAGAGCGGAACTGGACCTTGGAGAAGTGTGTGCTCTTGCTGCGGACAGGCTCCTCATCATAGGAGGGTACTTCAACGCCCATCATAACATCTTGATGTCGCCCCAAGGGCCCAATGTCGCTGGGCGCCCCTTAAGTTACATATTAGATGAATGCCCTGACACTGCCCTTGTTGAATGATGGTAATCCGACGCACGTGCAAGGTGGACGACTTGATCTGACCTTGGCGACGGCCACTCTCCTCCCTAGGGTAGCCTGAGAGGTGCATCCTAGTGTCACTAGCGATCACTTCGGTGTCTCTGTGCACATACGGGATGCACCACCCATACCAGCTGTATTACCTGTTCCCAGGTGGAAGACTACTCCGGCAAACTGGCCGGCCTTTGAGAGGTCTGTTGAAGAATGGGCAGCTTCCACCACAGGACGTGGAAACGTTAGAAGCTGACTTTTCTGCAGCCCTTCAGGTGGCTGCCAACAGAGCCATCCCAAAGACTCGCCAGTCCCCCAGGGAACATAAGAACAGTTGGTACTATACCCCCGAGGTGAGAGAGGCCAACCATCGGGTGAACATGCTTAGGCGTGTTGTCCGACGGCGCCGAACTCAGACTAATTTGGCCAACTTGCGCGCTGCAGTTCATGACGCTCACGTCACGGCTGCAGATGCCAGAAGAGCGAAATTTCTTAAATGGTGTGAGGGCTTTAACGCTCACATCTCCCTAGCAGAGCTGTGGTCTAAGCTCCGTAGAGCTACTGGCAGGACTCAACCGCGATGCACTCGTCATGCCCCTGATGCTGAGGCGCAGCGGCTGGTGCAGGAGTTTGTCTCTCGCTCCAGCAGCACCTCACTCCCGCAGTGTGTTCAAGACACACTGCAGGACCTCCAAAGAGTGGGGCGCCATAGTGTTGAGGACATGATGAGTCGGTCGGATGATACTGATACTAGCTTTACGCTTCAGGAGCTACGAGTCACACACAGGAGCAGCTCAGACACGGCACCTGGAGAGGACCTTGTCACCTACTCCATGCTGACCCATCTTGGGCCAGCGGGTGATGAGGCACTTCTAAGGGTGATAAACGCGTCTTGGAGGACTGGCAAGCTACCAACAGCCTGGAAGACGGCAATCATAATGCCAATTCCAAAGCCAAAAGAACCTGGTGCCTATCGCCCCATCAGCCTGACAAGCTGCATGGGGAAGACAGCGGAGAGGATGGCGCTAAACAGGCTGCTCTGGAAACTGGGCCCAATGCATGAGCATATACATGCTTACTGCAAGGGCACTGGCACAGCAAACAGTATAGCAACACTCCTCAATGCTGTCAGTGGCACACCGTCCATCGTGGTCTTTTTGGATTTGGAAAAGGCGTTTGAGCTGGCCAGTCCACTTGTGATATTGGACATCCTTGCTTGCAAGGGTGTAAAAGGCAAGCTGCTCTCTTGGATTGCTGAATATCTCAGTCACCGGTCTGCGAAAGTAAGATTTCAGGGTCACATATCAGAGGCCAGAATGATGGAGAATGGCACTCCACAGGGGGGGGGGGGTCCTCAGCCCCACTCTGTTCAATGTGCTCGTCTCCAACATTCTGGAACTACCTCTACCCAATGGTTGCAAGGTTATCTCTTATGCAGATGACATTGCGCTCATAATTACTGGGAAACGGCGGTACTTCAGCAGGGCCCAGTGCTGCTTAAGCACTGTGGCGACAATGTTGCAGGTTAGGGTTAAAGATATCCCCTACAAAATCGAAGGCCATGGCATTAAGACTCTGGAAAGAGGGGGAGTACCTCACCATCCAGGACCTTAGGCTGGACAGGGTTCACCAGTTTCAGTACCTGGGGGTCTGGATTGATGAGAGGCTCACCTTTCAGAAGGAACTAGCCTATCTCAAGGAAAGACTGAAGGCAAGGACCACAGTTATGAGAGCAATGACGGGGAAGGCACTTGGTACCACGCATCAGGTCCTTCGCACATTTTATGTGTAAGCAGTCCGCAGTCTGGTGGACTACGCTGCCCCAGCTCTCATAAATGTGGCGACTGCCAAGCTTGAAGACTTGGAGCCTTGCCAAAATGCCGCAGCAAGGATTATCCTAGGAGCTCAACCTTGGACCAAGATTGTTAACCTCCAGATGGAGGCTTCATTGACTTCATTAACGTCACGGGTCAGAAGGCTGGAGGTCGACTTTCTTGCCAAGATAGTCCAGAGCCCCAGGATAATTGAGCTGAGTCAGAGCCTTGTGATAGCTCTGGGACGGGTGGATAATCTTATCCACTCCGGTACCTGGCTATCTCAGGTGGCTGTGCTCCTGGACTCCTTCAGGCTCACCAGCGCTCTCCTTGAGAAGGGTAGGGACTCACCACACCCAGAGTTCAAGTCCCCACCACCATGGCTGTCGATACCTGCAACCTTCGTTGTCACAAAGCTTCCCAGTAAGAAGAAGTTATGTGATCAGGAAAGAGTACGAGCGCAGGCCCTACAAGGCATCCGCGCACTGTCGGAACCTGGAATGGCGATCTATTACACGGATGACTCCGTAGACCCCAACAGGCCTCGTAGTGCGGGGGCTGCTTTCCACTCTCCAAGCTGAGGCCATAGCGGTCCAAGGAGCGTTAGAGCATACTCTTATATCACGAACTGGTCCTGTGGTGATCCACACGGACTCACAGTCTCTGCTAGGCAGCTTAGATTCAACACAGCCCAGCGACAATGTACGCCTACTGACCTCCATCCTAGCACTCCTGCTGAAGCTACACCAGCAAGGCAGGAGTGTTACGCTCAACTGGGTGCCGAGCCATGTGGGCGTCCCAGGAAATGAGCTAGCCGACGCCGCAGCAGAAGCGGCGCGCCAAAGACCCGAAGTCGATGTTGTCGTCCCTCTCGGCAGAAATCAGTTGCGTCTACGCACCAGGGCTCTTAACCAGGTACAACGGTTCCTTCAGCACAGACTGGAGGCAGAGGTATCAGAAAGGGCGAGGTAGTACAGGGCAGTCACAATCTACGAGCCTCTTGTACTTCCTCGCTCCACACCAAGAAAAGCTGAAACTCTGCTTTTCCGTCTGCGGCTGGAGGACCGCTGTTTCTGGCAAATAAAAAAACAACCTCACGACAGAAGAAAGAAGATGTCAATATTGCCGCCACCCAGAAGCCACCCTTGACCACTACCTCCATCATTGCCCCGCAATTGCTTTTCTGAGGAGAGGGCCTCCGACAACATCTAAGGGTCTTGTGCTCCGCCTATGCAGCCACTTAAGTCAATGCGAACTGCGTCGACTGGTGGAGTGTCAGCCCCCCCTTTAAACTTATATTTTATATTCAATGTTACACACTTTATTATATGCATATACTGTTCTTGTTAGAAAGGGCGCATTCACCGGGATGTGCATACGTATATCACATAGGTATGCACATCTAGTGAATGTATGAGTGGGCGTGGCCAAATTCACACACTCTAATACATTGAATCACCCTCCAAACGGGCTCACCTAAAAGCCCGTGGGAATAATCTTCCCAAATTACACACACACACACACACACACACACACACACACACACACACACACACACACACACACACACACACACCACACACACACACACACACACACACACACACACACACACACACACACACACACACACACACACACACACACACACACACACACACACAATCATGAAAGGCATAGATATTACTGACAGAGAGAATCTGATAAAATGGGATGACAGAAATACTAGAGGACACGGAAAAAAAATAAAAAAAGACAGCTATAGAAGAGATTTGAAAAAGAACAGCTTTCCTCACAGAGTAATAGACAGTTGGAACAAGTTAGATGAGAAAGTGGTGTGTGCAAAAACAATACATGAATTAATAGTTTAGATAAAATGAGATATGAAGACGGGACCCCACGAGCATAGCTCCCCTTCCCGTAAAATACAACTAGGTAAATACAACTAGGTAAATACACACACACACACGTGTGTGTGTCACGGCCAGTCTGGTTTAGACCAGCAGCGCGTCGCGTCTCCACAATACCCCCCCCCCCCCCCCCCCACCTTCTTTGGGAGCGAGCGCCGCGAAGGATAAGGCGAGACGCGAGGGATGTGGCAGAAACGGGCCGGTCTTTTTACCACCCGACCGGAACGGGTGATTGTGCCATCAGATGGCGTCTCCGGAGAGGATGGCCTGGATAATGGAGAAGGCGGCGCCAGCGTGCTGGAGGCGTGGTCCCCGTATTGGCGAGGGTGGTCCGGCTAGGCATGAAGCTGTGGGGAAATACGGTTAGGTGAGAATGGTTGCAGTGAAGGGGAGAGTGAGTTCGGAGGGAAATTAGGGTCTTGGTGGTTGGGGGGGAACACTGGTGGTGGGATGCAGGGTTGGTCTGGGTGATGGAGGGGGTGTGTACCATGAGGAATCTGTGGGGGTTGGGGAATCAGGTGGAAAGGGGTGGCCTGAAGAGACGAGTGGTCCCGGGGGAGGGGTGGTGTTTTGAGGTTCGGGGGGAACACTCGATATGGGGCGTTGCTCAGTGGTGGGGATGGGGTAAGGACCATTTTGTAAGAGAAATTGGAGGTGATGGGGAGCGTTGGTAGGGGAAGAAAGGGGAAGATAAGCTGGCTTGTCAATGGAGATGCGATCTGGCTTGGCATCTCGGTCGATGAGGAAGTGTTTCGCCGATCTGCTGATGACTTTGAAGGGTCCATCGCACGGGCGTTGGAGAGGGGTTTGTCTGGAGTCTCGCCTGACGAAAGCGTAGTCACTAGCAGCGAGGGGCGGGCGAACATGCACTGGCTTTGTATGTGGCGTCTGAGGTGGCGTGGGGCGGGTGTTGGCGAAAGTCTCCTTGATGAGAGCGTAACGATCGGGATCGCCAACGGCGGGGGTGGCAATCTCCCTAGGAAGGCGAAGGTTTTCAGCTTACACTAGCTGAGATGGAGACACGTCGTCACTGTCGACTTTGGAAGTGTTGCGAATGGAGAGGAGCACGAGTGGGGGGGCGTCAGCCCAGTTGTATGAAGATTGCTGTGCCTTGAGCGACTCCTTCAGCTGGTGGTGGAATCTTTCTAGTAGTGGTTTGAGGGTGGTAGGCAGTAGTCCGGTTGCGGTTGGTGCCAAGGAACTTCAGAATTCTGGACCAGAGATCAGATTCGAACTGGGAGCCCCTGTCCGTGACAGAGGTGTGGAGGGTGCCGAATCTCGATACCCAACCGGAGAGGAAAGCACAGGCTGATGTCTCGGCAGATATATCCGGGAGAGGTATCGCCTCTGGCCACCTGGTGTACCTGTCGACGCACGTGAGCAGGTAATGCATGCCACGGGACGGTGGGAGGGGGCCCACAATATCCGCATGGACTGATTGGAAGCGTGCTGTGGGTGTAGGGAAACGTTGGAGTGGGGCGTGGACATGGCGCGTGACCTTTGAAGACTGGCAAGGAAGATAGGTGCGGATCCATTCTATGACGTCTTTGTTGATGCCTGGCCAGACGACCCGATCCGTGAGGAGACGGTGTGTTGCCCGGATGCCAGGATGACTGCGGTCGTGGAATGCCGAGAACGCATCCTTACGATGACAGGCGGAGATGTACGGCCGGGGTTTGCCTGTAGAGACGTCACACCACAATGGTACAGGAGTGTTGGGGAGCTGTCGGAGCTGCGGGGAGGAGGTGCCATGCAGGCGTAGGAGACGGAGTTCCTCGTCGTTACCCTGGGAGGCGGCGATGCGGGCGTAGTCGACGTGGTGGTGATCAGCGATGCTGAAGGTAATTATGGACAAGGCGTCGGTCACTTGGTTGTCCTCTCCCTTGATTTACTCAATGTGAGTATCAAATTGGGATATGAATGACAGCTGCCGAGAGACTCTTGGTGAGTGGTGGTCGTAGGTCGGTAAGGATGGTAAATGGCCGGCCTTCTAAGAAATAGAGGAAGTATTTCACAGCTGAAAATATGGCCAGAAGCTCCCTGTCGAATACACTATAGCACATTTGAGAAGGATCCAGTCGTTTGGAGAAGAATGCAATCGGCTGGAGCTGTCCGTTGACCCAATGTTGGAGGACTGCGCCTATCGCTGTGGAGGAGGCATCGGTGGTAAGTAAAGTGGGTGCGTGGGCCACCGAGTAGGACAGGCGGGCAGCCTCTGCAATTGCATCCTTGACCTGCCCAAATGCTTGGGTAGCTTCAGGAGACCACTTCACGGGTACGACCGACCGCTTGGAACGGTTCTTGGTGAGGTCGTTCAGTGGTGCGAGTTTGGCGGCTGCATCGGGGATGAATCTATGATAATAGTTGACAATCCCTAGGAATTGGCGCAGCATCTTGACGGATGTTGGCTGTGGGAAGTCTATGATGGTGTCCACCTTCTGAGGGAGAGGGTACAGGCCTGCTGTTGAGATGCGATGTCCGAGGAAGTCGAGCGATGACACTCCTAGGAGGCATTTAGACGGGTGGATACGGAGGCCATACTCTTGCAGTCGGCGGAAGAGAAGGCGGAGGTGTTGGCGGTGTTGGTCGTGATTGTCAGAGGCCACCAATATATCATCGATGTAGACGGTGACGAAGTTGAAGTCTCTGAGGGCGTGGTCTATAAACCGCTGGAGTGGCGATGCCCATGCACTCTCCGATGGGCGGATGATGCCTTGGTCAAGGAGGTCTTGGAATTCTTGTTTGGCGGCGACCAACTTCTCTGTGGAGAGGCGTCGAGGTTTGCTGTAGACCGGCGGGTCGATTGTTTGAATGTGATGCACAATGTTGTGGGGGCGGGTAGTGGTGGCCTTGCATGGAGACGTCAGCTGACGAAAATCTTGCAGAATGCGTGTGTATTCGCCAGCTGGCTGAAGGGAAGATACTTTAGGAGACGTGGCGTTGGTGGTGGTTCCTGGTATGCGTCCTGTTATCCTTGGCGCTGACTGCCATTTTGTAGTATTGTAGGAAGTCGTAGCCAAGAATGGGTTGGCGGACATCTGCGATAACAAAGGTCCAAGGGAACTTGCTATTCTGGGGGTCCAGGACGATGTAGTGGCTGCCGTACGTGGCGATTGGTGTACCGTTGGCTGCAAGCAGGTCGTACGACGGAAGGCTTGTACCTCGGCTTGGGTCTCCCGTCGGAGGCATGATGATGACGGCTGAGCCAGTGTCCACCAGGAACGATAGGCCAGTATGACTATCGCGCACTGAGAGGAGGGTGTGGGCATGGTTAGCGGGGGACGGAGTGCTTACCGATCCCCGCGTCTGGAATTTCCCGACCAGCTTCAAGGTTATGTACACTTGAGCGCCTTGTTGCCGAAACGGGTATGGTACCAGCAGGGGCCACTATCCTGTCCCGGGACGGTGCTTTGTGGTGTTTGATGGCGTTCCTTTTCGTCTAAAAACCGACTCAGCAATTTCTTCATGTCGGTGATTTCCTGCCGTAGCTGCTGCACACTTTTATCCTTGGCATTGTACGATGAAAGCGTAGTTTTGCTCACTGCACTAATGTCTGAGGGACAGCTGGTTGGGGGGATTGTAACCGTGAATCCCGCGATCACTAGCACCTGGTTTCTCACTGCACACTTCACTTATATTATGTATCGCATCGTCACTGTAAATGATGCTCCTCGCAGAGAGCGTGGCGTGTGTCGTAGCTTGTAAGGACCTATGGCGCTGGTACATCCTGTTGGCGATGGAGCAGTAGGCGTCGTCGTCCTGGTCGGCGGCTAGGGCTTCCAGATTTAACTGGAGGGTCTCCGGTATCTTGGAGAGGTGTAATCACCGGAGGAGTTTCTTGGGCAACTGCACCTTTGCCCATGCGTTAAGGGTGGCAATACTCCTGAAGAGTTGTGATGGTCGGTCGTCTCCGAGTTCGCTGTGCTGGATTTCCTTGTACAGCTCGTTATCGGGCCTGGCGTAGTGTTTCCCCAAGGTAGTCTTGAGGGCTGCACACTTGTTTTCCGCCGGTGGTGAACTGACGACGTCACGGACGAGAGCAATGACGTCTGTCGGTAGCGCGGCGATGTATGCTCCGGAGGCTTGGTTGTCCGGCACGTCGGTCTGGGTGGCTAAGTACGCTTCGGCGTGAACTAGCCGGCTCTCCAAGTCATGGGAGAAACTTGGAAGTTTAACCTGTGAGCTTGCCATCTTCCTGGTTGTCCTCACTCGGGGTCACCATTTTGTTGTGATATGGTTCGGACAAGCCAAGGAAATAAAACTCACAATAACACTACGCACTCGGCTTTTAATTGACTCTAAACTCGTAAAGGGAAAACCTAAGGGCAAAGGGGAACTTGAAGCTTGGAGAGGTCTGCTGCTTGGAGAGGGGTGCTGCTTGAAGAGGAGTACTGCTTGGAGAGGGGTACTGCTTGAAGGGGAGTACTGCTTGGAGAGGAGAACTGCTTGAAGAGGAGTACTGCTTGGAGAGGAGAGCTGCTTGAAGATTTCGTGTCCTGGAGTGAACTGCCCGTCTCGGCTAGGTTCCCCACCTTATAAAGGAGGCTGGTGAGGAACCCGGCAAACTTTCCAAGCTCTTAATTGGAGCGTTTAGTTTGAGCATGGACGTCTTTGCTAACTTACTTACTTCTTACTTCTTACTTCAGCTCCCAGTAGTAGGCGTTATGCCTGTCAGTGGTCCCAGCATGTTCCTCCATCTGACTCTATCATGGAAGGCCCCTTCCTCCCTTAGAGTTTCGATGTTGGGCAAATCATGTCTGCTGAGGGCTTCTTCAACATTTTCTTTCCATCTCTTTCTCGGTCTTCCTCTTGGCCTTCTTCCATCCGGCATCCACTCCCAGCATCCCCTTGCAATTCTTTCTTCATCCATTCTTTCTAAATGTTCTAACCATCTTAACTGGGCAGCATCTATTTTGCATAGCATGGAACAGACGCCAATGCTTTTCCTTATATCTTCATTTTTTAGTTTATCTCTCCTCGTCTTTCCAACTATGGCTCTTAATGGTCTCATTTCCTCTGCCTGAATCCTGCTTATGTCTACTTTTGTCATTACCCAACTTTCTGAACCGTATGTTAGGGTAGGAGACAAGACAGTATTGAAAATAATCCTTTTCACTTCTAAAGGTACATGTTTTTCCTTTATTATTGGCCAGAGAGCTCCAACATTTGCACTAAATTTATTTATTCTTTCTGAAATATCCCTCTTATTTCCACCCTCCTTAGTGACTACACTTCCAAGATATTTGAAGATGTTTGTAATTTTTACCATCTTATTTCCTATGGTGATGCTGAACTCATGTTCTTCTCTTCTGCTAACGGCCAGTATTTCTGTCTTTTCTACATTCATTTTCATGTCTTTCCTTATAAAACACTCATTCCACCTTTTTATGTCTTCTTCAATCTCTTCCCTATATCTGTGCTCCATTCAGCTATATCATCTGCATAAGCCATTATTATGTTCTTATAGTTTTCTTCTTTACCTTCTTTAAAATCCGGTCTCCGGCGAGTTATCCGAGCTTCTGATTGGCCAGTTTGCCATGCTCACGGACGTCCTTGCTGACTACGCTTGCCAACTATGAGCAGTAGCCTATATAAGCCTAGCTCGATATGTGTCACGGCCCGAGTCCCCCTGGCGGCAAGACCTTCCAGGATGGCATCGGGACTGGCCAGTTCAAATGCCTTTTCGAGGTCAACAAAGACGACCACCGCGTGACCTCGCTCCATGTGACTCAACAGCGTGGTAATGCAATGAGCTGTCCCTATCCCCCTGGCAAAACCATTGAGATTCTCCGGGGGTGGTCCTAGTTTCCACTGTAGTCTTCGTAGGACCATCCTTTCCATGGTATTCCCCAGGCAGCTCGTCAAGGAGATGGGCCGATACTTCCCAGGCTCCTTAGGCTTGGGGACAGGGACGATGTCGGCTTGTTTCCAGTTGTGTGGAATTCTACCCGACAGCCAGCTGGTATTCACCAGTTGGAGGAGCGCTTTCTCTCCGGCATCACCCAGATGGGTGATCATGGAGTAGGTCACTCGGTCGCTACCGGGAGCCGTGTCAGTGGATGTCCTGTAGGTGGACTGTAGTTCTTGCAGGGTGAATGGCGTGTCTGTGTTTCCTGGGGACTGCATGGCGGCTTGTATCATGGCTCTTCTTGTTTCAAAGAGCCGAGCTTGAGATCTCTGCAGTTCAACGGGTAGCGTGGCAGTGTGTGTACGTCTGGCGAATTCCAATACCAGATCTTCTGCCTTGAGGTGTGGTGTTTGGAGTGCTTGTCGGGGAGGGACACGCCTTGTGGCTGTGTGTATTTCCCCCCACAGCTCCCTTAGAGTGGTGTGTGCGCTAAAGCTGCTGCACCACTCTAGTCACTTGTCGCTACGTACGCGTCGAGCTACCTCTCTGGCCTCCTCCACGGCAGTCCGGAGGTTAGCCAGGTTAGCAGGGTTGCGATGTCTATGCAGGGTCTTCCGCGTGGTATTTACCCTGTGGTTGGCTCTTTTTATGTCCTGGTTATAATACCAACAACCGCGGTGATTCCTCCTGCTTGGTGCAGTCCTGGGTATGGCCTCCGCTGCTGCTGCATGTATGGCGGAGGTTAAAAAGGCCTCCATCCCATCCAGGTCGCCGATGGATGGGGTTTCAGTGGACACCTGCGCAGTTACTTTTTCGCTAAAGAGCTTCCAATTGGCCCTGCACACATTCCATGATTCCACTCTAGGAGCCAGTGGGGGTGGTGAGGCCACGGTGAGTGTCATATCAATGTCAAAGTGATCGCTCGTGACCGTATCGTTAACCCCCCACGACATGCGATGCAGCAGGGAGGAGGAGGCGAGAGAGAGATCAAGCCTACCATGCTGGAAGTGTGTGGGTGACCCGTCGTTCAAGAGGGCCACACCAGGGGTGGTACTGAGGACTTCCTCGATATGGCGTCCAGTCGAATTAGCGGTTGTCACCGAGTGAAGTATGGGGTGATGGGCATTGAAATCTCCTGCGACAATATACTTCTCCTTCTCCGCAACGGTGCAGAGCTCCCCCAAGTCTAAGTGACTGTGGGTAGGCGACCTGGATATGTTATATACGTGCACGGTCTCTTTGGGGGGAAGAGAAGCTGAACCGCAAGCACCTCAGCATCCTCCCCGTAATCTATTGGTGGGTCAACTCTCGAACACGGGATGGATGCGTGGACAAGTGTCATGCATCCTCTTGTTGTTGCTGTTTGGGGTAGCACGAATGCGTGGTACCCGGACACCCTGACCTCCTCGTCTGCCATCAGGGTCTCTTGCAGGAGGATGACGTGCTTTTCCTCCTGCTTTATGAGCGCCTGTAGCATGGATTGCTTTCCCCTGTACCCGAGGATGTTCCATTGCAGAAAGCGAATGGTCTGTGTGTATGAGTGCATCGTGGCTGTATTTTCCATGCTGTATTGTGCACTCCTCCTCGGATTCAGCTGAAGATGGGCTAGAGGGTGGAGACGATCCCTCGCAACTGCATTCGGTCTCAGTTTCTTCCTCTGAGTCCTCCGCAGCAGGCTGGTCAGGGAAGCCAACCGTGAAGGTTTTACCTCCCTGCATGGAGAGGTCAATTTCCCTCTTCATACGTCTGGTGACAACGCGCACTCCTGCTGGTAATATACTTCCGGGCTCAGTCTTAGTGGTGACCTTGCTTCCTGCCTTGCTTTTTAACGTAAGCTCGTCAGGTTTAATGGCCCCTGTGCAATCTGGGGCTGGCGCTGGTTCCTCCACTCGGGACTGGGCAGGTAGGAGTGTTGCGTTGTTCTCAGGAGACGAGGCCACTGGGCTAGGCTGGGGCACTTGCGGTTCGGCAGGAGCTGTTGAGGGGTTAGGGTCGTCTCTGACTCTGGGCGGGTTTTTCTTCCTGTCCAGCATTGCCTGAACCATGTCGGTGAGGAAGTTGGTCGCTCCTTTAACTTCTGCCTCACTGTTACCCAAGTGACGTGCCAGTGCAGCCGCGGTGACCCCAACAAACTGAAGCAATTCTTCCTCCTGAAAGCAGAGGGATGGCGCGGGAGCTGGGTCTGACAATTTTGTCTGAGTTGGTGCTTTCGCTTGGGTGTTGCGTCGTTCCTTCCTGTCTTGGATCTGGGGTCGCTGGGAGGTAGACCTGGGAACTCGGCTGTTGATATTGATGGTGGCTGCTGGCGAGGTTCCTGCTGTGGCCCTGGGCGATGCCAAGCTGAGGGACGAGGTGGTGCCGGGATGAAGTTGGGCTTTGCCTCGATCGCCGCTCTCGTCGCCTTCGCTTCCGTCTTGCGCACATTGCAGGACAGGCTCCAGGTGTGGTGACCTTTGCCAGAGTTGGGGCACTTAGGAGTGGTCGCTTCGGCGTTTTTGTGCCGTTGGATGCAGGTTTCCGTGGTGTGCGGTCCGCTGCATATGGCACATTTGAATGGCCGCCTGCACCCGCGCTGGTGGTGACCATATTGCTGGCACCGAAAACACCTCATACGCGACAGGGAGTAAGGGTGTTGGGCACTCGCTGCTCAATGCAAGCGGAGGGAATTGCAGTGGGGCTGGCGCTGACCCACGCCCTCAACACCCACCAAAGCCATGTTGTAATACATACTGATAGTCTGTCATTGATACAAATTATCCATAATGACATACATCAAGACTATGTGCAACTAATGACATCTTTGCTGTTTCAGATAAGGTCCCTCCATGAGCAAGGACGGATTCCCGGACACATCGGCCTGCCAGGAAACGAAGAGGCATACAGTGAGGCAAGGAAGGCAGCGGCCAATCACCGTATGGACGGCGGTATTGGTGTGCTCCCGAGTCGGGCAGAGATCTTGACCATCGCCACAAGAACACTGACCCGGCGAGAGGTAGAGAAGCACAAGCTGATGGCGCCCATGAAGCCGTCAGCCCTGTGGTACAAGAGGACTTCCAACTATGAGAAGTTTGCCAC
The DNA here is from genome assembly GCF_046742065.1 of Oratosquilla oratoria. Lineage (NCBI taxonomy): Eukaryota > Metazoa > Arthropoda > Malacostraca > Stomatopoda > Squillidae > Oratosquilla > Oratosquilla oratoria. The sequence continues at coordinate 9,342,302 of NC_134820.1, read as the reverse complement.
TGGAATGCGCCTCTCCAGGGCGCAAAAAGTGGTCCTACATCGCCTTAGGCTAGGGTATCGGTATTTCTGGGAGATTGCGGGACGCCAAGAGGACTGCCAACACTGCGGCGCGGTGGGGGCCAATACGCTGGTCCACTACTTGACTACCTGTCCAGCGTCTGCATTTCTTCGAGCGGGTCCTGCCACTTCACCGGAGGGTCTAATGAGGAGGCTGTTGGGCGCGATCAACCCATACCGGCTTCGGCGCCTAACGGAAGTGTCACCTCCTAGATAATATCCCCCAAGTTCTTTTTTTTTTCTCCTTGATGGATACACACTGAGTATATAGCCTATATACAACAAAGCATATCCGCTCACCATGACTCTTTTTATTTCTTTACAGCAAAGACGACTGGCCGTCCTTACCTGGGATCCCGGAGGGCATGGACTGAGGCAAGACGACACACATCTGACCGGGAGACAGAAAAGTACCGGAGAGATGGCTGCCAGCATATAAACTTTTGGTACTGTAATATATTGTAAAAGTCCTTCAGACTTCTTAGGAAGTAGCGGGTTGTGACCCGCGCAAGTTTTTCTTTTATATATACTTGCAATCAATAAAAAAAGTGTCACGGCCAGTCTGGTTTAGACCAGTGGCACGTCGCCACATCGACATATTTGTACATTCTCTCTTTCTGTATAGCATTTACATAATTTACTTAAAGAACTGATAAATTGCTTAACTTTGCTGGCTTTGGATAAGTAGTCATAGTTTTTAAAATAAACAAAAAATATTTTTTTTCTAACGTTATCCCTTAATAATTACGTTTTCTCTCGACTCGTTATGGTATACATCTACTATAATAAAGTAGTAGCTTCTGTCTGTCTGTCTGTTTGTTCACGAACTCCTCCTAGGGTTTTGGAGATAGACCCCCATAACCATATATATTCTGATACTCTATCACTCCAGGTACTTGGATAACTATATTTCATTAAAAAATGGTTAGGGTTAAGGGTTAAAGTTAGGTGGGTTATGGTTAGGTTAGGGATTATTCACGAACTCCTCCCAAGATTTTGCAGATAGACCCCTATAAGTTCTATAACCATATATATTCTGTAACCTTATAACCCAAGGTACTTGGATAACTATCTTTCATTTGTCTGTCTGTCTGTTTGTTCACGAACTCCTAGGGTTTAGGAGATAGAGCCCCCCCCCCATAACCATATATATTCTGATACCCTATCACTCCAGGTACTTGGATAACTATATTTCATTAAAAAATGGCTAGGGTTAAGGGTTAAAGTTAGGTGGGGGTATGGTTAGGTTAGGGATTATTCACGAACTCCTAGGTTTTTGCGGATAGACCCCTATAACCATATATATTCTGAAACCATATATCCCAATGTACTTGGATAACTATCTTTCATTTGTATCTACTATAATAAAGAAGTAGCCTCTGTCTGTCTGTCTGTTTGTTTGTTCACGAACTCCCCCCAAAACCCATAACCTAGGCTACTTGGATAAGTATATTTTATTTCCAATGGGCGTCTCCCTCCTCAAATTGATTTTTTCTTACTTCCTTAACATTTTATTTCTGTTACGTTTTCCATTTAATTATATTGATACGTGTAACTTTCCTCCAAAAATTCTATCAGAATTAAAATGATCATTTGCCCGCAGCAACGCGCGGGTAATTTGGATAGTTATAGGCCTATATATTTTTGTCGTTCAATTCTCTCGCCTCTGTGCACGTTGTAGTCAAATTGTTCCTATCTGCTTTACCAAATATCACATATGTAAGGAAAAGAAACAAACATTGAACTAAATACATAAAACAGCTAAAGCTATAAAGAAATAAATAGACAAATAAAAACATAAAAATACAAGCTCATAATTATACAATATATATATATATATATATATATGAGTGAAAAGGTGGTAGAGAAATACGGGTTAGAGCGAGAACACTGTATTTCTCTACCACCTTTTCACTCATCTGTCCAACCTTCACAACAATATATATATATATATATATATATGTGTGTATGTTTATTAAGACAGATTGAACTTCTAAAAATGTTCATATATATATATATATATATATTTATATATATATATATATATATATATATATATTTTTGTGTGTGTGTGTGTGTGTGTGTGTGTGTGTGTGTGTGTGTGTGTGTGTGTGTGTGTGTGTGTGTGTGTGTGTGTGTGTGTGTGTGTGTGTGTGTGTGTGTGTGTTACCTAGCTGTTTCTTGCGGGAAGGTGAGCTATGCTCGTAGTGTCCCGTCTTTTATCTCGCAGTGTCTAGTTTGCTATTAAATTCGTGTATAGTTTTTGCACACACTATTGTTTCGTCCACTTTGTTCCAGACATCCACTGCTCTGTGTGGAAAACTTTTTTCATGTCTCTTTTATAACTGTCCTTTTTGAGCTTCTTTTCATGTCCCCTTGTATTTTTCTTATCCCAATTTAGTAATACCTTTCTGTCAAGGACTTCCATGTCTTTCATGATTCTGTTGATGATCAGCAGGTCACCTCTTTCTCTTCACTGTTGGGGCAATCTTCGTGGTTGCTCTCTGGATTATTTCATTTTGTTTTCTTTTATATTCTTTATGGTACTGGGTGACCATAGAGTTTCAGCATACTCCAGTCTAGGCCTTATTAGCTTGCGTAATATATATATATATATATATATATATATATATATATATATATATATATATATATATACATATATATATATATATATATATATATATATATATATATATATATATATATATATATATATATATATATATTACCATTTCTTCGTCCAAATAGGTAAAAGCCACCTTTATTGATCTTAGCAAGTTGTAGGATTCTCCAATAATTTTGTTTATCTGTTTATCAGGGGACATGTCATTTGTGATGATTACTCCCAGGTCTTTTTCAGATCCCACTTTCTTTACTTCCTTTGTTCCGATTTTATATTGTCCTGATATTTTTTTTTTTTCGAATTCCATTATGCTACATTTCTTGATGTTGAAGTCTACTTCCCACTTCTGACTCCATTTCCAAACCTTGTTCAGGTCTCTCTGCAGTGATTCACAATCCGTTTCAGTATTCACTTTCCTCAGCAATTTAGCGTCGTCTGCAAAGAAGCTCATGTAACATTCCACATCTTCATCCATGTCATTCACATAAATAGCAAACATTATTGGAGCCAATACTGATCCCTGTGGAACTCCACTAATCACCTCCCAAGCTGAACTCTTTTCTCTGAGCACTACCCTCATTTTCCTTCCATGCAAAAAATCCTCCATCCAGTTTAGTAGTTTATCTTGCACCCCTCCTATATTTTCCTTTTTTTAAACTATTTTTAATGTGG
>NC_134820.1:9251447-9333947 GCF_046742065.1 Oratosquilla oratoria | reverse complement strand
AAACGTGCGGTCTGACTAATCGCCAATCAAACGTAAACAATGACGGTTTTTACTGACAGGCACAATTTTGTATAAAGATTTAGCATATGGTTGCATTATTTGACCTATTTTCTTTAAGATGTGTGATTTCCATGTAATTTGATCATAGAATTACGTTTTTATCCTCTGGAAAATTACCCACCACAGCTACGAATACTGTCAAATTACATGAAAATCACACATTTTAAAGAAAATAGTTTGGATAATTCAACTATATGCAAGCTATTACACTAATAACACATTAGTAACAAACTTAATAGTGTAGTTTGATCCATACCACCAGTGATCATAGATAGCGGGCAGGACGAATTGTAGCTGTGGTCCGTAATATTACAGAGGATAAAAACGTAACTTCTCTTTGATCAAATTACATGAAAATCACACATTTTAAAGAAAATAGTTCAAATAATTCAACTATAAGTCTATTACACTAATAACATAATAGTAAGAAACTTAATAGAGTGAAGTTTGATCCATACCACTAGTGATAGATAAGATGGCGGGATGGATGTTGATGTTGTTATCCGATAATCCGACCCGATAGAAAAAAAACTAATTAAAACCACCGATTTCTCAGCTCTACCGTAACACGCTGCCTTTATTTTGGTATTAGAATAATCCGTGAGACCAGTAGTTTTCCTTTATTTTGGTTAGTTGCCACAACTCTGAATTTATTTAGCTCATTTTTTACGCTGAAACATAAACCAATTTTCGATTTACTGCTGAATGCAAGCCGCCATGTTTATCTTATGTTTTTATGTACCGACATGTAACTGATGATGTAATTGTTTGAAATTTACTACTATCGTAGTAAATACACTCGCATAACATTTGTATGAATGAAATTTCCTGCAGTATGGAAATTTGGCCGTTTGCATGGCGTGCGCATAAAATGACGCGCTATTGTGCTCGTCATCGACGATGGCGCCTCTGGTGGTGTTTCACCTACCTAACATGAAAATGGAATTCCTGATATTTGATCTGAAGTAGTTGTCATGGGATGCAAAGAGTCGCTATGAGTACAATGCAATTTGAATTATCCATCTAGCTGTCCTAGTTCTTGAGATATTGCATTTTGAATTGAATTAAATCGGGCCTATTTTGTCCTAGGAAATCGGGCCGAAACGTGCGGTCTGACTAATCGCCGATCAAACATAAACAATAACGGTTTTTACTGACAGGCACAATTTTATTTAAAAAGTTTAGCTTATGGTTGCATTATTTGACCTATTTTCTTTAAGATGTGGGATTTCCATGTAATTTGATAAAAGAATTACGTTTTTATCCTCTGCAAAATTACCCACCACAGCTACGAATACTGTCAAATTACATGAAAATCACACATTTTAAAGAAAATAGTTTGAATAATTCAACTATATGCAATCTATTACACTAATAACACAATAGTAACAAACTTAATACTGTAGTATAGTTTGATCCATACCACCAGTAATCATAGATAGCGGGCAGGACAAATCGTAGCTGTGGTCCGTAATATTATGGAGGATAAAAACGTAACTTCTCTTTGATCAAATTACATGAAAATCACACATTTTAAAGAAAATAGTTCAAATAATTCAACTCTAAGTCTATTACACTAATAACTTAGAGTGAAGTTTGATCCATACCACCAGGGATAGATAAGATGGCGGGATGGATGTTGATGTTGTTGTTATCTGATAATCCGACCCGATAGAAAAAAACTAATTAGTACCACCGGTTTCTTAGCTCTACCATAATACGCTGCCTTTATTTTGGTATTAGAATAATCCGCGAGACTAGTAGTTTTAGTTTATTTTGGTCAGTTGCCAAAACACTGAATTTATTTAGCTCATTTTTTACGCTGAAACATATGATGATAAACCAATTTTCGATTTACTGCTGAATGCAAGCCGCCATGTTTATCTTATGTTTTTATGTACCGACATGTAATTGTTTGAAATTTACTACAATCGTAGTAAATACACTCGCATAACATTTGTATGAATTAAATTTCCTGCAGTATGGAAATTTGGCCGTTTGTATGGCATGCGCATAAAATGACGCGCTATTGTGCTCGTCATCGACGGTGGCGCCTCTGGTGGTGTTTGACCTACCTACCATAGAATTTGATATGTGGCTTATGTGTTTCTGGTGAGAAATGTTGTGATATGAACGATGGTGTACATCATTACCATCGCAAATGCGTACTTTTGAAGTATTGAATTTATGCACTTATGCCTACATCTCCTGAACGATCTGGGGGGACGTGTGTGAAATCGGGGTTTTTGGGTGGGGAAGACTAATAAATGGAGTAATGTGTGTTGCAAAGCAGGTATAAAATGAACAAAAACACTTGAAAAAAAAAAATCACATTTAAGAGCCGGAGTCCAGTGGTAGCCATCTTTGTTTTTACCAACGATTCGAAAAATGTCTTGCTAGATCTGTTACACTTAGTGAAGTCCACTCCAGCCGTGCAAGACTTCCTAACCGTAAACTAACGTTACCTCCGTTAGGTTAGGTTAATTTAGTTTAGTTTACGGTTACCAAGTCTTGCACGAGCAGCTGCCCTAAATCTAGTGCTTCTACTCACAAATATTTACAATCGTTAGTAAACAAACATGGCACCGCGTGCAGTACCCGACGATATGGGATATTTTTGTTTTTTATGGGTTTCTTTAGTCTTCTTCATTTTACACCTGTTTGGCAATGCGCATTACTCCATTTATTAGTCTCCCCCACCCAAAAACCCCGATTTCCCACACGTCCCCCCAGATCATTCGGGAGATGTAGGCATAAGTGCATAACTTCAATACTTAATTACTTCAAAAGTACGCATTTGCGACAGAAATTATGTACACCATCGTTCATATCACAACATTTCTCACCAGAAACACATAAGCCACATATCAAATTCTATGGTTGGGTGAATCTATAAATTGACCAATTATTAATTTTGTAAATTATAATACATCAACGTAATATGTGATTTTCTTGCTGGAAATCAATAAGAAAAAGTTGCAAAAACCGATTTATTAATTAACAGAGTTGTGGCGATTGAATGATTTGCCATATTTGTTTTGATAGATGCCGAGGTTGAAGAAATGAAAGGATAGATTCTAGGCTAACCTAACCTACTCATCCTAACCTGCCTAACTAACTAGGATAGATTCTAGGCTAACCTAACTTACCCATCCTAACCTGCCAAACTAGGTAGGTATGGGCACAAAAAAAAAAAAAAATCCTTTAAATTCTTGTTGCATATGAAAGAATTTCATTAGAAACAAAATACTTTTTAAATTTTTTAAATAGCTTGAACAATATTTTTTTATCCCAAATTTTTGGCTAGACTTTACCATAACAAAAGGGTAGAATTAAGGGTAGTAGTAATTTGTAAAGATTTTGGTAAAGAAATACACAAACTCTAAACCACTGGTTCAATTTTATTGAAATTTGGAATGTTTGGGCTTTATGGGTCAACAAATTACCTGAACATGAAAAAAACAATGTGGAACATCTCCATCATACTTTAATTTCCTCAACCTCTGTATCTACCAAAATATGGATGGCATCTCAAGCAGTCGAAGCAGCTACAGTTGTGTATAGCTTTTAATGTATATTACATTGATGTATTATAATTTACGAAGTTATTATTTAAATTTCTATTGCATAGATGTGTACTTCTAAAAATTTACTGGAGGGTCGGGGGCGGGGGGAGGGTGCTTCTGCCATGGATAGGAAATGAATAACACCATAATAGGTTAGCTTAGGCTTTTTTTTTTTTTCCTCCTCCCCAGAAGTGGACACCTAGCAATATAACAATAGAAAAATATTAATTTTGTTAATTATAATACATCAACATAAATGTTTTTCTTGGCTGAAATCAACAACAACAAAAAAAAGTAAATTTTCGGAAGTGCATACCTATGTGGTATAGCCAAAGCCAGTCAGAACGTCCCACTTGGGTATACCAAAACGCCCCACTACCAAAACGTCCCATGCCAAGTCAAGGCATTTGATGGTGACATTGGTCGATTGGAACTTGGAGTAATTGTCAGTATAATTCCTCCAAGATTGGAACATGCCACATGGAGATTGGAGGTATAATATACCTCCATGATTGGAATGGAATCCTTTATATCCATCAACTGAAAGGTTACCTACTCAGTTGGTAAATTCACCAAAAATGTAGAGTGAATTTATTTCTATTCAGTCAGTTATCAGACAATAATTTCAGAACATGGGTGTTTCTGGGGGCCTCTTTCTGGGAATAAATGTTAAATCTGACTCCTGGGGATAGGAGAAATCTGTTTTAGATTTTTTTTATAGATGTGACGACTTTTTACAGTTGTTTTGTCCCTTTTTGTGAAAGTGGCCTATCTACTGGTCTACCATGCTATCTACCATGTCAAACTCCAGGAATCTCTCAGGCTTCCTTTATGAAAATAATAACCCATGATTAAACCATGGTTATAGTAAAATGGAATAGTTTTAGTACCATGGTGTAACCATAGTTATAGATTATTATTTTTAGTAAGGGCTGAAACCTGTAAGTACTTTTCTGCAGCCATGTATGGTGCTGTGATTAATTAAGTGTTAATTAGGTGACCAATTCATCATTATCTCATCAATTAATCACAGCTAGTGTTAATTAGGCAAGCTCACCTCTGATGAGTAATTGAGATGCATTCAGCCTGTAGTTCAGGGGCTATATAAGCTCCTCAGCTTTTTGAGTGCTGCCAAGATGAACATTCAAGACAAGAGATCACAGTACCTGTGCATCAAATGCAAGAAGCCTGTTAGACCAAGACAGGAAGGGCTACTTTGCGACGGGTGTGACCAGTGGCAACACAAGACTTGTCAAACGGGCATTTCAAGGGAGGAGTACAGAAAGGCTGTGAGGGAGAAGATGGAAATTGACTGGCAATGTGACAACTGTATACAATCAATAGGCCTTTCACCACCAGATGCAGAGAGCACAAGATTGGACCGGGAATCTCATATACTCCAGTCGCTTGACAGATCTGCCACCTTCACTGCTGAATTCCAAGAGGGTAATGAATACATCAGAGAGATGCCCGATGAAGAAGAACTGCAGGAAATCGAGAAGATGGAGATTGACGAATCGGAAGATCCAGTTGCACCAGTTTCATTTCGAGTTCCAGAATCGCTTCACGAACCATCTCTTCAAGATCAAATACCAAGAGATATTTCGGTTGAAGAGACAGCAGCAACAACAACATACGAAATTATCAAGTCTGGTTCGCAAAAAGGAAAAGGAAAGCTTTGTGATAGTGGCAGATATACGTACACGATGAAGGGCACACTAAGGAATGGACAAAAGGATTGGACATGTAGTGTGTGTAACAAAAACAACAGGTGTAACGACATTAGATAATTTAGCCAGAGCAGCCAATCGTCACAGACAAGCCCAAAGACCAAGAAATCCCACAGATTTAAATTTCGAGATCGATGAGAATTTCCTGCCAGAATTTTTTTTGTGAAGCACGATTCAAGTCGGATCCCAGAAACACATCATCGTTGCCAACAACATGATCAATCTGCTGCGCTTACCAAAGACATGGTACGTGGATGGCACATTCAAGGTTGTGAAAGATCCATTCATTCAGTTATTCAGCATTCATGCCTTTGTCAGAAAAGGAGATGACTGCAAGCAAGTGCCACTTTTGTTTTGCCTGATGTCGAGTAGAAGAAAAGTGACTACAAGGAATTCTTTAAGGAAGTAAAGAGGATTGTCGGTGGCGAAATTGTGCTACAAAACATCATCGTTGACTATGAAGCCGCCGTGTGGAGAGCAGTACTGAAGGTGTTTCCAGATGTAAAACTCTTGGGATGTGCGTTTCATTGGACGCAGGGTTTGTGGCGCAAGATAGGAGAACTCGAACTGACCGCCACTTACAAACATGATGCTATGCACAAGTTCTGTAAAAAGAATTATGGCCCTCGTTTATCTTCCACACAAACACATCACACAAACATTCGATCATCCAAAGCTGATGCAATTCGTTGACTACATGGATAAAACATGGATCTGTGGAAGCCTCTGGAAGCCCGATACTTGGAGTGTCTTCTACCAGCCAGTCTGAACAAATAACAATGTTGAAGGCTGGCACAGGATGTTTAACAGACATGCCAAGAAATCGAAACTCTTGTTCTACCTCCTGGTACAGCTCCTGGCAGAACATGTGAATCTCGTCGACCTACAGTTTTGTTTAGTATCTGAGAAATATTGCCAGAGGAAATCATATTGCCAGATTCAAGGACAACTATTTCAACTATGGGACAAGTACATTGCCGGGGAAAAGACTGCCAAACAATTTCTGCAGAAATGTGCTCACTTAGCTGGACCCACTTCTTCATAGATATCAAAATTGGACTGTTTGAATGTGCTGCTTGTAGTACCTGTATTGCATCAATGTAAATTAACTAAATATTTATGATTTTGCTATTTGATTACTGCATTAGTGTAAAAAAAAAAAATTAACTGACCACATTGTTCCAAGTCATTTTATGCACTTTATTGCCAGAGCTCATATTCATGATAAAATGTAAAGACTGCAGCCGGTTTGGCAGGTATATGAATGTGAGTTCACCTGTGCACAGACCAACATCTTTTTCTGATGCTTTTCAGTGTAACCCCACTTACGAAATTAATTAGCCATCCCAGGGAAAAAAAATTGAACCTTGACATCAGAAATTACAGTAAAGTTTATGGTTTTAACAATGATCCAAGTTTAATCATTACCATGGCTTATTAATTTCACAAGCAACATCCCTTCTATCAGGGTTGCGGAGTCAGAGGTTTTAGTTGGAGTTGGAGTCGGATTTCTAAGAGTACAGACGCTCCTCAACTTACGTTTTAGTTACGTTCCGAACGGCCGAACATAAGTTGAAAATGAACGTAAGTTGTTACTGTACTATAAATCTGTAAATTCTATTACCGTATCTTATAAAACACCCCTAAATCATTAATTAAACACAACATTGTAAAATAATGACATTAATTTCAATTAGATTAAATTCAAGCAACATAAATTGAGATGGTGGAGGAGGAGGAGGCAAGGCATGTTCAGTTTGTCGTCTGCGCAATGTAAACAATGGATGCAGCGTCGTGCGCAAGTATCGTTTGAACTACGGAGAGCGCGGTAAACTAAAAAATTAATTCGAAAAAATGTAAAACGAATGAACGTAAGTAGAGGAGCGTCTGTACTAGGAGTCGGAATTTGTTATCCGACTCCTTAAGTCAAATAAAATTATTTCTTTAACATGGTTTCCCTGTTTGGTTTTACCAGTTGCACAATTTAGCAGTTTTTGTATGGTTTTGCTTTTACTTTTGGAGGCAATAGTGAGTGTGTGCAGTGTATTGGTCTCTCCAGATGGAAACAGAAAACAATCCATCAATACAGACGCTCCTCTACTTATGTTCATTCATTTTACGTTTGAACTGATGGTAAAAAAAAATTGTGAATTTTTTAGTTTAACTTGCTCTCCATAGTTCAAACGATACTTACGCATGATGCTGCGTCCATTGTTTACATTGCACAAACGACAGACTGAAAGTGCCTTGCCTCCTCCACCATCTCAATTTATGTTGCTTGAATTTAATTTATTTGAAATTAATGTTATTATTTTACAATGTTATGTGTATAATTAATGATTTAGGGGTGTTTTGTAAGATACGATAATAGAATTTTTTTTACAAAGGATTACAAAGGCGGAGCATGCCGACAGGAGACCTTTTGATCCATATCTAGGTCGGATGCAAAAAAAAATAGTAATGCAAATAACAAATAAAATACATAAATAAATGCATAGGTATAGTTGAATAACAAACAAACAGGTAAATAGTAAATTATAATAAATTGACATATAACTAATAATAAATGAAAATCAGACAGACAAATTATAACAAAACAAAAACAAATAATATAACAAATTATAATCATTACAGCATCTTACTTAGGTATTTATCTAAATGATTCTTAAAGCTTCGAACTGAACTACATTGCACAACCTGTGCAGGAAGTTTATTCCATTCATTAACTACACAGTTGGCAAAGTTGTTTCTACCTACTTCCAAATTGAATCTATTTCCGGACAGTTTGAGACCATTGTTTCTTGTCTGATTCTCATTCAATGTGAAAATTTTGTCACTTTTGATGTTGTCAATTCCCTTTAAAATCTTAACCACTTCAGTACGGGACTTAAATCTCGCGGGCAGCAGCCAATGCCAGCCGTATGACGTAACGTAATAATATTCGCATCATAAAATATAGTCGCCGCTTATATCGATCGTTCTCTCTTTCACCCGCGAATTTTGAAAACCACAGAGAATGGGATTCAGGGCGCATTTGGGAGAATGTAAAAACACAGGGGCGACTACAATAAATATAATCAAGACGCCGATATGGCAACGGTAAAGGAAACATGGACTGGAGGTGAAGCTTTATTCCTGACGTTTCGTCTAACGACTTTCTCAAGAAAGTCATTAGACGAAACGTCAGGAATAAAGCTTCACCTCCAGTCCATGTTTCCTTTACCGTGTCTATACAACTTGTTCACATGGATTTTCATTTTTTGATATGGCAACGTCGCGAATCCACTTGCTCCTCATGACGCCTACGTGTGCGGCACCGTATGGAAGGGGTTAAAGACCTGTATCAAGTCACCTCTGAGTACGCTTTTTTAGGGGAAAAAAATTCATGTGCTTAAGTCGATTTTCGTATGATTTATTTTTGATATTTGGAATCAGTTTTGTGGCTCGCCGTTGTACTTTTTCCAATCTGTCAATGTCTTTAATGAGATTCGGTGACCATACGGAAACAGCATATTCCAAATGTGGACGAACTAACGATTTATATAGCTTGTTAATGAGTGATGGACTTTTGAAATCAAAAGATCGTGCAATCAATCCCAGAATCTTATTTGCTTTCTCAGTGGCTGAAATACACTGCTTGGATGATTTGAGGTCGTTACTGATAATTACGCCGAGATCTTTTTCACTATCCACTTTTGTTAACGAATTTCCAAATAACTTGTAATCGTACTTACTGTTATTTTTACCTATGTGCATTACCTTGTATTTACTTGTATTAAATTTCATTAGCCACTTTTCAGACCATTGCTGTAATTGATCTAAATCTACTTGAATATCTAATTGGTTTGAGTGATCATTTGCCACTCCGCACAGTTTTGTATCATCAGCAAATTTGGAAACAGTAGATTTTAGTCCATGGTCTATATAATTTATATATACTATGAATAGAAGTGGCCCAAGAACGTAACCCTGAGGAACTCCACTTGCAACACTTTTCCATCCAGAAGTTTTTCCATTTAAAACAACTCTCTGTTTTCGACCTTTCAACCAATTACTAGTCCAACCGTATAGGCTACCACTTATTCCATGCAAAGCTAATTTAGTAAGTAGTCTTTCGTGTGGGACGGTATCAAAAGCTTTTGCAAAGTCTAGATATATTAAATCTATATTGTTTCTTTTGTCATAATTTGAGATAACTGTGTTGTAGAATTCGAGTGAGTTAGTCACGCAAGAACGTTTCCGTCTGAAACCATGCTGGCTATCATTTATCAAACGGTTACCTTCTAAATGATATTCGATAGCATCTCTGATGATAGTTTCCATTATTTTTCCTACGATTGAAGTCAAACTTATAGGCCTATAGTTATTTGGTTTCTTTTTGTCACCTTTTTTGAATATGGAAGTATAGTACCGTAACAACTTACGTTAATTTTCAACTTACGTTCGGCCGTTCGGAACGTAACTAAAACGTAAGTTGAGGAGCGTCTGTAATAATAAAAAAAGAAATATACACAATACTGGCAAGCTATCGTTGTCAGTCTGGGTAAAAGTGCTTGTGGTCATGTATTTGAAGTTATTTCCTGTAAGGAGAGTGAAACTATATATATATATATATACTGTAAATATATATATATATATATATATATATATATATATATATATATATATATATATATATATGTATATGTATGTATGTATATATATATATATATATATGAAGGTGGAAAAAGAAGTCACGGGTCTAGTTCCGAGTTCCTGAGTTTATTCCTGACCGGTTTCGCTCTATGCTTCTTCAGAGGAATGTGACTCTGGAGGGAAGCTGGCGGTATACATAGTCTGAGTAGGACCGCGTTCCCTCCTTGGAGGTGGGTTCCATTTGGTTGTACAATTTTTAATACAATGAACAATAGTTATAATAAAGTACAGACGCTCCTCAACTTACGTTTTAGTTGCGTTCCGAACGGCCGAACGTAAGTTGAAAATAAACGTAAGTTGTTACTGTACTATACAGTACATCCGTAAATTCTATTACCGTATCTTATAAAACACCCCTAAATAATTAATTATACACATAACATTGTAAAATACAGTAAACTTCCACTTATCCGAACTCCAAGGGGGATTAGAAATGTCCGATTAACCGAAATGTTCGGTTAATCCTGCTTTGTATGTTTCATTCCCGTAGATTTTTATGCGGTAATGTCGTATGCAATATTCGTACCTGTAAACTTAACATACACATGGAAATGCTTATAATAGTTCATAAACATATTCTATAGAGTATAAACAGCCGATTAGGTGTAAACATGGAGTGTGCTGCCACCGTGTGAGCACTTAGTGAAGCTTGCGGGTGGCGGAAGAGGCGGCGGGGTGTTTGAATGTTCGGTTGAGATCCAAATACATTCGGTTGAAGCGATGGCTACCGTATTGAGAAAATATTCGGTTAAAACGCGTTCGGATAAGCGCGAGTTTACTGTAACATTAATTTCAAATAAATTAAATTCAAGCAACATAAATTGAGATGGAGGAGGAGGAGGCAAGGCACGTTCAGTCTGTCGTTTGTATCATGTAAACAATGGACGCAGCGTCATGCGTAAGTATCATTTGAACTACGGAGAGCGCGCTAAACTAAAAAAATCACTCAAAAAAATTTACTATTTTTTTTTAGTCGGTTCAAACGTAAAATCGAAAAAACGTAAAACGAATGAACGTAAGTAGAGGAGCGTCTGTATACAATAAATTTTTGTGATGTTATTATAAAACAGCTCCGGTGTGTGTGGAATGTTGATCGAGGGTGTAACAGTGTAAGTGAAGTGAGTGGTATAAAAATGTGGGAATCCTAAAAAGTGCCACAAGATAACTTATAGTATGAAATAATATAAAGATAAATATCCAGATAAATAGAATAAAACAAAATTAAATCAAATGAAAATAAAAATAATAAAAATAAATAAATAAAAATAATGTGCTAATTTAAAGTGACATGACATCTCATCGCATATCGATGTGTGACAGAATGTTATAAAAAAATACATACATATACATATATGGTACAGTTTTATACATGATACTGCAAATAATAAATACCGTATATTTCCACGTATAAGACGACCCTAAAATCCAACAATTCACCCCTTAAAATTGGGGGTCGTCTTATACTACCATTATAAAAATCAGACCTTGAATTCTACGTGAGATGACTTGGTAGGCTAGCCTGCCGATAACCAAAGATACGCAGGAAATTATTCACATTATGATAAGAACTGGTAATAAAGGTAATTATACCATATTTACCGTATATATTATTGACATATATTTATAGTAAATTGCAATTGTTAATAAATTCGATGAATAATTCTATATTAATGAAATTACGGTACTTTTAACGGTCTCACGAAAAGTCGACCAAAGCCGACCAAGCCCAAACAATGACAGCTTTTGCTCAAATGCATAATTTTATATAGAAATTAGCATATGGTTGCATTATTCTCCAATTTTCTTTAAAATGTGAGATTTTCATGTAATTTGACCAAAGAAAAGTTACGTTTCTATCCTCTGCTAAATTACCAAAGTCGACCAAACACAATGACGGCTTTTGCTCAAATGCATAATTTGGTCGGCTTTGGTCGACTTTGGTAATTTTGCAGGTGATAAAAACGTAACTTCTCTTTGATCAAATTTCATGAAAATCACAAATCTTAAAGAAAATAGGTCAAATAATGCAACCAAATACTAATTTTTATATAAAATTATGCATTTGAGCAAAAGCCGTCATTGTTTGTGTTTGGTCGGCGTTGGGCGACTTTGGTAATTTAAATTTTGCAGAGGATAAAAGCGTAACTTCTCTGATCAAATTACACGCAAATCATACATTTTAAAGGAAATAGGTCATATAATGCAACCATATGCTATTTTTAATACATAATTATATGCATTTGAGCAAAAGCCGTTATTGTTTGGGTTTGGTCGGCTTTGGTCGACGTTTAGTGAGACCGCAACCTTTTTCTTTCGCTAACTTTTCAGTAATTTTCAAGACTGAAAATAACAGTTTTGGATTACAGTACATAAAACGTTTATTTATAAAAAAAATATTACAGTAGTTGCATTTAAAACATACAAAATTTAAAGATTAAATTATAAAACTTAATTTCTAATCATCATCAATATATATTACACATCAAACGTATTTCTAAAACCTTTATTTTCAATAAAATTACATTACATTCAAAACTTAAAACATTATAAAACTATCTATTTATATAAAACCCTTCAAACTCGTCACAATCATCACTGTTTCGAAAAGTTGTTCGAACATATCACAAGATTCCTCAAATATGCCGTCATCGTAGGGATTCCAGTCCGGTTCCGGTGAGTCGACTTCGGCTTCGTCATCACTTTCATACAATAAATCATCTTCAGTGCCATCCATGGCATTAGATTCCAAATTTTTTAATAGATTTTACGATACTTTCGACCTTAACACTTTCCCAAGCTTTAATAACAAACTCGCAGAGAACATCAAGTGATGCACTACGCATAGCTCCACCTTTTGTAAATGACTTCTCGCCATTCGTCATCCACTCGTTCCATTGATACCTAACGTTATCTTTAAACGTCGAACCAGGAACGCAAATAAATCGTTTTTGTTAGTTGACGTGTGTTCTCAGAAAATCATGATACATGATTTGCTTTGTTATTTCATTTTTGAATTTAAAAGCATAAAGTAAGTAATTTCTCTGGTATAAGGATACAGTTAAGTAATGAGAAAGAAAAGAGAAAAAGCGAAAAAAAAAAACAGCTGATAAACGTAATCAAAACAATTGTCTTTGTACGGTAGGTTTGATACACTGATGCTTTTGTAATTTAGCAGTCGCCTTATACTACCGATATGAGATAAATTCATAAAAATTTGCTCTAATTTTGTGCCTCGTCTTATACAAAGGTCGTCTTATACACGGAAATATAGGTAAATAAATAAATGGATAATAACATATTCGGACAGAATAAAAATAATAACAATAATAATAATAATAATGTGATAGTGGGCAACGTTCTCTTTGACACATCGTTGTATGACCTAAGATATAGATTAATTAATACATAAGACAATAAATAGTAATGTAATTTAATTTAAAATGAACCAATATAAAATGAAACAAGAATAAAACAATGAATAAATAAATGCCAAAGAAATATATAGTAAAAATAAAAATAAAAATACGAACTGACCGGCCTCAAGCCCTCAACCCAGGAAGTGCAGACGTTTGGGCACCGGATGGAGTTTATCGTTCTATGTGGGCGCTATTCTGGGGCAGGTTCTTCTGGCTGCGTATTGAGCTGTGAATTTTTCCCATCTTATATCCCCTACTTTTTGGTTGATGTTGTTGTTGTTGTCGTTCCCTAGACTGTCTGTCCGAGCAGTCCCGTCTCCCCAAGGAATGCTACAGCCGAAACTGGGTCTTCCCACAAATCCTTTATAGAGTGTATGTTGTGTTGTTTGTGTGCATGATTGTGTATAATGCAGTCTTCCATTGTGTGTTGTATGGTATGGGCGACATGACACATCCCTGACGTAGTCCCATCTTTACCTCAAACCATTCACTCTCTCCATTTCTGATTCTAACACAGGCTCTACTACTCTCATAAAAACTCTTGACTGCTCTTAACAGCTTTCCCCCAATACCATATATCTGCAAAACCTCCCACAGTACCTTCCTGTCTACTCTATCATAAGCCTTTTCCAAATCCATAAAGGCCCAAAAGACATCCTTACCCTTTCCTAAAGGTGTCTCACAAATCTGTCTTATCATAAAAATCTGATCCACACAGCCCCTACCTCTCCTAAACCCATACTGCTCCTCACCAATTACTTCCTTTGTTCCTCTCCTAATTCTCTCAATTATAACCCTCCCATACGCCTTCCCAACTACACTCAACAAACTGATCCCTCTGAAACTACTACATTCACACTTGTTCCCTTTTCCTCTGAAAAGCGGAACTATACATGCACTTCTCCAGTCCTCTGGTACTCTACCCTCCCTTAGACACACATTAAACAATCTCACTAACCAGTCTACTTTAACCTCCCCTTGTAGCCACTGTCAGACCTCTCCCTCTATTCTGTTAGTAGTCACTTAATTTCCCCTCACGTCTTTTTTATAAGTTTCCAGTAGTTTTCCAGTACCTTTAAGTAGTAGGCCCCATGCCTAGTTTCCTTTAGTCTCACTAGTTTCCAAGTGCATTAGGCCCCTTGCCTAGTTCTTGTCATGTACTTCAAATCAGTCCTGGGGTAAAGAAATTGTACTTTTCTTCTTTCACTGTAATTTCACAGTCTTGTTACACTCAGGATCTCTCTCTCTCGTCTCCCCACATCGTCTCTCGAGATCCCCGTATCCTACGCTAAGCTACCTTCGTCTGACGTCACTAATTTTTCTAATCCAATCTCCTCTGACTTCTCAAATAAATGTCACTCCTTATGGGCGTGACTTTGAATATATGCACCAATAGTTTTTTTCTCCTCCACCTTTCCTCCAATCCGGAAAGCCATTGCAATGCCACTAGCAATATTGTTTACCTCAGCATTAGTCAAACGAAGCTAACCTGCGCTTACAGAGTTTTGATTACATCATCGATTATAAAACAGTCACCTCCGTCAGTGTTTACATAGACATAACGTCACCTTCGATGTTATCAAACAGCAGGCGAGCGTTGAGTCAGCATTCTAATGCCCTAGTGTTTCCCAAGCTCATTTCCATTCGTACAACTACCGGCCTCTTACAGGGCTCGGCAGCTACCCTTGGTCGTCCCGACCAATTTCTTATTTCCCTCTTACAGGGCTTGCTTATATATTTCTAGAATAAGCTAATCTACCCTTGCGTAATTGTTAAGCTACCGTCCAAAATACATCATTCATGCAATAAATTGGGAATAATACATAAACATAATACCTAAAATTGTGAATAACATGCATGTCAATATATATAAGGCATTGAATTAAGCGGTTACATGGTTGATTTGCTTTGATAGAGCCAACCTCCGGAATACAACAAAGGCAATCAGGGCTGCCACTAACACTGAAAGTAAGGGTATGATAAGGATTGGTAGTATATGTAAATCATTTGAGGGAGATCTTGACAATGGTCTCTTAATTTTCAAGGGAGGAGAGTTTTCAGGCAATGTGAAGTTGAAGGTTGAAATGTAGGTGTCATCGGTTAAATGCATTGTATTAAGGGTATTAGAAATGGTGGAAATAGTGTCTGCATGCAATTCGCAGTTATCTTTATTAGAGACAAGGCCTTCAACCAAATCCAATTTAGGACTCAACCCGGGACAATTTATTGATACCTTGGTCTTGTTAGGAAAAAACAGGTAATGAGATCCTTGTATGTTACAATGAGGAATCTGGTCTACCAAAATTTGTTGGTAATGACAATTGTTCATAACAGACACATTCCTAACCAGAGAATTCATGCGAAGCTTCTCGGAACACAAAAGAGATCATGCTTTCTCTTAGATTGTCTACAGAAAGGATGTAATTGATTAGAAAATTCACTATGAGCACTATGAGCACTAATCTAGAGTTTGAGTGTCTCTTCTTGTTCAATATTATTTCCAACACACTTCATTTTCAAAGACAGTCTTATTACTTTAAAATGGTCACAATACTCATGTGTGTACTCAGATGAGAGGTCCTTAAGGTTCCAAGTCTGACCACAGCAGATCCTAGGTTTTAGGTTTCCATGTATCTGCTTGACACCAAGTTCCAGTTGTTTAGGTCTCCCATCCCAAATACATACAAATGGTCAATACTATCTGTAAAATACATCAAGATTAATGTTCAACTCTTGAAAAATATCATTATAATATTCTCCATATTCTCCAGGGTTATTAATATTTATGCACAAAGTATTACTATAATCATCTTCATAGATCTGCAAGCTAATTTTCCTTATGTCATCTAAATGTCCTATCAATTCTTCTCTTGATTCTAAATGTTTAAGTTTAAACTTGTTTCCACCTGCAGAATCAATTACCCTATATGGACCAGTGTACCTTGGTGAAAGTTTATTATTGGGTGAGGTTAGTTTGACCATTACTAAATCTCCAATTTTCAATTCTAGTTTATGAGCTATTTTGTGTTGTTGTTCTTTCATTTCTTGTGAATACACCTGCATATGTTTCCTAACTCTTTGGTGAATACTTTGAAGAGTATTTATCCTATTGGATATATAATCATCCATATTATATATGGGTTTTTGCTCTGCAGTCAACATTTCATATGGCAGAGTTTTGTCCTCCCCAAAAATTATAAAATGAGGTGTATCACCAGTTGCTACATTAATTTGATTGTTCAGGGTACACTTAACACAAGGAATCCAAGTATCCCAAGTTACACTATGAGGACTTATTAGGGTTCTAAGACATATAATTATCTTTTTGTTTAACCTTTCTACTACTCCATTACTTTGGGGATGGTTAACGAGTATATTGACTTTCTTGATGTGGAATACACTACATAAATTTTCCAAGATTTTGTTATTAAATTCTGTCCCATTATCTGAAACTAAGATGTTAGGTGTAGTAAAATTACAGATTATCTGATCATAGATTACGGAAGTAATAGTTTCAGCTTTCTTATTGATAATGGGTTGCAATATACAAAATCTTGAAAACTAATCAATAGCAACAAATAGGTATTTAAAGCCGTTCTCAGACATCGGTAATTCTAATGTATCCATGTGAACTCTTTCCCAAGGTTTCTGTGGAATGGGATAGGTGAGTATAGGAGCAGGTTTTGGTGTATTTCCCTTCACCTTTACACATTTTACACACTTTTCTATATAATCATATATAGTTTTTCTTCATTCCTGGCCAAAAGTATTTAAGTTGTACTTGTCTATAAGTTTTATCCTTTCCAGGATGTGAACTACAATCACTATCATGAAGTAACTTCAATATCTCATTTACCAGAGTTTGTGGTATAACCAACTGATTTACTTGACCTCTAGAAATATCTTTCCCATTTACAAATGTTTTCCTATACAATATTCCATTAATCAAATGAAATTCCTCTATCTTATACCCCTTTGGTAGCTTTGGAGGATCTCCTCTTGGGTTCATCAAATGCTTGATTATTGAATCACATGTCTCATCATCTCTGTTCTCTTATTAGCATTTCTTCATCTAAAGTTACTAATTCTTCTATACTACAAACAAAATTAATCAACCCAGTCCCAGTCATTGGTTGACTAATGTTTCTAGAAAGTGGATCTGC
This sequence comes from Oratosquilla oratoria, assembly GCF_046742065.1. Taxonomy (NCBI): domain Eukaryota; kingdom Metazoa; phylum Arthropoda; class Malacostraca; order Stomatopoda; family Squillidae; genus Oratosquilla; species Oratosquilla oratoria. The sequence continues at coordinate 9,316,317 of NC_134820.1, read as the reverse complement.
TACATTCCTTCTACCCAGAATATATTCAAATTGAACCTCATAGCACTGGAGTATCGCAAACCATCTAGCAAGTCTGCCTCTAAGATTCTTATGCTTAAATAAGTTCTGAATAGCTGTGTGATCAGTCCAAACTCTGATGGGATACCCTAGTATCATATCCCTAAAACTTTCTAAAGAATAAATTACTGCTAAAGTTTCTCTTTCTGTTATAGAGTAGTTTCTCTCCGCACTATTACAAAGTCTTGATGTGTAAGCTATGGGTTTCAAAGTTCCATTTCTCTCTTGCATGAGTATGCCTCCTAATCCTATGTCAGACGCATCAGTACAAAGAATGAATTCTTTTTCATAGTCGGGAAAAATTAAAATAGGTGAACTCGTGAGTTTATCTTTCAACTTGTCAAAAGCTTGCTGTTGTGCAGGTCCCCATATGAACTTTGAGTCCTTTCTTAACAATGAACTTAGTGGATTAGCAATGTCAGCATAACTTTGAATGAATTTTCTATAATACCCTGTTAATCCCAAAAAGCTCCTAACCTTGTCTACATTGGTCAGAACTGGAAAATTCTTGACAGCGTCAACCTTTGAATTTACTGTACTAAGTCCGTGTCTGTCTATCTTATGTCCTAAGTACATGACACTGTCTTGCAAGAACTTACATTTTTCAAGTTTTACTTTTAACCCTGCTTCTCCTAGTCTTGAGAATATCAAATCTAATTTCTTAAAGTGCTCCACTGCAGTCTGAGAAACTATTAAAATGTCATCTAGAAATACACTGGCAGTGTTTCCTAACAATCCATCTAGGATAGTATTCATTAATCTCATGTAAGTTAATGGACTATTACATAACCCAAATGGTATTCTCTTGAACTCATAATGTCCTGTTGTAGTAGAAAATCCTGTGAACTCTCTTGAATCTTCATGCAATTCTATTTGCCAAAAAGCTGATTTGATATCTATAGTACTAAAATATCTATTCTCAGTTCCCAAACTTCTCAAAATGTCACCGATAATGGGTAATGGTAACCTATCACGAATGGTGTGCTTATTCAATTCCCTGTAATCAATAACTGGTCGCATAGTCCCATCAGACTTTGGTACTAAGATCAACGGAAAATTCCACTCACTTTTACTATGTTCAATAATATCCTGTGATAACATTTCAGTGATGAGTTTATCTACTACAGCTAATTTAGAGTGAGGAACTCTGTAGGCTGGTATGTAGATAGGTTGTGTCCCTGGTTTTAACTTAATGTGATGTTTTAAAACAGTTGTTTTGCCTAAGGCGTCCCCCGGCAAAGCAATTGCTTTTTTATGTTTCATAAGCAAAGCAAATAAAGCTTCATCCAACTCAGGGCAATTAGTTGATTGTAATAATTCTTTATATCTATTTCTTAAGTCTATTCCTTCTTGAACTGAACAAATTGATGAAGTTGGTGATTCTATCTCCTCACTATTCTCATTTAAAATCTTAATAGGTTTAGTACACACCTGAATACATCCTATTTGTGTACCTTTAAAACTATCTCTTTATTCATAGTATTAATTACTAATACTTCTACTCTGTTCTTATTTGTCTTATAAATCCCTGAGTCCCACTTCAATCCTTTAATTTTAACTGATTCTGGGACTGTAATTACTTCAGAGTCTACATTTATTCCTTTCAAACACACTTCAACCTTATTTATTGACATGGGATGTAACAATGTCGACCTTGTTACTCCGCAATTTGCAATTATCAAGGCATCTGTGGTTGATAATTTAGTAATCTCTGGGATTTCCTGAACTTCTGAGTTGGGTTCACAAATTGTTTTACCTTCTGTAGGGTTGGACCGCTCGGCCTCGCTATCTAGGATAGAAATGTTATCTAAGGATTCATTGATTCCTACTGGTCTTAAGTCTGGTTGATTTAAGAATGGGATTAACTGTGACTTCACTAAAATTCCTAAGTCAGCAGGACAAATTACCATGTTTTCTTTTCTCATAGTTGCAAATCCTATCAATAAATCTCCTGGAAAAACAGACTCTTCTACCACTATCTTCACCAAATCTACAGCAACACTTCTCACCAACTGGACAAAAGAACACAAATACATACCTCATCTCTACATCAACAACACTCTAATACCACACACAAACACACCGAAAATTCTTGGTGTAACATACGATACATCCATGTCTTTCAAACAACACCTCATAAACATAAAAAACAAATGCACACCTAGACTTAACGCACTTAAGTCAATCACTGGAACAACATTTGGACAAAACAAAGAAACTAATATAACAATATACAAACAATGCATACGCTCAGTGATGAATTATGCGAGTCCTGCATGGGCTCCTAATCTCAGTGAGACACACCACAACACCCTTCAAATCATACAAAACAAAGCCCTAAAAACAATTACAACACCTACAGACCATTTACACCATGAAACAAAAGTCCTCAAAGTCAAGGACCACCTCGACATGAGAGGCACACAAACACTTGCTGCAGCCACCACAAACACATCACACCCGCTACACTACATAGCAGAACACCCACACACACCAAGAAACATTAAAACTACACCCAAAGACCTTTATTACGCACAGATACTCTCTTCTCTTCCTCCACAACCACCAAATACCAGCCTCCGGAAACATATTCATAATCATATCACTCACCGCTCCATTAACCCCTTCCATACGGTGCCGCACACGTAGGCGTCATGGACTTAGATCTCGGTGGCAGCAGCCGATGCCAGCCGTACGACGTGTCGTAATAATACTCGCATCATAAAATATAGTCACCGCTTATATCGATCGTTCTCTCTTCACCCGTGAATTTTGATAACCATAGAAAATGCGATTACAAAAGAATTAGAAAGAATGTCATTATGGAGGGGCGACTACAATAAATATAATCAAGACGCCGATATGGCAGCCTCGCGAATACACTCGCTCCCCATGACGCCTACGTGTGCGGCACCGTATGGAAGGGGTTAACACACTGAAAGACAACACACTGCTGCATGCCAGACCCCCTGATATCCACCCTTCTGAATCCTCTCTCCCACGAAAGGACAGAGTCCACTTGGCCAGACTGCGATGCGGTCACCACCCAGCACTTCTAAGCTACCAGAAGAGGCTGGACGACCGTGTTGTGAACAGCTGCCCAGGATGTAACACTTCACCCCATACCATGCAACACATAATGGAAGACTGCATTATACACAATCATGCACGCAAACAACACAACATACACTCTATAAAGGATTTGTGGGAAAACCCAGTTTGGGCTGTGGCCTTCCTTGGGGAGACAGGACTGCTCGGACAGACAGTCTAGGGAACGACAACAACAACAACAACCACTATCACTGGGATGTACAAATGTTCATTTGTATATAAGGCAACTTCTAGTTCCACCTTACCTAATGTTTTTAACTGATTTCCAGTTACACCTTGCAATGTGTAACGGATTGGTTCCAACATTTTCACTCCTGGGTTCAACTGGTTTAAAACTTTACTAGTAATTACATTAACTACAGACCCTGTATCAATAAAAATTTGAATAGGCTTATTGAACACTTTACCTGCAATGAGAGGTCCTACAGAAGTTTTACCAACAGTAATTATCAGTTTGTCAGTTTCTTTCATCTCCCTTGCATTCCCATGTTTAACACAATACCGCCTATCGGTATATATATGGGGAGGTCTGAAATTGTTTATTCTGTGTCTGGGGGTTTTCCTCTTAGCCCTGGGGGTACCCGAAAATTCCGGCACTCATGAGTTCTATGACCTATTCTATTATGATAAATGCAGAATGGAGGGTTCCTACATTGATACTCATTGTGTCCTTCGTATTTGCAATTTCTGCAAATAATCCCATAAAAACATTCTTGTGCTTTGTGTCCCCATGCATTACAATTAAAACATAGGATTCTGGTATCCCTATCCCTAGATGGACTTCTAGGATGTCGCCTATGTCCTACTTCTGTTTTCTTAAACTCTCTAGAGTTCCTATTTTGGCTTTGTTGATTTATAGGCATTACATATGGGTTTATAGTTCTGGTCTCACTGTATCCTTGAAGAAGATAATCTCCTAAACTTATATTTGATTTTAGATCCTTGTACAGCCTTTCTTTGCCAATAAGCTAAATGTAATCAATTTGATTACCTGGGAGATTTTCATCTTCTCACTAGATCTTTCTATCCAGTCTGAATCTTTCAAGATAGAATTCATGTCTTTTGACCATCTATCTAATCTAGCTAAGTACTCTGTGTCAGTTTCACTTGTCCTAACTTCCTTAATCATTTTTACCAATGACCGAATAGGATCCTGATCACATTTGGACATGAAATGTTTGAGGAAGGCCGTTTTGTAATTATCATATTGATTAATTTCTTCCATTTGCTGGAAGTTAATGACAAACCTCGCCCTTCCATGCTCTGGATCTATATTCTCCTTGAGAATCTCAATCTTACGATTCTCATTAGTAATGTTTTTACTCACTATAAGAGTGTCTATTAAATTTAGAAATTTGTTTACACCATATGTGTTAGACTCTCCTGTGAATTTTGGAATATTTGTATTTGATGTGTGAATTTCGTGTCTCAACACGTTAGAATTCTGAGGGGTACTCATACTAATACCTTGCTTTATCCTGGCTGCTTGCGATGTCACTTCGTAATGTCAACTTCTGTCTTGACGTCCTTCTACGGCCTTGTCATTCGTCAGCGACGTTGTTCCTCAGCTCCATCACACACTCTGCCTTGAAGACCGCCTTGTTCCCGTAGACTTCCTCGCACCAGTTCTTTGTTCACCAGTTTATCTAGCACCACTTCTCTTCGGAGGTGTTTAACACTCAGTTCATCCCACCGCTGCCACCACTTTCACCTCCCCTTGTAGCCACTGTCACCACTGTGAGACCTCTCCCTCTATTCTGTTAGTAGTCACTTAATTTCCCCTCGCGTCTTTTTTATAAGTTTCCAGTAGTTTTCCAGTACCTTTAAGTAGTAGGCCCCATGCCTAGTTTCCTTTAGTCTCACTAGTTTCCAAGTGCATTAGGCCCCTTGCCTAGTTCTTGTCATGTACTTCAAATCAGTCCTGGGGTAAAGAAATTGTACTTTTCTTCTTTCACTGTAATTTCACAGTCTTGTTACACTCAGGATCTCTCTCTCTCGTCTCCCCACATCGTCTCTCGAGATCCCCGTATCCTATGCTAAGCTACCTTTGTCTGACGTCACTAATTTTTCTAATCCAATCTCCTCTGACTTCTCAAATAAATGTCACTCCTTATGGGCGTGACTTTGAATTCATGCACCAATAGTTTTTTTCTCCTTCTCCACCTTTCCTCCAATCCGGAAAGCCATTGCAATGCCACTAGCAATATCGTTTACCTCAGCATTAGTCAAACGAAGCTAATCTGCGCTTACAGAGTTTTGATTACATCATCGATTATAAAACAGTCACCTCCGTCAGTGTTTACATAGACATAACGTCACCTTCGATGTTATCAAACAGCAGGCGAGCGTTGAGTCTGAATTGTTGAGTCAACATTCTAATGCCCTAGTGTTTCCTAAGCTCATTTCCATTCGTACAATTACCGGCCTCTTACACTACTATTACTTTACCTCCCTTCTTCAGACACTCCACATGACACCCATCTGACCCAGGTGCCTTACCTGCTCTCATAATTTTAATCGCTACTTCCACCTCATCTTTTCTTATTTTTCCCTCATTTTCCTCACCCATCACTGTCATTTTCTTTGCGCCTCGCACTGCTATCACCATTCCCTCCCTATCCTCCTCTACATTCAACAGTCCCCTAAAATATTCTGCCCATCTTCCCCTTATCGCTTCCTCTTCCATTATCATCTTTTCATCTTTGCCTTTTACCTTTTCTTCCCTACTTGAATCAACTTCCCTTCCTCTTTTAATCTTTTAATAATATTAAAAAGAAAATATTTAGGCCAAATCTTGTACATTGTGTAATGTGACCTTGGTAAAGACAAATGTTGATACACTGGTATACGGAATAGTCTGGAAAACCCTACTCTTGATAGTAGCCTATTGAGTGACTACCGGATCTTGAATATTACCTACAAGATATACAGTTTGCATGACTTGGCTATCGTTTTTTTTTTTTTGTTTTTTTAGGAATTGGTAAACAATAAGCAATGGATGCAAGAACAATTTAGATTACTTTTCCAAAGTTTCCTACTTTTCCCAGTGATGTAGCCTAGGCTACTTGTAAGGTCCTACCTGTTGTATGATAAATGCTGATTATGAGATAGGCTAAACTAGCCTCTCAGTTTGTTGGCCTAGGCAATCTCCATAGGCTAACCTAGCCAATCATTAGCAGTTTGTATTATTCTTAAAACTTTGATGAAGAGAGTGTATATACAAAGGATTACAAAGGCGGAGCATGCCAACAGTAGACCTTTTTATCCATATCTAGGTCGGATGTGAAGAAAAAAAAATTAATTAATAATTAAAAACTATAATAATGTAAATAACAAATAAAATACATAAATAAATGCATAGGTATAGTTAGATAATAAACAAACAGGTAAATAGTAAATAATAATAAATTGATATATAACTAATAATAAATGAAAATCAAACAGACAAATGATAAAAACAAATAATATAAACTAAATTATAATCATTACAGCATCTTGCTTAGGTGTTTATCTAAATGATTCTTAAAGCTTCGAACTGTACATTGCACTACCTGTGCAGGAAGTTTATTCCATTCATTAACTACACGGTTGGCAAAGTTGTTTCTACCTACTTCCAAATTGAATCTATTTCCGGACAGTTTGAGACCATTGTTTCTTGTCTGATTCTCATTCAATGTGAAAATTTGGTCACTTTTGATGTTGTCAATTCCCTTTAGAATTTTATAAAGACCTGTATCAAGTCACCTCTGAGTCTACGCTTTTTTAGGGAAAACAGATTCATATGTTTTAGTCGATTTTTGTATGATTTATTTTTTATATTTGGAATCAGTTTTGTGGCTAGCCGTTGTACTTTTTCCAGTCTGTCAATGTCTTTAATGAGATTCGGTGACCATATGGAAACAGCATATTCCAAATGTGGACGAACTAACAATTTATATAGCTTGTTAATGAGTGATGGACTTTTGAAATCAAAAGATCACGCAATCATTCCTAGAATCTTATTTGCTTTCTCAGTGGCTGAAATACACTGCTTGGATGATTTGAGGTCGTTACTGATAATTACGCCGAGATCTTTTTCACTATCCACTTTTGTTAAGGGATGAAAGTGGCAGTAGACTGGAAGTGAGCATTAACCCCTTCCATACGGTGCCGCACACGTAGGCGTCATGGGGAGCGAGTGTATTCGCGAGGCTGCCATATCGGCGTCTTGATTATATTTATTGTAGTCGCCCCTCCATAATGACATTCTTTCTAATTCTTTTGTAATCGCATTTTCTATGGTTATCTAAATTCACGGGTGAAGAGAGAACGATCGATATAAGCGGTGACTATATTTTATGATGCGAGTATTATTACGACACGTCGTACGGCTGGCATTGGCTGCTGCCACTGAGATCTAAGTCCATGACGCCTACGTGTGCGGCACCGTATGGAAGGGGTTAAGGGAGAGCGACTGGAGGAAGTGGATAGTTTTAGATACTTGGGTGCAAATGTGGCAGGGAAAGGTGGAGTGAAAGTGGAGGTAGAATGTAGATTGAGAGAAGCGAGTAAATGCCTTGGTGGATTAAAGAGTGTAATGAGGAATAGACATTTGGGAATGGATGCTAAGAGGAGACTGTATGAAGGAGTGATTGTGCCAACAGCACTGTATGGGGCAGAAACATGGAACATAAGAGAAGAAGAGAGAAGGAGTTTGAATGTGTTTGAGATGAGGTGTCTTGAGAAGTATGATGGGGGTTACTAGGGTAGATAGAGTGAGAAATGAGGTGAGGAGGAGAACAGGGGTGGAAAAGGAGCTGGGAGATAGGGTTGATGAAAGAATATTAGGATGGTTTGGACACATGGAAAGAATGAGTGAAGAAAGACTAGTAAAAGAGGTGTGGAAGGCAGATGTGGAGGGAGTGAACATGAGGGGACATCCTAGGATGAGGTGGATGGATGGGGTGAAGGGGTCTTTGGGGAAGAGGGGAATGTCTGTTGAGGAAGGACGGGAGAGGACAGAAGACAGGGGTGAATGGAGAATGGTTGTATATGGATAATGTTGTGATTGCATGAGGTGGAATGGGCGCGTGGATGGGGGGTGAGGTAGTATGTGTGAGCAAAATTTGACGCTGCCCGAAGGGATTTCTCCCCGTCCTCTCATTTTATGCAATGGGGGGACGGAGAGGGGGGTCGCCGATTTAATGAAGCGGCCTTGCTGTGGATGTGCTGTGTCTTGCGACACTGCTTCTGACCCAGGGCAGTGGACAAGGTGCAGGGATGACCCGTCATTCAGGAGGTGCTAAGATAAGAGGGAGGGTGGAGGGGTGTGGAGTGTATTCAGGGATGGAATGGGTGGGAATGATTTTATGCCTTTTTCTTTTTGGCTACCCCCCTTGTAAGGGGGAAAAAGCCTTTGTATATGTATGTATGTATGTACTTTTGTTAACGAATTTCCAAATAACTTGTAATCGTACTTACTGTTATTTTTACCTATGTGCATTACCTTGCATTTACTTGTGTTAAATTTCATTAGCCACTTTTCAGACTATTGCTGTAATTGATCTAAATCTTCTCGAATATCTAATTGGTTTAAGTGATCATTTGCCATTCCGCACAGTTTTGTATCATCAGCAAATTTGGAAACAGTAGATTTTAGTCCATGGTCTATATCATTTATATATACTACGAATTGAAGTGGCCCAAGAACGGAACCCTGAGGAACTCCACTTGTAACATTTTTCCATCTAGAAATTTTCCATTTAAAACAACTCTGTTTTCGACCATTCAATCAATTACTGGTCCAACATAATAGGCTACCACTTATTCCATGTAAAGCTAATTTAGTAAGTAGTCTTTCGTGGGGGACGGTATGAAAAGCTTTTGCTAAGTCTAAATATATAAAATCTAAATTGTTTCGTTTGTCATAATTGGAGATGACTGTATTGTAGAATTCGGGTAAGTCACGCAAGAACGTTTCCGTCTGAAACCATGCTGGCTATCATTTATCAGATGGTTACTTTCCAAATGATGTTCGATAGCATCTCTGATGAAAGTTTCCATTATTTTCCTATGATTGAAGTCAAATTTATATATATATATATATATATATATATATATATATATATATATATATACAGGTAGTCGTCGACTTACGACCTATGCGACTTACGACTGATCGACTTTACGACCACAAGATAGTGCAATAATATTTAACGTTTAATAGAGTAATAGAATTGCAATGTTATGCCTGGCAGTGCAGTACAATTACTTTGCACGCCGCGAGACGCGAGTACTATAGTTTTGGCAGGTTACCGGCAGCGTCAGCTTCCCTCTCATTCAGGAGCATGTGGTATTTCTGACTTCATTCATGACAAGGATATCTTTAACATTTTTGTGCTTCAAACCCCCATGAAGATGTCTAAAAGAAAATTATCTTTCGATATTTCCAAGCCTGCCAAGAAACAAAGAAAGGTTATTGATCTTGACACGAAAATGAAAATGATAAAACATTATGAAGGAGGGAAGAAAGTTAATGTGATACAACGTGAACTTCATTTATCACATTCTACAGTGTCGATAATTTTAAAAGACAAAGGATCTCAATTTTGCCTTGGATTTTATATTTTAATATGTTTTGCAATTAATAAAATGTGACAGTAAAACTTTTTTATGCCTAGTCTGTTGTCGATAACAATATGTTTTGGTACAGCATTTTGTATTTTTATGTTTTGCAATATTTTCGGTACCGTACGTAAACGAAAAGAATATTTTGAAATATTTTTTTCCTAATTTTGCCGTGCATTATGTATTTTTAAGTTTTGCAATTACGAAAATCGACTTAAGCACATGAATCTGTTTTCCCTAAAAAAGCGTAGACTCAGAGGTGACTTGATACAGGTCTTTAAGATTTTAAAGGGAATTGACAACATCAAAAGTGACCAAATTTTCACATTGAATGAGAATCAGACAAGAAACAATGGTCTCAAACTGTCCGGAAATAGATTCAATTTGGAAGTAGGTAGAAACAACTTTGCCAACCGTGTAGTTAATGAATGGAATAAACTTCCTGCACAGGTAGTGCAATGTAGTTCAGTTCGAAGCTTTAAGAATCATTTAGATAAATACCTAAGTAAGATGCTGTAATTATTATAATTTATGTTATATTATTTGTTTTTGTTTTGTTATCATTTGTCTGTCTGATTTTCATTTATTATTAGTTATATGTCAATTTATTATCGTTTACTATTTACCTGTTTGTTTGTTATTCAACTATACCAATGCATTTATTTATGTATTTTAATTGTTATTTACATTGTTATAGTTTTAATTTTAATTTATTATTAATATGATTTTTTTTTTTTTTTTTTTTTTTTTTTTTTTTTTTTTTTTTTTTTTTTTTTTTTTTTTGCATCCGACCTAGATATGGATCAAAAGGTCTCCTGTCGGCATGCTTTGCCTTTGTAATCCTTTGTAAAATGTAACAGTAAACTTTGTTTAAGGGGACCCCCCGCCCAAAATATTTTTTTCTGAAGGATCTTGCTGATTTTTTCTGTGTGATATCTAGGTCTGAGGAAACCTTCACAGCATGAGTTTTATTCAGATCTGACGAGTAGTTTTATATTTTTAAATAAAATACGTAAAAAATACCATATTTTTGGGCTTTCAAATCCTATATCCTCTTACAATTTTTATTCGATGTCTTTCATTTTACAGCAAAAGAATCTTCTACATATATAAAAAAAACAAAATTGAGAGCTTTTTTTAATATCTTTGTTTAACGCCGAGGAAAAAAAATATAAAAAAAATTATCGAAAAAAAAACAAAATTTTGACTTTGACACGTTATTAAAAATAAATTATTTAACATACGCAAAAAAACTCTCTATTTTATTTTTTGTCATTTATATTAATAGAGACCTCATGCAAAAATCGGTTGAAAATTGAGGGAGGAGATAGACTTTGAGTATCAAAAACTTACATTTTTCAGAAATGAGTGTTAAAGTTTTGTTTTTCCTAAGACTAAATTTTACATTGGACCTCCTAAGATCCATTGAAAATAGGTTCCATTGTATTTTCATGATGATTTTGCATCTTTCTAGTAACTCGGGCACTTTGTACCCTCCTACAGTGTAGGATATTATTCACTCAAAGTGAGGGTCTCATAAGCCGCCACCTCACTCTTTGTCGCAAAGTTTGAGTTCTTGGTCTAGAATTACCTAGCAAGGTAGTCTGATTGCTGGGATTCAGCTCTCTTTCTTTTCTTGGGTTTCCTTTCTGGTGTTGGAACAGGCTCTTGCTGCATCAGGGACATCACTGTGAGGTTTGAGACTCTAAACCCAAGGTGTTGCAACAAGGAGGCATCCTTGTAGCCACTTGTTAGCAAACAGTTGTTTGCGTAGAGACAACTTGTCTGATATAGGTGTAGAGGACAGAGGATCAGGTGCTGAGGATGTAGATGGAAGGGAGAGAGCTGCTGGAGGGAGTACTAGTGGTGGTGGCGGAGGTGGTGATAACAAAGTTGATGCTGGGGTTCTTTCTTTCTCCCCTTGAGTTGCTAATGTAGACGTTCTTATCTTCTGCAAGTGTGCCTTTTGTTTGGATAGCTTAGGCATGGCTAATATCTTCAAATATCTCTTCACTGAAAAATAGATGCGAATTTCACACGGCAAATTAGTGAATGCGGCAAGCTAACGTGTACATGTCCTTTACTTTGTAAGGCTCAGGCCACTGCCAGTCGTGCAGGCTGAACTTCTTCACACCACATACTCACGTGCATGCCGGACGTAAGAGAAATCTTTGAGTGTATCAAACGCAAAAAAATAGGGTAAAATATGGTCAAAACGTATGTAAACAATGGTCGTGCGCAGCATGTGGCTGCCGGGGGGAGGGAGGGTAGGCCTTTTAAACCCTTTAAAAATGGCGGTACGATAAAAACACTTTACCAGCATCTAGAGCAAGATCCCTATTATGTATTTATGCAATAAAAAAAAAAAAAATCGAAATTTTCTTAAATCTGGGGGCGAGGGGTCCCCTTAGGCCTAGTCTGTTGTCGATAACAATATTTTCGGTACAGTACGTAAACGAAAAGAATGTGTTTTGAAATAAAAAAAAATCCTAATTTTGTCTGGCATTTAGTATTTTTAATGTTTTGCAATTAATAAGATGTAAACTATATAGTACAATGATTTTAATTTAACCAACAAAAAAGTATTTGTAGGTCAAAGATGACAGGACTTTATTCAGTATGCGTAGGCCTAGGCTACATTTCCTAACGACAATTATAAAAAGAATAATGAATATTAAACAACGTAGCTCAAAGATGATAAGATTTGATTCAGTATGCATACGTTTCCTAAAGAAAGTCTGATGATAGAATAATAAGTGTTAAAAAATACAGTATTAAATATCATAGGTCAAAGATGATAGGATTTTATTCAGTATGCTACGTTTCTCAAAGGAAATCAGATAAAATTATAAAAAAGGTTTAAAAAAATACTATACAACATAGTTCAAAGATGCTAAGATTATTTCAGTATGCTAAATATAATACAGAATATACATGTATACAGTAACAAAAATAATATTTAAAGGGTAATATATACTGTATATATATAAAGTCCGGCTTGCGTCCAGATCGACTTACGACCTGTCTGTCGGAACCAAACTCAGTCGTAAGTCGACGACTACCTGTATATATATATATACAGTAAAACCCTGATTATCCGAAACGAAAGGGGGGAAGCCTCTTTCGGATAAGCCGATTTTTCGGATAAGCCAGATTTATCAGAAATATATTTCGTGTTGACATACTTTATGTGTGTGTGTGTGTCCTGTGCCTTCCTCCCCCCCCCCTCTCTCTCTCCATCAGTCTCAAGTTGTGGATGGAACACAATTTTTTTTATTTTTATTTTTATTTCGTGTTGACGTACATACCTTATACCTAACAGAGAACAAGAATTGTCCTATACATATATCTTCCACTATCCTGACGAACACAATAGAGCAACTCCGCCACTCCCCACCTCCGTCACCATCACTCCACAACCCTTCCACTCCCCACCTCCTGGTGGTGGAGTCAGAAGGAAGGGTCGTCCATTGCTCCATCTTCACTGTCCAAATCAAAGATAGACAAGGAGGATGAGGCACTTGATGAAGGGCGAGAAAACTGGGTAGACGAAGGTGTTCTTGGCCGAAAAAACAAGGTGATAGAAGTCTGTTTGGTGCAAGACAGCTGTTTCTCGATGACGTCACTCAGTGCTGCTCGCATCATCAGGTACAGTTGATTGCTATTTGAAATGTCCCTGGGTTGCTGGTCAAGAAACTGAAGCACTCCTTTGATGTGGGACCGGACTGTTGCCAAAGACATGGAAGGATCAGAAGGATCATCATCATTGTTGTCATGGCCGTGCATCACTTCCTCAGCTATTTCTTTGGTTGATTGGAGAGCGTAACCTGGGTCCCCCTCATCCACAGTGAGCCACTCCGGGACATCCTCCTCTGTAACTGTCTCGTAATCACCCAGGGCCTCCTTCACCTCTCGCACCTCCCGGTCGAATCCTTCAAACACTTCTCGCATATCCTCATGGCCTCATAGCAGGGGATTCCAGGCATTGGCCAATGTAGAAGGGGGCACCTGTTTCCACGCTTTCTCAAGGTTGTAGATTGCTGTCTTCAGGTTATACCTCTTGAGGTTTGCTATTGTCCTCTGGGCTCTGGTGTCTCCTTCTTCTTCCCCCTTGAGCATCACACACAGAATTTCCTGCATAAAGTGCCAGCGGTAGCGCATCTTTACTGCTTGTATGACGGCCTGATCCATTGGCTGGATGATTGAGGTGGTGTTGGCGGGCAAAAACATGCAACAGATCATGCCGTCTCGTGACACTAAATCCTCCTTGGCAGGGTGGGCAGGGCCATTGTCGAGGAGGATTAAAGCCTTCACATTGTGTAGTGTCGTCTTCAGTTCGGTGATCTGGTGCTTGGTGATGGAAGCGACAATGATCTTGTGAAACACGTCCTTGAAAATGCCAGAGGTGAACCAAGCCTTTGCTGAAGAAAAATAGTGGACAGGCAGGTGGTCCATGCAGTCCTTCAGCACATGGGGCCTCCTTGATTTCTCAACCACAACTGGTGTAACCCGGTGTGTACCATCAGCATTAGCGCCAAACAAGACAGAAATGCGGCCCTTGTCCAGCTTTCTCCCTTGCGCGTCCTTAACAGCTATGCTTGCCTGTGTGTTGTTGGGCAGTGCCTTCCAGAATAGTCCGGTCTCGTCAAAATTGTAGAGTTGATGGGGTAGCAGTCCTTCGTCACTCACTAATTTCCAAAAATCGTTAATGAAAGGCTCCACAACATTGATAGCAGCACTAGCAGTCTCTCCACAGACCCTCTTGTTTGCTAAAAGATGATGCTTTCTGAACCTAACGAGCCACCCAGAAGATGCTCTGAAGTCATTAATACCTAAATCATTTGCCAGGGTTTCCGCCGCAGACTGTAGATCTACACCCCGCACTGGCAATCCGGAAGATACGTGCTGTTGCTGCCACTTGAACAACGCCTCGTCTAGGTTTTGGTATTTTCCAGCTTCATGGTCCTCGGTCCTGAATCTTTGTTCTTGTGGTGGAAGACAGCTGGGAGATGCTTGAGTGAACTGCCTTAACTGTGGCTCTTGTGGTGGAAGACAGCTGGGAGATGCTTGAGTGAACTGCCTTAACTGTGTCCCTGCCTTTTTGATGTCCGTAACAGTAGCATTCCCAATGCTATATTCGTGGGCGATGGACGTTCCCGATTGACCTGCCTTCAGCTTGTCCAATATCTCCAGCTTCTGCTGTATGGTAAGGACGACTTTCTTCTTTTTCCCGGTTTCTTTCAGCATGGTGATGTAGAAAGAAGTGAGGTCAAAGCACAGGTAGAATGCGACTGCCCAGTGTGAACTCTATGACGCGACTGCCGCCGACTGACGATGTAAACAATGAAACCAAACAAACACACGCTACACTAAACAAAGTAGTATGCTTAAAATATATTCATTTGAACTGTTCTTATAAATTTTAAATGTGTTAATATAGTACATATGTAGTTACTTTTATTTATTTTCATGTTTTTGATGTTTTATAACGTTTTAGTATAGAAAAAAAAATAATTTTAATTGCATTATCCAAATCAATTTCGGATAATCCTGTTTTTCGGATAATCCGCTTTTGGATAATCAGGGTTTTACTGTATATATATATATATATATATATATATATATATATATATATATATATATATATATATATATATATATATATATATATACACACACACACACACACAGATAAAACCTTTTTCTTTTGGTACATGTTGATTATCGGGTTCTTTAAAAAAAAAAAAAAAACATGCAATAATAAAAAATTATTCTATTTTTATTTTGTTTTTATTTTATTATTTCTATTGTTTTTTATTATTTCTATTGTTTTTTATTATTTCTATTGTTTTTTTTATTATTTCTATTGTTTTATTTTTGTTTTATTTAATTTTTTATTAAAAAAAAAATCCCAAAATAACCTTATAATCCACATTTACCTTTCTTTTTACCATAAATTGTAAGGTCGAATTTGTTTTTCCTAGACTATAGGATGCCTCTATTCATAGGGTAGTCTAGGACTCTAACCTATATTTCTCATAGGCTAGTCTAACCAACCATTTTCATCACATTAAGATATCAGTTTACCCTACTTATACAAAGTACAAACTACTATTTTTTTTATTTGCAAATTTCAAATTAGTAGTCTACAAGTTCTATAATTATGAATAAAGCCTATTTTTTAATGTTTACGAATAAGAAATTTGTATAGATTTGAACTTTAACCTCGTTATTAACATAATAATACTGGTAGATTCAAGGAACATATAGAATGTTTTATTATAAGAAATTTTTATAGATTGAATTTTTAACCTAGTTATTAACGTAATAATACGGGTGTATTCAAGGTACAGTACATATATTTTGTTATATTTTTGAAAGCTTTGTCTGCATTTTTACCATTACAGTAATTGGCAAGCCAACAATAGCTGTAAAATACTGTCTATAAATGTGCACTGAAATAATTTGTTGCTATTGTGCAAATAGAAAGCAGTAGGTCTCATTATTCCAAGTTTAAAAAATCTATTTTTTTTTTATGTTTTGTGTTGAGAAAATTTAATAACCATCCAGTATGGAATAGTTTTATAGCTAGTTACAGGATATATACCATTTATAGAAGTTTCCATAATGTAGTTTATATTAATGTTTCATTCTATATTATGGGAGTTATAGCCAGTGGAATGTATTTCTATTTTTAATAAATACTCAATAAATATAATTATTAATTCAAATTCCTGAATAATTTGTCAACTGTCAAGTGACAGAGATGATTTATATCTTTAAATAATTTAAACTAGCTACTTTACCTTTGTTGACAGTCTAATTAATTCAAATTATGTTAACATCTAGAACTCCATCATGTACACACATACAGGGTCTAACAGATAAATCCGTACAAACTTTGAAGAGGTTTTAAGCACTTAAAAAGTAACATATGGCAATTCTGATTGTTTCCAGATACTTCCATTTGTCTAATAATTTAGCCAGTTGTATACTAGCACCGGTGCAATAAACATTAAGCAATATTGTTATATTAGTTTCTTTGTTTTGTCCAAATGTTGTTCCAGTGATTGACTTAAGTGCGTTAAGTCTAGGTGTGCATTTGTTTTTTATGTTTGTGAGGTGTTGTTTGAAAGACATGGATGTATCGTATGTTACACCAAGAATTTTCGGTGTGTTTGTGTGTGGTATTAGAGTGTTGTTGATGTAGAGATGAGGTATGTATTTGTGTTCTTTTGTCCAGTTGGTGAGAAGTGTTGCTGTAGATTTGGTTGGAGCTATTTTGAGTCTGTTTGTGATGAACCATGTGTTGAGTGTGTCAAGGTAAGGCTGGATTATTTCTGCAGCTTTGTCTGTGTTACGATGTGTGCATGTGATTGTTATGTCGTCTGCGTAGGAAGAGATTTGTATTTCTGAGGTGTCTGACGTGGGTAAGTCATGCATGTATAGATTAAATAATGTGGGGGATAGAACTGAGCCCTGTGGTACTCCGTTCTTAATGTTTCTGATGTGCGATGATTGGCCATTATATGACACATGAGCATTCCTGCCTGCCAGATAATTGGCCAGCCATCTTTTGGTGTTATTGTGCATGTCTGTGTTATATATTTTATTTGTTAGGTTGTGGCGGGGGATAGCATCAAAAGCTTTACTAATGTCCAATGTTATAAGAAGTGTTCTGTGGTGGGGCCTATCTGAATTGATGCCATCTAAAATTCTTTGTGTGAGGTTTGTCAGAAGTGTTTGTGGAGTGTAGTGGCCTAAAACCGTGTTGTGAGTCAGCAAGGGGAATATATGGTGTGACAAGTTTAAGTATTAGGCGTTCAATGACTTTAGAGGGGGTGCAGAGAAGTGTGATTGGGCGGTGCGACGTTGGGATTGTTGGGTCTTTGTTCGGTTTTGGAATGGTGATTATTTTACCATGCTTCCAGATGTCGGGTATAGTGTTGTGTGAATAGCTGTAGTTTGCAATGTTTGTGAGTGCGTGTATACCTTGTGGTCCAATGTGTTTTAGGTGGATGTTGCTTATGTTATCAGGGCCACAGGCAGATGAGTGCTTGAGACTATGCATTATGAGTTTTGTCTGACTGTCTATGAAGGGTGTATAGTCTGAGTCTGTGGGAAAGTCTTTCTTACGTCGAATGGTGCGTCGGTCGTCAGGGTGAGATGTAAGATGGCTCGTCTGTGCAAAATGACGTATGAGTGCGTTTGCTTGTTGTCTGTTTGAGGGTAGATTATCTGTTGTTGTGATTATTGCTGCGTGAGAGCGTGTAGTGTTAGCGTTGGATAGTGTGATGCTGTTGAGTGTTTTGTACAATTTGCTGGTGTTTGTTTTGTGATCAAGTGTATTGATAAAGTTTTGCCAATTTTGTGTTTTTTGTTCATGTATTTTATTGGCAATCACAGTGTTTAGTGTTTGTATTTGGTCTGTTAGACCCTGTACATGACAATGTAGACAATAGTATATATCCACTACATATGCACTATGCACATACGTCTTCATGTATAAGTCAATGGAAGTGTTTTTGTGTGGTTTACTGTTTTGTAGGAGCTATGTCATGCTGGGATAATGCCCTGAGATCAACTTTGACCAGTCTTAGAGGCCAGATAGGAATGACATTAGAGCATATGTCACAGCATTTGGTGATGACTGAAAAGGGGCTATGAACAGCTATGAACAGTGTGCACAGCAGCTATGAACAGTGTGCACAGCAGCTATGAACAGTGTGCACAGGGGAAGGTTGTCTCTCTCTTTCCTGAACTGATTCCTGGTTTTTATGATAACATGGTGAAATTAATTCTGCAGTACTAGGTAGGGCATCCTACATTAATCTTTTCTCATCATGATTTGTCACATTTTTTCCTAATATTGTGATAGAAGGTTTATGAGATTGGACAAATGAAATAACAGATTTTTTTGGGGGGGAGGGGAGGGGCACAAAGGAAAAAGAAAATATATAGCTTGAAGTGGCAACTCTGCCATGACAGATTTGAAAGTGCTCATAAGCTGGTAGATGATCATGTGTATAAATAATACCATTATATATTTAATATATATATGTTTATATGAATATACGTGCTTGTGTGCATATATATATAAAGCTGGTTGAGTGTATATGTGAGTATATTTATCATACAAGTGAATGTTCCATGTAAGAAATAATATACATGAAAAATATTTATAAAATGCTTGCTGAATAGGTGTGGGAGGCTGGTATATGGATCTGCAGAATAGATTTCCACATAGGGTCAAGGAGTTAAGGAGTCCGGAGTCGGAGGAATCAAAGGAGTCGGAGTCGGAGGAATCAAAGGAGTTGGAGTCGGAGTCGGACCTTATACCATCCGACTCCGCAACCCTGCCTTCTATGATGATCCAATGCGGCTGTAACCCCACTATTATGCGTTGAACGCTAAATAACCCATAATTTGCATTCAGCACTTGGGATTATGACCATATCGGGTGCGCCATACCCTTCCGTTGAATTCTATTTCTTTCACCATTTCTGGTGGAAAACTAAGGAATGCAAGTGCCCAGGAGCACCTGCTCTAACTAATTGAAAAGGTACCCTTGCTCTTCATTTAAGGGTCCTACTCTCCATTTTCGGTGAATTTACCAGTTGATGGATATAAAGGATTCCGTTCCAATCATGGAGTTATATATTATACCTCCAATCTCCATTTGGCATGTTCCAATCTTGGAGGAATTATACTGACAATTCCTCCAAATTCCAATCGACCAATGACACCATCAAATGCCTTGACTTGGCATGGGACGTTTTGGTATACCCAAGTGGGATGTTTTGACTGAAGGCCAAGTGGGGCATTTTGACAGTGGGACGTTCTGACTGGCTACCGATATAGCAGTTCCAGGTTATAGCTTCTCTCAAATCATGTTTTTATTTATTCATTAATTTATTCTTATTATTTTCTTTATTAATTGTTAAATTTGTGATGCATCTTCAGTGTCAATTGGGAGCACATGTTGTGGAGCGAGCACAGTTCTCAAACAATCTATATCTTATGGTTTTACTGGACCATGGTTTAAATATTCACTAATTAACTGATGCAATTCTTACTTTGATGTTTGTCTAGGGTTCAGATGAATTCAATATATCCTGCAAGTACTTGGGTTAGGGGGAAGAGGCCACAGTGAGCCAGATAACTACAGAGTGCATAACTTTTTTGTTTAAAGTGACCACAGGTTCTGAAAGATTACATGATATAGCGAATACAGTGAATATGCATTGGGAGGGAACCACTATTCTAGACAAAGGTCTACACAAGAGACAATGGAAAATGATTGAATCCCTTTACATTGCCAGTTACAAAAACACAAAGAAGAGGACCAGGGGTTTGAAATGGACAAATTCCACCTCAGTATTTGCCCTCCAAGAATGGCTTATCAAACCTCCTGACTCTAAATAGGTGCTATCCTTTACATCCTTACCTTTACCATTTTTACTCACCCTTTCCATTTTTCTTCCATTTATAATGATATTTATATACTGTGCTACCATATTTCTGTTTATTTCACATGCGATCAAGTCATGCAACCTCTCCTCAAATCCTCCATTATTACCATTTCCATACTCTGTTCTTTTCACCAGGGTTGCGGAATCGGATGGTATAAGGTCCGACTCCTTTGATTCCTCCGACTCCGACTCCTTTGATTCCTCCGACTCCCGACTCCTTAACTCCTTGACCCCTATGTGGAAATCTATTCTGCAAATCCATATACCAGCCTCCCACACCTATTCAGCAAGCATTTTATCAATATTTTTCCCTGTACAGGTACTCCTTGTTTAACGACCTACTCGGTTAACAACAACTCGGAGTAACGACGGGCTTTATGACGTCGTTTAACGTAAATCTCCCGAAGTTACGACGTTGTGTACGATAATTAAGTTGGCTGAGGCAAATTTGTATGATGTTATAAATGAACTTGTACGGTGGATATTAGCTGTGAGGTAAAGTGTTCTGAAGCTTAGGTCTACATTACCATCCTGCTAGCTGCAAAAACTACCTGGGGTACAGTGTATACCGGTAGTGGTAAATTTTTAGTTTCGACCATGGGCGCAATATAACAATAGAAAATTAATTATTAATTTTGTAAATTATAATGTATCAACGTAATATGCAATTTTGTGAGCGGAAATGAAAACAAAAACAAAATGCTAAAACAGATTTTGTAAGTAACGAAGTCATGTCAGACGAATGGTACACCATGTTTGTTATGATAGATGCCGATGTCGAAGAAATGAAAGGATGATAAATTAATTCGTCTAACCTAAACTAAACTAACCTAACCTGTGTTTAATAAATCATTGCCTGCAAATTAAATGTCATCCTGCTCGTCCTCGTTGTCGTCGTCGTGAGAGACGTTGGCAGACGACAAGATGGCGTCCCGAGCCTATGCTACCGACTTCGTTCATTAACATATTTTCTTGTAGCAAGGTATTTTTTACTTTCATTTCCGCCCACAAAATTGCATATTACGTTGATACATTTTAATTTACAAAATTAATAATTAATTTTCTATTGCTATATTGCGCCCATGGTCGAAACTAAAAAAATACCCCAGTATTCAATATGGAATGTCAGCATACACGGATTTGGTCATATACGGTAATTTTAGGAACCTAACCACCGTAAATAAACAGTAAATAAAGCTTTAATGTACTGTATGAAAGATGGAAAATACACGAAAATAAAGATACATGTATTGCTGGACATTGTACATACAGTACATGTACATATATGTATACACTTTCGCTTAACGACCAATTCGGTTAACGACGGCGACGCTGGTCCCAATTGTCGTCGTTAAACGAGGAGTACCTGTATATTATGTTTTACGTGAAACATTCAGTTGTATGATAAATATACTCACATATACACTCACCCAGCTTTATATGTATATATGCACACAAGCACGTATATTCATATAAACATATATATATTAAATATATAATGGTATTATTTATGCTCATGACCATCTACCAGCTTTTGGGCCTTTATGGATTTGGAAAAGGCTTATGATAGGGTAGACAGGAAGGCACTGTGGGAGGTTTTGCAGATATATGGTATTGGGGGAAAGCTGTTAAGAGCAGTCAAGAGTTTGTATGAGAGTAGTAGAGCCTGTGTTAGAATCAGAAATGGAGAGAGTGAATGGTTTGAGGTAAAGATGGGACTACGTCAGGGATGTGTCATGTCGCCATGGCTGTTAAATGTGTATATGGATGGGGTGGTACGGGAGGTAAATGCAAGAGTAATGGGCAGGGGACTGGAGTTGGTTGCAGAAAATGGAGAAAAGTGTGAGGCAAGTCAGTTGTTGTTTGCTGATGACACTGCACTTGTGGCAGGGTCAGAGGAGGCATTGGGAGAGTTAGTGACTGAGTTTGGGAGGGTGTGTGATAGGAGAAAGTTGAAGGTGAATGTGGGTAAGAGTAAGGTGATGAGGTGTAGAAGAGGAGAGGATGGTGGAGAGTTGGAAATAAGTCTTAAAGGGGAGAGGCTGGAGGAAGTGGATAGTTTTAGGTACTTGGGGTCATATTTGGCTGCAAAGGGAGGAGTAGAGGTAGAGGTAAGCTGTAGATTGAGAGAAGCAAATAAATGCCTTGGCGGATTTAGAAAAGTAATGAGAAATAGACATTTGGGAATTAATGCAAAGAGGAGATTGTATGAAGGGGTGATTGTGCCGGCAGTGCTGTGTGGGGCATAGACATGGAATTTGAGAGAGACAGAGAGGAAGAGTTTAAATGTGTTTGAGATGAAATGTCTGAGAAGTATGGTGAGGGTTACAAGGCTGGATAGAGTGAGAACCGAGGAAGTGAGAAGGAAAGCTGGGGTGGAAAAGGAGTTGGCTGAGAGGGCTGATGAAAGACTATTAGGATGGTTTGGACATATGGAAAGAATGGATGAAGGAAGACTGGTGAAAGGGGTATGGAAGGCAGAGATGGAGGGAGTGAACTTGAGAGGACGACCGAGGATGAGATGGATGGATGGGGTGACAGGGGCGTTGAGCAAGAGGGGAATATCTGTGGAGCAGGGAAGGGAGGTGGCAGAAGATAGGGATGAGTGGAGAAGGGCTGTGTATAGATGAAAAGAAAGGGAAGGGATGGGAGGATGGGGAGTTTTTGGGGAGGTTTGGGGAGTGGGAAAGTGTGAATGATACTTTGATGCAGCCCGAAGGGACTTCTCCCTGTCCTCCATTTTCTATATGAGGGGACGGAGAGGGGGGTCGCCAATTAAGTGAAGCGGCCTTGCTGTGGATGTGCTTTGTCCTGCTGCATTGCTTCTGACCCAGGGTGGTGGGCAGGATGCAGGGATGACCCGTCGTCCACGAGGAGCTAAGATGTGAGGGTGGAAGGGATGATGGGTGGGAGTGGGTTTATGCCTTTTGACTTGGCTATCTCCCTGATTAGGGGGAAAAAGCCTTTTGTATATAGATAGAATTATGGTTATGGGTTAATGCATAAATATCTGGTACACTTAGGGCTAATTTGCAATTGTCTTTATAACATAATCGGTTTTAAATTAGATTAAAATGGTTCGTGATTTTCTTTACTCTGATTTCTATATTTCATTGCTTCACTTGTAGGCCTATCATATTCTCTAGTAACCATGATCAGTAGCCTGTTTCTATTTCGTATATTTCAAACCACTAAATTTCTTTGATAAATGTATGATTTTCATATTCTGAAGTAGCTTTATCATAATCTAGCATATTTCTATTAAAGGAAAATGTGATAAAACTACCGAGAATGAAGGAAAAGAAAATTCACTGGGAGACACTGCTTCAGGCAGAATCTGCAGCTGTTGTTTGTTTCCATTAGTTAGTACTAGTAGCACACAATGCCGTCACATGGTGGCAGCACGAATTGATGTTTATGTTGAAGTAGAAGCATTGCAGTATAGTACAAAATATGATGTATATATATACATATATATATATATATATATATATCACACATATATATATATATATATATATATATATAGTTTCACTCTCCTTCCAGGAAACAACCACAAATACATGACCACAGACACTTTTACCCAGACTGACAACGATAGCTTGTCAGTATTGTGTACTTTTTTTTATTATTATTGATGGATTGTTTTTTGTTTCCATCTGGAGAGACCACTTGGTGTACATATACACTGCACACACTCACTATTGCCTCCAAAAATAAAAGCAAAACCATACTTAAACTGCTAAATTGTGCAACTGGTAAAACCAAACAGGGAAACCATGTTAAAAAAAATTTTTTGTTGGACTTAAGGAGTCGGAAAAAAATTCCGACTCCGACTCCTAGTACTCTTAGAAATCCTACTCCAACTCCCAGCTAAAACCTCTCATTCCGACTCCGCAACCCTGCTTTTCACTACATTTATTATTAATATTTTTATCATTATTATTATATTATCATTATTTTTATTATTGTTGTTATTATTATTGTTATTATTATTGTTATTATTGTTGTTATTATTATTATTATTATTATTATTATTATTATGATTATTATCATCATCATCATCATCATCATTGCAATTAATACTACTATCATCATTTTAGTATTACTATAACTATTATTAGTATCATCATTGTCACTATTATGATTATTATTATTTTACTATTGTTACACATACCAAAAGCTTTTTCCACCTTGCAAGGGAGGTAACCAAAAAACAGACATAAAACCTACATACTCCACTCCCATCGAACCCCCCTCCCTCAGCCTTATTTTGGCTCCTCCTGGATGATGGGTCGTCCCTGCATCTCGCCCACTGCTCTGGGTCAGAAGCAGTGTTGCAAGACACAGGACATCCACAGCAAGGCCGCTTCATGAAATTGGTGACCCCCCCCCCCCTACAGAAATGGAGAAAACAGGGAGAAATCCCTTCAGGCTGAGTCAAAATATTTTTCATACATACTCCCTCACCCCCCACCCACTCCCCCTCATGCATCACTGCATCATCCATACACAACCATTCTCCTTTCACCCCTATCTTCTGTCCTTTCCCATCCTGCTCTCATCATCTTAACAACTGCCTTCGCCTCATCCTTCTATACAGGTAAACGTCGACTTACGATGGTCGCGACTTACGATTTTTCGACTTTACGATGACGATGACGACGATATGATATATTTAACCCCTTCCATACGGTGCCGCACACGTAGGCGTCATGAGGAGCAAGTGGATTCGCGACGCTGCCATATCGGCGTCTTGATTATATTTATTGTAGTCGCCCCTGTGTTTTTACATTCTCTCAAATGTGCCCTGAATCCCATTCTCCGTGGTTTTCAAAATTCGCGGGTGAAAGAGAGAACGATCGATATAAGCGGTGACTATATTTTATGATGCGAGTATTATTACGACACGTACGGCTCAAGGTCTAAATATACAGGTCAGACCGTTTACATTCTTCTGCGCAGCTTCTGACGTCATTTGGCTGAGTCCATTTTCTCTTTGTGATACACTGAAGAAAACTGTGAAACGCCAAGGAAGACAGGAACTATAATATTTTATATATTATATATATATATATATATTATATATCATATATATTATATATTCATATATATAGACAGGAACTATAATATTTTATATATATTTATATATATATTTTATATAATATTTGTCAGAATATAACTAATTGCGTGGAGCAGTGCGAGCGAAGGCAACGTCATTTTTGAACGACGGACCAGCTTCAACTGACAGCTATAGGACCCGCTAACCCCACTTTGAGCAGCCAGGTGACGTTCACGGGCCCGCTGCGCCAACTCCCTCGAAATTCGGTCGGAAGTGGTTAGACCTTATATTCTTAGATCTTGGTACGGCTGGCATATATACGTACGTCAGGATGATAATACATACATGTATATAAAAAAATACATATTATAGTGTTTGAATATGGTAAAAAGGATAAAAATAATTAAATAAACTACTGTACATGTTTAATAGGCTATATTCAGTATCTCTGGTGGTTAATATACAGGTAGGCTAGGTACAGTGACCACGGAACAGAGTGATACACAAATTGGGGATCGACTTATGATGAAATCGTCTTACGATGGCTCTATCGAAACCTAATGCCATCGTAAGTCGACGTTTACCTGTATTTCTCCTCCATTTTCCTCACTCATCACTGTCATTTTCTTAGCGCTTCCCACTGCAACTATCTTTCCCTTCCTATCCTCCTTCACATTTAGCAGCTCCCTAAAATACTCTGCCCACCTTCCTCCTACTACCTTCTCTTCCATTATCATCTCTCCATCTGCACCTTTTAACTTTTCTTCTCTACTTGATTTGCCTCCTCATCCTCTCTTAATTTCCCTCCAAAATATCTTTTTATTACTTTCAAAATTTTCTGTCATACTCTTACCCCATTTCACATCTGCTCTCCTCTTTGCCTCCTTTATCTTATGCTTTACTTCCCTTCTCTTTTCTTTGTGGCTCTCATATGATTCTCTTGTCCTATTTTGTAACCAATCTGTGAAAGCTCACTTCTTCTCTTCTACAACCTTTCCTTCCTCAACCCCCAACTCACAACCCTTCTTTCTATTTCCTCCCATCTTCCTTGTTCCACACACCATCTTTGAACACCTTATGACTCCCTCCTTGAACACCTTATGACTCCCTCCTTGAACACCTTATGACTCCCTCCTTGAACCATCCCCATTCCTCCTCCACTCCTAGTTCTACTCTATCCTTCACTCCCTCCCACTCTCGCATCTTCTTTTACTCCTTTTCTTTCTCATTTAAGCAGTTCACTCTAAGCACCTCCCTACCTTCTGCCCTTTCCTCTTTCTCCGCCTATCCTTCACTCTCAACTTCCACCAAAAAATGATCTGATATTCCCCCATTCCCTCCCCTTAGAACATGTACACCCTTAACCCCTTCGATATGATGACGCCTACGTAGGCGTCATGAGGAGCAAGTGGGTACACGAGGATGCCGATTTCGGCGTCTTGATTATATATATTGTAGTTGTACCTGGGATGGAATGGGTGGGGATGATTTTATGCCTTTTCCTTTTTGGCTACCTCCCTTGTAAGGGAGAAAAAGCCTTGGTATATGTATGTACCTGCATGACCCCTATACTCTGTAAACTGGCTTCATCATATTTTCTATGGTTATCAAAATTCACGGGTGAAAGAGAACAAGCAATACAGCGTTAACTTTATTTTTTATAATGCGAGTATTATGACACAACATTGCACGTCGGGCAGCTAATGCTGCCCGCGAGATTTTGGCCTGTATTGAAGGGGTTAACTCTTCCTACTATACTCCTGGCTATCACTATATAGTCCATTAATGCTCTGTCTACCACTCTTCCATCCACCACCCTCTCCCATGTGTACTTATGCTTGGCTTTCTTCTGAAACACTGTATTTGCTATCATCAGCTCTTTCGAGACATCTCCACCATCAACTCTCCACTATGATTTTTTCCTGGAACTCCACACTTCCCTACCACTCTGTCTATTGGTTCATTTCCTACCTTAGTATTAAGGTCTCCCAATAGCACTACATTGACATTTCTAATCCCTCTATGCACCCATTTAAATCCATCTAAAAAGCCTCCCTTTCCTCTACACTCTTCTCACTACCAGGCCCATATGCACTTACAAAAACCCACATCTCCCTTCCCAGCTTCACCTTCATCCACATTAACCTTGGAGAAACCTCCTTCCACTCCACTACATGCTTACCTATCTCTTCACTCCTGAGAACCTCCCAGCTACACTCCCAAACTCACACTCGCCCCTCTCTTTCAACTTTCACTCAATGCCAACACATCCATCTTTCTCACAAGCATACTGCCTATCTTTTCCCTTTTACTCTCATCTGTACCACATCCATGCACATTAAAAGACCCAAACCTTAGGGTACTGGTTGGAAAACTCCTAGACCCTCTTATGCCTTTACTTTTTTTAGGAATGTCCCCTGTGGGGCTACAGGTAGCATGATTCCTAGTCCTGTCCCTGTCCTGTTTTTTTTTTGCCTTGTATGATTCAAGTGGGATCTTATCATTGACTTGGTGTCAGCATTCTTTTCCTCCACCACAGGGTAAGGAAAAAAAGGAAATAAATATTCAGAGAAATGGTACAGGACAGGAACAAAGGGTGGAGGACAGTCATGGAAGAAATATTAGCAAAAATAGGAAAGTTAGCAAGAAGTGAACGCTATAAAAGTATATGAATAAAAAGAGACATGAATGATGAGGAAAGAATACAAGACACCAATTAGGAAGAACAACCACATATTACTTGAGTTACTAAAAGAGGAATTATGTGTAGAGAGAAGTGAGACTTATAGAAAAGGAAGATTAATGGATAGTAAAACAGTTTTTTTTTAAGTGAATTGGGAAAACTACAATGAAGAAACACAAGTGAAAAAAAAATTGATGATTCTGATGGGAATCTATAATGAAGGACTGGTTAAATATGTCCCAAAGCAAAAACGGGAAAAGGTGTATATTAAGTGCTGGTTTAACAGAAGGTGCAGGAAGTAAAAGAAGAGATAAAGCTTGGAAAAGGTGGAAAAAAGACAAAAAAACTAGAAAGTAGCAAATATATATCAAAGGAATGAGTATGTAAAAATACACAGGGACGAAAAAAGAAACTATGAAAAAGACAATAGAAAAATGTAAGGATCAGCCAGAGCTATTATATAGATATGTGAATGGAAAACTAAAAAAAAACAAATGGGAAATAGTTAAACTATGCCAAGGTAATATGGAATACACTCGAGAAAATGTACATTAGTATGAAGGGCGAGAAGTGAAATCCCCTCCTGTATGAGGAAAATAATAGTAACACGAAAAGAAATAATGGACCAAATAAGCACCTTGATGCTAAGAAATTGCATGACCTAGATGGAATCACAAACTGGATACTAAAAGAATGTAAAGTATTAATAGACAAAATATACAACATAATAAGTTGTCCATTTACAGGCGAGCCACAGGTGGGATTGGATGGCTGGAAAAGAGCTCTGCTGTGCAGCGCTTTTTTGTTAAGCTATTTGGAAACTACTAGTTGTATTTATGAATGGAAAGAGAGTTGTGTATACCGAGTGAATGAAATTACAAAATTGTCATAGTATTAGTGTTAACCCCTTCACTCCGGGCCAAAATCTCACGGGCAGCATTAGCTGCCAGACGTGCGATGTTGCGTCATATACTCGCATTATAAAAAATAAAGTTACTGCTGTATTGATCGTTCTCTTTCACCTGTGAATTTTGATAACCATAGAAAATATGATGAAGCCAGTTTACAGAGTAAGGGGGTCACGCAGGTACAACTACAATATAATCAAGATGCTGACATCGGCATCCTCGCGTACTCACTTGCTCCTCACGACGCCTACATAGGCGTCATCGTATCGAAGGGGTTAAATACATAAAATGGAGGGTGATAAAGGTGAAAGAAGAAAAAGTGAACCAACAAAGAGATGGTTAGATGTAAGCAGTGGAATCTCCTCAGGGACTATTACTAAAAAGATCTTGCATGAATGAAACCCTGAAAGCTACTCAAAGGTTGGATAATTATGCATTTTCAGGGTTTGTAAAAGAAGGTGAAATATTAGGTAGAGGTTTGGAATTGAATAGATAACCTAGATATAAAAATGTCCGGAGAAAACAAGATACTGTGTTGCTGATTTGACAAAGGAACTAAAGGACCTGAAAATTGAATACAGGGCAATGTACAGAGAAATAATTCAACTTAAAAGAGCTAATGATGAGATGAACAAGGGAACAAGTGGGAAGTGGACTTCAACATTAAGAAATGTAGCATAATGGAATTTGAATTAAGTAAAAAAAAAAAAAAAAGATATAAGGACAATATAAAATTGGTGCAAAGGAAGACCTGGGAGTAATCATCACAAAGGACATGTCCCCTGATAAACAGATAAATAAAATTGTTGTAGAAACCTACAACTTGCTAAGATCAATGA
The DNA here is from genome assembly GCF_046742065.1 of Oratosquilla oratoria. Classification (NCBI taxonomy): domain Eukaryota; kingdom Metazoa; phylum Arthropoda; class Malacostraca; order Stomatopoda; family Squillidae; genus Oratosquilla; species Oratosquilla oratoria. Next base: position 9,286,579 of record NC_134820.1, on the reverse strand, counting down.
AGGTGGCTTTTACTTGGATGAAGAAATGGTAAAGAAAATACTAGTCACACTGATAAGGCCAAAATTGGAGTATGCAGAGCTATGGTCACCCAGTACCAAAAAGAATATAATGAAAATTGAGATAATCCAGAGAGCAACTAAGAAGATGGCCCCAACACTATCAAAACTCATATGAGGAGAGATTGTCAAAACTAGAATTGCTAACTCTGGAACAAAGGAGAGAAAGAGGTGACTTGTTGACTATCTACAGAATGAGGAGAGGTATGGAAGTCCTTGATAGAGAAGACTTATTAATTGGGATAAGAGAAATACAAGGGGACATGGAAGGAAGCTCAAAAAGGACAGTTATAGAAGAGACCTGAAAAAGAACAGCTTTCCCCACAGAGTGGTGGATGTTTGGAACAAACTAGATGAAACGATAGTGTGTGACAAAACCAAACACAAATTTAAGAGCAAATTAGATATGGCAAGATACAGAGATGGGACACCATAAGCATAGCTACCCTTCTCGTAAGATACAACTAGGTAAATACACACACACAATTATATATATATAGTAAGTCCTTGTTATACAGTACATATGCGTTCCTGAAAACCTTACCGCAAAATGAAATTACCGTATACCAAACCCATTATAACATGTAATAATAGGATATGGCAGTTGTACCTTCTCCCTGCTCTTTCCTCTTCAAAATATCTAGTGGATACTGTATCTGTGAATTTTTCTTACTGTAAATAGAATCAAGGGTAGTAATTACCAAATACCGTAACTGTGAATTTACCGGATAAAGAATTACCTTATAAGGAGGACTCACTGTATAAGTTTTGGACAGAATCACTGTTCAGCACACCCAATGACAGAAATTGCCATATGCCTCTGGTGAAAATTTATATCATGTTGAGTTAGTGGTGAGGCATTAAACACAAAGATGCAGCTGAAGATTTTCTCATCACCCTAAAGGAATTAATTGTAAACTAATGTTATCTCCTGCAAATTTTCAACATCAACAAAACTAGCTTTTTCTGGGTGAAAATGCCAGGAAGAACCTAATATTGCCAAGAGGCTACCTGTAATATGGATGTCCAATCTGAAGAGTTAGGTGACGCTAGTAATTTTTTTTTCTAACATATTATCCCCAAAATGAAGCTATATTGCTGGGAGAATGGAATCCCTTTTAAAATTATATTAATCTTGGGTAATGCTCCTGGGCGCACACCCCACTTGGATAATTTCCATCCATATGTAAAAGTTGTGTATCTAACACCTAACACATTACTAGTTTCAAAGGTAAGAAAGCCAATGTTTAAGTATTATTACAGCTTATTTCTGTTTTATGTATCATTAGTAATGTGTTTTAGGATAAGAAAACATGTATTGACTATATCATACTTTGCATATAGATATGAGTACCCTGAAAATGGTGTTTGATAACAACTTATGGACATTTCAAGTTATGAATGGCCATTGGGAATATAACTCATTAAGTTAAGGAGTGTCTGTATTTTCATAATTTTTCATGCTTTTATATTAAAAGAAGCATTGAAGTGTATGGTTTTCATATAAAAAATATTCCTTATGTTTTCTTTTTTGTACTTTCGAATCTTCAGATGTCGGAGTTTTGTATATAGGGGAGGTGGGGAGTTTTCATGTCCACTTGTAGACTCTTTGTGCAGCATCTTATCATTTGATTTCACCTTGGGGGAGGGCATCTTCCACCTTGCTCTGTCCAAAGGCTCCAGCAGTGCAGGCTCTTGCAGCCTGGACACAGGAACTAAGATAAAAGGGATATCAAATGGGTGTGTGATGAGTGAAAGGTGGATGTACACCATGGATGGGCTACCTTTTAGGCATGGAACCATTTTGGTTGCTGCTCCTTGAATTCTATCTTTTTATATCCTTTTTAGTTATATAATGATGGCATTACACTGGCCCTTTGCCAGAAGGACTAATATTTTGTTAATTTCTTTGTTTCTGCATGAGGGAACAGAGGAGTGGTTGCTGATTAAATGAAGCAGCTGTGCTGTGGATGTGCTGTGTCTTGCTGCATTGCTTCTGACCCAGGGCGATGGGTGAGATGCAGGGATGACCCGTCATCCATGAGGAGCCAAAATGAGAGAGAGGGAGGGGGGGGTGGATGGGAGTGGAATTATGCCTTTTGACTTTGGCCACCTTCCTGGTAAGGGGAAAGAGCCCTTGATGTATGTATACAGACACTCCTCAACTTACGTTTGTTCCGAACGGCCGAACGTAAGTTGAAAATGAACGTAAGTTGTTACTGTACCATACATCCGTAAATTCTATTACCGCAGAAAAAAAAAAAAAAAAAAAAAATTAAAAGGTGTATAGACAAACTCAAAGTTAATAAAACACCAGGGCCTGACGGTTGGCATCCAAGAATCTTAAAGGAAATGAAAAATGAGATTGTTCTTCCATTAGAAATTATTTTCAAGAAATCCATCATATCCGGAGATGTCCCAAGAGAATGGAAGCTAGCTAACGTTACTCCCATATTCAAAAAAGGTGACAAAAAGAAACCAAATAACTATAGGCCTATAAGTTTGACTTCGATCGTAGGAAAAATAATGGAAACTATCATCAGAGATACTATCGAATATCATTTAGAAAGTAACCGTTTGATAAATGATAGCCAGCATGGTTTCAGACGGAAACGTTCTTGCGTGACTAACTTACTCGAATTCTACAACACAGTTATCTCGAATTATGACAAAAGAAACAATATAGATTTAATATATCTAGACTTTGCAAAAGCTTTTGATACCGTCCCACACGAAAGACTACTTACTAAATTAGCTTTGCATGGAATAAGTGGTAGCCTATACGGTTGGACTAGTAATTGGTTGAAAGGTCGAAAACAGAGAGTTGTTTGAAATGGAAAAACTTCTGGATGGAAAAGTGTTGCAAGTGGAGTTCCTCAGGGTTCCGTTCTTGGGCCACTTCTATTCATAGTATATATAAATGATATAGACCATGGACTAAAATCTACTGTTTCCAAATTTGCTGATGATACAAAACTGTGCGGAGTGGCAAATGATCACTCAAACCAATTAGATATTCAAGAAGATTTAGATCAATTACAGCAATGGTCTGAAAAGTGGCTAATGAAATTTAACACAAGTAAATGCAAGGTAATGCACATAGGTAAAAATAACAGTAAGTACGATTACAAGTTATTTGGAAATTCGTTAACAAAAGTGGATAGTGAAAAAGATCTCGGCGTAATTATCAGTAACGACCTCAAATCATCCAAGCAGTGTATTTCAGCCTCTGAGAAAGCAAATAAGATTCTGGGATTGATTGCGCGATCTTTTGATTTCAAAAGTCCATCACTCATTAACAAGCTATATAAATCGTTAGTTCGTCCACATTTGGAATATGCTGTTTCCGTATGGTCACCGAATCTCATTAAAGACATTGACAGACTGGAATAAGTACAACGGCGAGCCACAAAACTGATTCCAAATATCAAAAATAAATCATACGAAAATCGACTTAAGCACATGAATCTGTTTTCCCTAAAAAAGCGTAGACTCAGAGGTGACTTGATACAGGTCTTTAAGATTTTAAAGGGAATTGACAACATCAAAAGTGACCAAATTTTCACATTGAATGAGAATCAGACAAGAAACAATGGTCTCAAACTGTCCGGAAATAGATTCAATTTGGAAGTAGGTAGAAACAACTTTGCCAACCGTGTAGTTAATGAATGGAATAAACTTCCTGCACAGGTAGTGCAATGTAGTTCAGTTCAAAGCTTTAAGAATCATTTAGATAAATACCTAAGTAAGATGCTGTAATGATTATAATTTATGTTATATTATTTGTTTTTTGTTTTGTTATAATTTGTCTGTGATTTTCATTTATTATTAGTTATATGTCAATTTATAATCATTTACTATTTACCTGTTTGTTATTCAACTATACCTATGCATTTATTTATGTATTTTATTTGTTATTTTTACATTATTATAGTTTTAATTTATTATTAATATGATATATATGTATATGTATTTTTTTTTCATCCGACCTAGATATGGATCAAAAGGTCTCCTGTCGGCATGCTCCGCCTTTGTAATCCTTTGTAAAACACCCCTAAATCATTAATTATACACATAACATTGTAAAATGATAACATTAATTTCAAATAAATTAAATTCAAGCAACATAAATTGAGATGGTGGAGGAGGAGGGGAAGGATGAGGCAAGGCACGTTCAGTCTGTCGTTTGTGCCATGTAAACAATGGACGCAGCGTCATGCATAAGTATTGTTTGAACTACGGAGAGCGTGCTAAACTAAAAAATTCACTAAAAAAATTTTTTTTTTACAATTTTTTTTTTTACAGTCAGTTCAAACGTAAAATCGAAAAAAACGTAAAACGAATGAACGTAAGTAGAGGAGCATCTGTATATGTATTAGTATTTTATTCCAGGAGGAAGATGGATTTCAGGCTTCCCGTGGAGAATTACAATTTGCCTCACAAGCAGTGAAGCGAGCACACCACAATGCACTTGAACGCAAAAGACGGGACCATATAAAAGACTCATTTTGCTCCCTGAGAGACTCTGTACCATCACTCCAAGGGGAAAAGGTAAGTACAGGAGAATTGACGAGTTTAATCATAGTACTGTGGCATTTTTCTCATGTTATAATATTCTTGCCCACACAAGCCCATTTTTAGAAGATTATTTTTAACTAGTGACAATTATAGGATTTGCTCAGATGAACAAATTAATTTGGTGGTAATCAGAATAGAATGTGGGAGGTAATATTAGTTGTTAGTTAAAATTTATTTTAACATTCTTTTTAGAAGAAAAGCAGTTGCCAGAGTAAGATGGTTCTAGTTTGACTGGAAACCAGCCCACAGTAGTTCTCAGGCTCTCCCATAGGGTCTGGGAAGAAATATTGGTTCATATATGTTATATTAGTTGTGGGGACCATGTGACTTCTGCAAGAGAGAACTAGGGCAGTGGAATGATTTATTGATTTACTATATTGTGGGGAGATAATTTAATATTGAAAACAAAAAACAAGTGACCTTGCCAGGGTTATACATTTGTTGGAAATCTTTCATTATGTTAAAGGTTCAATGCAGTTGAAATTGATATAACTTATATATGCATCTTTTCTACCTGTTGAATTAGGATTTCATGACCTTTTAGATTTAAATGAGTACCGTAGCTTAATTTGGTAATATAAAACATTACTTCTTTAATTAGATATTTAGGTTAAATACTGTATATACTGGAAGAATGCTTCCTGTAATTTATATTATAATTCATGTAAGATGAAAGGGAGGAAAAGGTGGTGGATGGGAGTGGAATGGGTGGGGGTAGGTATGGGCCTTTTGACTTGGCTACCTCCCTTATAAGGGGAAAAAAGCTCTTGGTATATAATTATATTATTCTGAAAGTTAGTCATTGTCTAATGCATTTTTTTTTTGTCTTTCTCTTCAGTCAAGTAGAGCCCAGATATTGAAGAAAGCTTCAGAATACATAGAATTCATGCGTCGCAAAAATTCAGCACACCAGCAAGACATAGATGATCTTAAGAAACAAAATAATCTCCTGGAAAGTCAGAGTAAGCTTTTTTGTCTTACACCTTCTGTATTTTAGGGTTTCCACTATCACAAGGAAGTAAAACAAAGCTAAATGATAAGCTATAGGTATTGACTGTGTACTTATATGCATTTAATACATATAGACTGTAAGGGTACCCTGGACCAAAAACACACAACAGTTGTGTATGTCAGAGACAAATCATTATTTGTAAAGCAATGCTAAGCTACATTTTTATGCTTGCCGTCCCACCTTCCTACTGTCCCCATTGAATCTATCCTTTACCTCTTCTAAATCTCCATCTCTTCATTTTCCTATACTCATGTGATGGGAGATGAGAATACCACCATTGTATTCCTATGCTTGTTGTAATGTGTAGCTAAATGAGTCAGAATTAGGAAACTGGGAATCCTCTCTAGATTTTCAAATGCAGAGTTGAGGCCAGAGAGGGTCTGGAAAGAAGACTAAAAACAAACTCTAGTTATAAGGTCTTTGAATGTATGTGGGACAAGTGAGAGCAAAAATGAGGTTGGTGATTTGTGAAAACAAAGATGGATGTGTGAGCATTGATTAAACAAAACTTAAAGGGAAAGGAAAGATTGTTTTTTGGGAGTAAGGTAGGGTGGAGTGGAGAGAGGATGAGGGAGAGGATTAGTTATGATGGTATCAAATTTTATTTATCTATAATGTGCACAAGGGACTAATGATGGGTACCTGGATATGGTGGTTCTGCAAGATGGATGGTGGAAATGCCCATATATAAAATATGTCAACCCTTTCACTGACATTAGGTGAGCCCTGAGGGGTTGGCAATTGGCCTCTGGACCAGGTCCAAGATCTGTATCAATTTGAACTGTGTATTTGTTGCACCATGAAGAACTGACAGTTGGTGACTGTTCCCCTCCTTGTATTACTTTCACCAGACAGCATTTAAGTTTCTTCCCAGAGAGATCTTTGAGAGAGCCAGGTGGGGCTGTGGGTTTTTTACTTCTTGAAACTCAACCAATTATTGTTATTATTATTATTATTAATTAGTACTATTAGAGTGGAGAATGGTTGTGTATGAATGATGCTGTGATGCATGGAAGGGAGTGGGGTGGGGGGTGGTGGTGAGGGAGTGTATGTGAATGATATGATATTTTGACGCAGCCCGAAGGGAATTCTCCCTGTCTTCTCTTTTTCTGCATGAGGGGATGGAGACGGGGGGTCGCTGACTAACCCTTTACCTGGCAACTTTTATTTTTAGGAAATGTTTCATTTTAAGACAGATTTTTTTTTATTGCCTATTTTTATATATTTTTTCATATTTTTTCATGCTGATTATGGAAATAACTTTTATTTTAATATTGTATGGTCAATAATTAAGGTGGAGTAAAACACGGCAGTTAAATTTCTATTGTAATTGTACATGGAAAGCACAATCTACGTCTTCACGTCACTCTCACGACAGTCAAGAATTGATCTGTACTCACCAGAAGCAAGCTCACGACTACTGCGTGCATGACTAGGCTTAGGTAGCGTGCCCTTAACAGTTGTTAACGATTTATTTTCTACAATTATTTTGATTATTCACTCGCGCACAGAAATTTACATTCATACACCTTTCAGTTACACAACAACTTAATTTGATAGTAATAATGATCTATATCCTATTCATTCAACTTTTGCATGACAAATAAATTGATAATTACCTAATAGGTACCAATGGCAATTAGTAAGTTCTCGAACATTCACGCTGACACGCATGTACATACATACAGAAATTCTAACTACGCATTTATCTGAATCTACAAGGAGCATAATGCTAACAAGCTTAGAATACAATAAATGCTTGGCCACATGAAAGGAGCTGGCCTCAGCGACTTACAATGAAACATACAAGAAGATATATTTAATTAGTACATGCAGGCATATGAACATTATATATATATACATGGAACAACATTGAAAATTTAAAGGACGGTAGTGGAGAACATTTTGGCAGCTATAAGGGATTGAAAGCTCAAGAAGTATGATGGCTGCGAAGATTATATGGGTGGGAGACATGGGACGTTGTAATGGGAGGGGAGGGAGGAAGGGGTTCTGCGGGAGTCGGAGGGTGATTGTCACAGTCTACACCTCGAGAGAAAAGCTTAAGGGTGTCCAGGTGCATGATGGATTCTGTGTCTGAATGTAAGTGTTTTACTTTGACTTTGTAGGTTCTAGTGCGAGGACACGGAAGGGACCAAGGAATTTTGGTGAAAGCTTGGAAGATGGAGAATGGTTCTGGGCATATATGATATCACCTATTGCAATGTTAGATTCTCTCGCATTTTTATTGTGAAAACGGGCCATCTCGTTTTTAGCGAGAGAAAGAGACTGAGTAATTCTCTTGAAGAGAGAGCTGAAATTTGAAAGTGAAACCTTTATAAAATCATCAAGGTTGTAAATGGGACCTATTTCTGAAGCAAGAAGGTCATATGGGAGTCGCTTGTCGGAACCAAAGATGACAAAGTGAGGCGACTGATATGGACCTATTGATGGCACTGTTAAGGCAAGACTGAATTATAGGGACGTGGTGATCCCAGGAGAGATGGAGGTCAGAAGTGAGGTGTCGGAGAACATTGAGAATCTTTCTGTTTTGGCGTTCAACAAGGCCATTTGAACTGGGGTGGTATGCAACGATATTACATTTTGTTATTTGAAAGGATTTGCAAATATTTGAAAGAATCTCATTGTTGAATTCCATGCCATTGTCAGAGAGAAGAACTTTGGGAGTAGTGAAGGGGCAAATAACTTTGTCAATGAACGTCTTTGCAATTGTTGCTGCAGTCTTGTCTGGGATAGGTTCAAGTATGCAGAATCTGGAAAAATGGTCCATACACACAAACGGGTACTGGTTTCCACTAGAAGTGAGTGGTAATTTGAGAAGGTCAATTGCAACCATATCAAAGGGTTTGCTAGGGATTGGGTATGTCAATATGGGAAGTTTACTCTGAATATGACCCTTATGGCTAGCACAAGAATGACAAGCGTCAATGTGGTTATGGATATCCTTTCTCATGGTAAGCCAAAAGTACTGAAGTCTGGCCTGTGTTAAGCAGTTGTCTTTACCTGGATGTGCACCAAGTGGAGAATCATGTAAAAGGAACAGAACTTCAGGTAGTAAGTCAGAAGGAACTACGAGTTGTTGTACAAGTCTGGTTCATGCTTGTTGGAAAGTGTGGTTTCATGATAAAGAACATAATCGAGAAGTCTGAAGTGGTCCAAGGAGGTAGGGAAGTCTGTAAGATCAGATGTATCTCCTGACTTGAGAGAAAATATCACACGTTTCCACATTGGGTCGGATCTTTGAGCTGCTTGTATGTGCGCATGAGTAAGAGTGACTGGCTGAGGGAGGGAATTGATAGCAGCAACATTTCTAGAAAGTGCGTCTACAACAAGGTTTGCTGATCCACGCACATAAGAGAAGGTGGGATTGAATTCTTGAATAGTCAAGAACCAGCGAGCAAGTTTCCCGGACAAGTTCTTGCCTTTGAAAAGTTGAAGAAGTGCCTGGTGGTCTGTATGTTAAGGAGTCTGCTGGTAAAGCCAATAGGGCGAAGGTGTGTGTCTTGTTCTTGCATGAGGACAGCACCAACACCTTGGAATGAGGCATTGGTGTAGAGAATAAAGGGCAAGTCATAGTTAGGGAAAGCTAAGACAGGAGCAGTGGTAAGGGCATTCTTTAAGTCTGCAAAGGCTTGTTCCTGGGCAGACGACCAGTGGAAAGGTACATCTTACTTTAGCAGTGAAGTAAGAGCGGCTGCAATTTTTTAATAATTGCGGATGTACCTACGGTAATAACCTGAAAGACCAAGGAAGGAGCGAAGGTGATCAAGGTCCATTGGACGAGGGAAGTCAGCAACAGCTTTGACTTTATCAGGAACAGTAAGAATGCCATCAGAAGTTAGTATGTGTCCAAGAAAACAAATTTCTTTCTTAAGGAAGGAGCATTTGTTGAGTTTGAGTTTTAGGTTGGCATCTGCAAGACGAGAAAAGACTTGTTGAAGGGTGTGAATGTGGTCAGGTAAGGATTTGGAAGCTATGATTATGTCATCCAAATACATGAAGACATTTTCACCAATTAAGCCATCAAGTACGGTATACATAAGTCGTGTGAAGACAGAAGGAGCAGAGGTGAGACCCATAGCCAAACGTTTGAATTGGAAATGACCAGAAGGGGTAGAGAAGGCTGTTAGAGGTCTGCTTTCCAGAGCAAGAGGAATTTGAAAATATCCTGACATTAGGTCTAAAGTTGAAAAGACAGTGTTATTCTGACCAACAGAATGTAAGATTTCCTGAAGAACGGGAATGGGCGTCCTTTCAGGGACAGTGATTTTGTTAAGCTCTCTAAAATCAACAACAGGGCGGAATGTACCATCTGGTTTGGGAACAACAGATAGGGGAAAGTTCCACTCGGAAATGGACGGTTCTATGATATCCTGGGCAAGCATGTCTGCAATGAGCTTGTCCACAATCTTGCGCTTATTGTGCGGCAGTCTATAAGCCGGAATGTAGCAAGGTTTAGAGCCATCACGAAGGGGAATGTGGTGGTGAATGAGATCTGTAGAACCTAGGGATTCACCTGGCAAAGCAATGACATGGCGAAAGGCATTGCATAAGGAAATTAAATCCTGTTGAGCATCGGGGAAGTCAAGGGGTTTGAAGTGAGATGCTTCAATAGGAACCTGTGCATGACGCACATCGGAGTTAATGGTACAAACTGGCAAGGAAGAATTTTGGTCATCAATGACTTTTACTCTTGAAGGATACACAAGAAAATCACATAAGTTAGTACCAAGTTTGAGGTGGAGGGGAGCATGAGTGTCATTGGGAACTAGAAAAGAAGTACAGTAGACCCTCGTTTTACGCGGGGGTTAGGGACCGGGAACCCCCGCGTAAAACGAAAATCCGCGTAAAATTCCGCCACTGAAGGAGATATACCAAAACAATCATTAGAACCCTAATAATTTTATTTCCACAATGAATTGCCATATTGAACAAAATAATACAATAGAAAAATAGGAAAACAATACAATACAAACAAAAGGACAAGAAAAAACAGTGCATGAAATGAATATATGTAGAAGGGGTAGTAGTCTAGGTAGCAGTCTAGTCGGACTCGGCATCAGAATTAGCTGGACCACCACGTTTCTGTAAAAACATGGTGATGGGCAATTGTACTCGGCGCTTTTTCATGTCCTGCAAAACGGCTTTGTAGGGCGCCATAACACTGTCGATGCCATTCTGCGCCGCAATTGCCCTCACCATGGATGTGTCAGTCTCATAAATGGCAGCCTTGAGAGCGGAGGCCTGTCGTATCAAGGCTGCCAATGAGTCCAAAGTTAATCCTTCCTGTGGCTGGCTTTCTTCTTCATATATATATACAAAAACCCAAAAATCCGCGTAAATTCAAAACCGCGCATAAAAAATCCGCGTAAAACGAGGGTCTACTGTATGACCTTTCTTGGAGGTAGTGCATTAGGCTGAAATTAGTGATATGCCTTTGACACGTGTGGATTCTGGCATACAGAGAACATCACATTCCGGAGCTCGGAAAATGCAAAGATGCACTTTGAAATACTCATGTGGTGGAAGAGTCACGATTCTTGTTAACACTGCATGAGTAGTACGACACATTGTGGAAAGCACATAGGAGACAGGGGAGGAGGTAATTATTAACCCCTTCCATACGGTGCCGCACACGTAGGTGGCATGAGGAGCAAGTGGATACGCGAGGCTGCCATATCGGCGTCTTGATAATATTTATTGTAGTTGCCCCTGCGTAATGACATACTCTCTAAACTGTCTTCTTCACATTTTCTATGGTTATCAAAATTCACGGGTGAAAGAGAGAACGATCGATATAAGCAGTGACTATATTTTATGATGCTAGTATTATTACGACACATCATACGTCTGACAGCTAATGCTGCCCGCGAGATTTTGAACCGTACTGAAGAGGTTAAATCATCCAAGGAAGGAGAAATCTGGATTTCTGTTGGAGAGAATTCTGTAGAAGGGGAAGGACATTTGGTATTCCTTTTCCTTGATTTAGGCATGCGAGAAGAATGCAAACGCTTTGTACGGGTGGGAACTTTGAGCAAAGTAGGTTCACTAGAAGGAGGAAGTGAATTCTGAAGAGAAGGTTCAGATGATGGTTGTACAGTATCCTGGGACATGGGAGCTAGAGGAGAAAGGGAGGAAGTACTCTCTGTTTGAGTTTTCTGACTCTGGGTAGAGGGGGTAGGAGGAGCAACAATAGTGGGCACTGACACAGTTGGCATGCTGTGGGAGGGGGAATTTGCAGAAGTGGGAAGTGCAGAAGTTGGGTGAGAAGTAGTTGCCAAATGTACGGCTGGAATAGAATGACGACCATAAGCAATGCCATGACATTGGGGAAAGACGCTGATTCCATATTGGTGCATAGTGTCTAGTCCCAGAAGGACATCTGCAGGAAACTGTACATCAGATGAATCTCTTGACTGTGCAGATGAAGAATTATAGGAAGATGGATCTTACCTAAAACTGGAAATGGAACACCATCTACGTTAGGAAGTTGGAGATCGGAAGGTTCCAAGATTGTAACATGCTTATAAGAAAGGCGGAGTTTGTGGAAGGTGGAAGAAGTTATAATATTTACAGGAGAACCAGTATCTATAAAGGAATGGTATGAACAGTAGCAGGAATGGAAATAGCATTGGACCATGTGTTAGAGTTAGAAAGAGTACAAATGGGAAGGGTGGGTGGTGGGGATGGGATATGCATGCTAGGAAGGGGTGTCCTGAGAGAAAGAGAAAGAGATAGTCATTTAGGAGAAGAAGGGGAACTCCGACGGGAAGAGAAAGTCTGTTGAGAGGGGTTGGAGTTCAAAACACGACATTCTGCAGCTGTGTGGAAACATTTTCCATGGACGGGGTAATCTCTATCGGGAGGAGTGGAGAGACAAATAGCACACCTGTTAGCATAATGGCCAGGAGTTTTGCAATAGTAGCAAATAACCGGGGGACGTGAGAAGGATCTTTGTCTAAGGCGAGAAATAGATCTGGGACGGAAGGTGGATCTATGCCGAGAGGCAGATCGGGACACATGCGCAACTGATAAAGTAGGCTTGGGGATAGGGGCTGGCTGGGCAACAATGTCTGTCAGTGTCTTTGGTGACTCTTGGATCTGATGAGACAAAGTAGAGATGGTCATAGTTGGAGTGAATTGTATAGATTTAGTTTTGTTTAAGTTGTCTGGATGGAGAAGAGAAAGTGAAAGTAAGCAAAGAGGGATGCAACCTGGTTAAGGGAAATTTTTCCATCTGCATCAACCCAGTTGGAAGATTAGATCTAGTGTGGATTTTAGACAGGCCTTTAGATCTGATGCAAGTCTTGCAGCTTTTTCTTTTCTGACATAAGGGGGAGAGTTGATTTGTAAGGCAAGGTCATATAGGGGAGTGAGAACACCAATGGTAGTGTGTTGGCCAAAGTGAGGCTTAATTAAGTCAACATAAGGGGAATAATTGGTACATTCCTGAAACTCATCCGTTTGCAGGATGTCTCCAGCTATGGAGTCCAGATCAACAAAGCTACATAGAACACCAAGTTTTTCATCATCAGTAGTGCACTTTCTACGATTAATAGTCGCTTCGACATTAAGGAATGAATGGAAGGGGATATTGGATCCTATGAATTTGGGTACGTCTACCGTGTCGTGTACAATAGTCATGAGTTGACGGGGGTTGTTGGGTTGAGGAAGAAGCCATGTTGGTAGGGCTCAAACTTGGGGATGGGAACGGAGAAGGAGGTAGGGGGTGGAAGGTCATTCAGTGACACACTGAGTAGAGATAATAATTCTGGGGAGGGATGAGGTGAAGGTGTTGATTCCGTGGATGTAGGTAGAATATTGAGGGAGGGGTTACGAAAAGGATCGTGAGGAAAGTCTGTCATATGAGATTTACATACTGCCAAAAGGTTGTCCACTTACCTTAGAAATAGTAGAAGACGTCTTGAGATGTAGAGAGAAGACACAGAGGGATCGAAACACAAAGGTAGAATGGAAGAGAAGTGGATTTTGCTGTAAACAGTGGAAGATTTTAGGAAAGGCACACAGAAATATAGGTAAATATACACAATGCAAAGAAAAATTATAGGACTTATAATGAACTATGAAGAAAAATATTTGGAATAATTTGGCATATATAAAATGCAGATAGTAATAGTTATGAAGTAAAAACAACACAAAACTGTATCACTTGAATGTCTGTAAAAGCAATATACTACCTTTAAATTCACACAAGAACACTATATTGTTATGAACTAATATATTACTGCAGTTGAACACATGAGTATAAATTAAAAAGTTCAAGAATGTCGCTTATGGAGGAGGGCCTCACTAAACCGCCTGGAATCGTCGTGTAACGGAGACGACGTCAGGAGGGTGCCGTGGACGTGGAGAGCGGAAAGGTGGAAGTGGTTGGGGTCACAGTGGAGGTCGCGTGAGGATGTAGTTGTTGTTGTTGTTGTCGTTCCCTAGACTGTCTGTCCGAGCAGTCCCGTCTCCCCAAGGAAGGCCACAGCCGAAACTGGGTTTTCCCACAAATCCTTTATAGAGTGTATGTTGTGTTGTTTGCGTGCATGATTGTGTATAATGCAGTCTTCCATTATGTGTTGTATGGTATGGGGTGAAGTGTTACATCCTGGGCAGCTGTTCACAACACGGTCGTCCAGCCTCTTCTGGTAGCTTAGAAGTGCTGGGTGGTGACCGCATCGCAGTCTGGCCAAGTGGACTCTGTCCTTTCGTGGGAGAGAGGATTCAGAAGGGTGGATATCAGGGGGTCTGGCATGCAGCAGTGTGTTGTCTTTCAGTGTGTTAATGGAGCGGTGAGTGATATGATTATGAATATGTTTCCGGAGGCTGGTATTTGGTGGTTGTGGAGGAAGAGAAGAGAGTATCTGTGCGTAATAAAGGTCTTTGGGTGTAGTTTTAATATTTCTTGGTGTGTGTGGGTGTTCTGCTATGTAGTGTAGCGGGTGTGATGTGTTTGTGGTGGCTGCAGCAAGTGTTTGTGTGCCTCTCATGTCGAGGTGGTCCTTGACTTTGAGGACTTTTGTTTCATGGTGTAAATGGTCTGTAGGTGTTGTATTTGTGCAGCCTGTAATTGTTTTTAGGGCTTTGTTTTGTATGATTTGAAGGGTGTTGTGGTGTGTCTCACTGAGATTAGGAGCCCATGCAGGACTCGCATAATTCATCACTGAGCGTATGCATTGTTTGTATATTGTTATATTAGTTTCTTTGTTTTGTCCAAATGTTGTTCCAGTGATTGACTTAAGTGCGTTAAGTCTAGGTGTGCATTTGTTTTTTATGTTTGTGAGGTGTTGTTTGAAAGACATGGATGTATCGTATGTTACACCAAGAATTTTCGGTGTGTTTGTGTGTGGTATTAGAGTGTTGTTGATGTAGAGATGAGGTATGTATTTGTGTTCTTTTGTCCAGTTGGTGAGAAGTGTTGCTGTAGATTTGGTTGGAGCTATTTTGAGTCTGTGATGAACCATGTGTTGAGTGTGTCAAGGTAAGGCTGGATTATTTTTGCAGCTTTGTCTGTGTTACGATGTGTGCATGTGATTGTTATGTCATCTGCGTAGGAAGAGATTTGTATTTCTGAGGTGTCTGGTGTGGGTAAGTCATGCATGTATAGATTAAATAATGTGGGGGATAGAACTGAGCCCTGTGGTACTCCGTTCTTAATGTTTCTGATGTGCGATGATTGGCCATTATATGACACATGAGCATTCCTGCCTGCCAGATAATTGGCCAGCCATCTTTTGGTGTTATTGTGCATGTCTGTGTTATATATTTTATTTGTTAGGTTGTGGAGGGGGATAGAATCAAAAGATTTACTAATGTCCAATGTTATAAGAAGTGTTCTGTGGTGGGGCCTATCTGAATTGATGCCATCTAAAATTCTTTGTGTGAGGTTTGTCAGAAGAGTGTTTGTGGAGTGTAGTGGCCTAAAACCATGTTGTGAGTCAGCAAGGGGAATATATGGTGTGACAAGTTTAAGTATTAGACGTTCAATGACTTTAGAGGGGGTGCAGAGAAGTGTGATTGGGCGGTGCGATGTTGGGATTGTTGGGTCTTTGTTCGGTTTTGGAATGGTGATTATTTTACCATGCTTCCAGATGTCGGGTATAGTGTTGTGTGAATAGCTGTAGTTTGCAATGTTTGTGAGTGCGTGTATACCTTGTGGTCCAATGTGTTTTAGGTGGATGTTGCTTATGTTATCAGGGCCACAGGCAGATGAGTGCTTGAGATTATGCATTATGAGTTTTGTCTGACTGTCTATGAAGGGTGTATAGTCTGAGTCTGTGGGGAAGTCTTTCTTATGTCGAATGGTGCGTCGGTCGTCAGGGTGAGATGTAAGGGTGCAAAATGACATATGAGTGCGTTTGCTTGTTGTCTGTTTGAGGGTAGATTATCTGTTGTGATTATTGCTGCGTGAGAGCGTGTAGTGTTAGTGTTGGATAGTGTGATGCTGTTGAGTGTTTTGTACAATTTGCTGGTGTTTGTTTTGTGATCAAGTGTATTGATAAAGTTTTGCCAATTTTGTGTTTTTTGTTCATGTATTTTATTGGCAATCACAGTGTTTAGTGTTTGTATTTGGTCTGCTATGTTTTGAGGGATAGGTGTGGGGGTATCGTGTTTAAGTGTGCCACATTGTCTGATGAGGCCTTGGATTTCTGGTGTGAAGTTGGGGTTGTGTGATTTTCTGTTGCCTCTAGGGATGTATCTCTTGTCTGCGTTTTGTATGATTGTATTAAAAGCGTGCACAGCATTGTTTATGTTTGTGATTGGTGTACTGTTAAGTGTTTCAAAATGTTGTTCTGTCTCTTCAGTAAAAGCTTCCCAGTTAGCTCTCTTGTAATTGGTGTAAGTGTGTCTGTGGCCAGCTGGGGTGCATCTTGTTTTGGTGGTGATGATGATTGGAAGGTGGTCAGAGCCAAGGGCTCCGACCACTCTCCATGATGTTGTTGGGGTTAGGCAGGGGGAGCAAAAGGTGATATCAGGAGAGGAGGGAGTGTAGAGGGCTTGGTATGGGATATGTGTATGATTATGCGTGTTGTTCATGATAGTCAATGAGTCGAATTGAGTCTGTATATCAAGCCCTCTGTCTGTGTCAGGGTTGTCGACATACCAGGCAGACGACTTGGCGTTGAAGTCACCACCCATGATCAGGTTGGGGATTGAGGTTAGTTGGCTAAGTTGAGGTCTGAAGGTGTTTGGAACTGTGGGGGATGATTGGGGGGGAATGTACATGTTAACTATTGTCAGTGTTGAATTGTTGCCTGTGCAGATTCGAATGGATTGGGTTTCTGTTGTGTTATCTGTGGTAGGGAGGAGAATTTTGGTTGTGGCACTTGTGTCCACAAAACAGATGGAGTGGTGGATCAGGGTGATGAGTCCACCGCCATTGCCGTCAGTCCGGTCTTGTCTGATGGTGGTGTAATTATGAAATGATGGTGTTTTGTGTGAGTGTCTTAGTTTTGTTTCTTGTAAAATCGCAATGTGTATGTTGTGTTGTTTAAGAAAGTGTTCAAGTTCATGTTTTTTAGTGTTAATACCGTCAATGTTGTGTTGTAATATGTTGATGTTGTGTGTTTTGTATGTGTTGTATGTTGCCGTTTGGGGTTGAGGTTGGGGTGGTAGTGGGGAAGGTGTAGGATCTGGGTCAGAGGGGGGGAAAGGAGAGATCGGGGACAAAGGAAGGGGAGTACTAATCAGGGGTAAGGGCAAAGGGAAATTGGGAGTGGGTAAGGGTGTTGGCTGTGGTTGGGGAGGTGGGAGTGGGGTTACTGGAGGGCAGGTAGAACATGTCCAAGTGTTTGTGTATTGGTTTGTGTCAGCAAGTGTTGTACAAGTGAGGTGGGCCCAGTTTTTGCACATATTGCACTGAACTGAGCCCTTTGTCTGTCTGCTCGAAGTAATGGGTTTAGAGCATGTTGGGCATGTGTATTTTGTGGTGGGCCCAGGATTGCTCTCTACATCTCCGGCTAAAAGTAGAAGAAGAGGGGTGATCGCCGGAAAATCACCCCTCAGTGCAGAAAAAACGTAACATTGTATGTTGGAAAAAAGGATTGTGGTACTCCCCTAGGTAGGCGTAGCTCCTCCTTGGGGATCGGTGCCATCTGCGTAGAGCTGATGGCCAGGGGTAGTTGCTGCTGATTGGCCCCCAACTCTTGGGGTTGGGGGGTGGTCCCACGACGTAGACGTTGCAGCTCCAGGACCTGAGGATGTAGTCGGCAGCCCCCGTTGTGAGGAACGGAGAGCGGATGGAGGTGGTTGCGTACAATGCACGCGAGCAGGACCAGTGGAGGTGGTAGTGGAGGAGGTGGTGTACGTCACGTCATGCACAGTTACGACGGAGGTGGAAGGTGGTGGAGGTGGTGTACGTCACGTCATGCACAGTTACGACGGAGGTGGAAGGTGGTGACCTCGTTTGACGTGACGATGCTGGAGTGGAAAGGATTTCAACGCTCGTGGGCCGGAAGTCCACTTGGGAAGTGAGAAGAGACCGGATGCTGTCGTAGTCCACTGGAGAGTAAGATGGGTGGAAGATGACTCGAAGTACGCGTTTGTGGGGGATTTTGGGTTGACCCACACGTATGATTGACAGGGAGTTCCTGTTTGTGAGCTCAACCATACGAGTGATTGACATTTGGCTTAGGGGGCGAGCTTGGAGGGTGAGGGTGAGAGTGGAAGACGGGAAATGCGAAGACGCTGGTAGCTTGGGTAGAGATGAACGTGGTTGGAGGTAGCTTGTTGAGGTGACCTTAGAGCATTGTAGCGCTTATGTAGGGTATGTGGAATTGTAGGTCGTTCACCGAAGTTAGCACTGTAATTGGGTTCACATAGTTCTGCACACTGTTGTAGACAATGCAGGTTCTTGGCAGAAGGTTGCCATGCACGTAGATGCCGTGGGTGGGTACGGGCGGGCGAGAATGCACTGCACCGGTCTTTCGTAATAAAAGTTTCGAGTTCGTATCCCACTTCGGCCACCATTTATTGGTGGAGTAAAACACGGCAGGTAAACTTCTATTGTAATTGTACGTGGAAAGCACAATCTACATCTTCACGTCACTCTCACGACAGTCAAGAATTGATCTGTACTCACCAGAAGCAAGCTCACGACTACTGCTTGCATGACTAGGCTTGGGTAGCGTGCCCTTAACCACTTCAGTACGGGACTTAAATCTCGCGGGCAGCAGCCAATGCCAGCCGTATGACGTGTCGTAATAATAATCGCATCATAAAATATAGTCACCGCTTATATCGATCGTTCTCTCTTTCACCCGCAAATTTTGAAAACCACAGAGAATGGGATTCAGGGCGCATTTGGGAGAATGTAAAAACACAGGGGCGACTACAATAAATATAATCAAGACGCCGATATGGCAGCGTCGCGAATCCACTTGCTCCTCATGACGCCTATGTGTGCGGCACCGTATGGAAGGGGTTAACAGTTGTTAACGATTTATTTTCTACAATTATTTTGATTATTCACTCGCGCACAGAAATTTACATTCATACACCTTTCAGTTACACAACAACTTAATTTGATAGTAATAATGATCTGTATCCCATTCATTCAACTTTCGCATTACAAATAAATTGATAATTACTTAAACACGCATGTACATACACACATACAGAAATTCTAACTATGCATTTATCTGAATCTACAAGGAGCATAATGCTAACAACCTTAGAATACAATATTAATCTATTACCAATATTTTATTTGAAATTCTATTTTGAAGATACCATTTCTGGCAAAAATGAGAACTCATCTTCCCTTTTTTATTGTCTTCTTCCCAACTTTAGAATCAAAAGTAAAAAAAAAAGTTACATAATTATTTTACTCATTAATATCTTTTTTACAATTGATAATCTGGGATTTCCAGTGAATGGGAAGTGTGGTGGTGGAAGAAGCGTGTTTGGTTCCGACACATGTCGACACCAATGTTGTAAATCCTCCTCCTCACTTGAGAGAGAATAGCCATCGTCAGATAAACTTGCACTCTCATATGATGTATCTAAGCTTCTAATTGAAGTTTCATATTCATTCTCATCTGGGTAAAAAAAAAAAAAAAAAAAAAAAAAAAAAATGAGTGTGTGCTCAAAAGTGATGGCTCTGCTTCATTTGACTACCTTGTCACTAACAAATGCATCCCGAGGCAGAAGAAATACAACTATCAGATGTACGATTCACTGAGTATACTTCTTGACAGCTGAGAAAGGCCCTAATTCAAAGATTATACTCGTCTGTGTATGTTTTTGAAACATTATGTTTGGACGAGTTTACTCTTTGCACACTGAAAAAGAAAAATTGGGTGAAGACAAGTTTACTCATCCTTGCTAGGTAAGGGGTTAAATGGATGTGCTGTGTCTTGCTGTACTGCTTCTGACCCAGGGCAGTGGGCAAGATGCAGGGATGACCCGTCATCTTGGAGGAGCCAAGATAAGAGGGAGGGAGGGAGTGGAATAGATTTTTTTTTTCTTTTCTTTTCTTTTCTCCTCCCATGTAAAGGGGAAAAGCTGTTGGTATATGTAAATATGTATTATTAATCATTAAAGTGGTGGTCACTGATAAGTGAAGTGACCTTGCTGTGGATGTCTTGGTATATTCCTTCTGACCCAGGCAGTGGGCAGGGTACAGGGATGATCCTTCATCCATGGGGAGCTAAGATGAGAGGGAGGAAAGGGTGGATGGGAGTGGAATAGATGGGAATGGGTGTGTTCCTTTGACTCGACTACCTCCCTCATAAGGGGAAAGAAGCCCTTGGTATGTAGATAATTATTATTGTTATTATTGTTACTATTATTGACAATAATTTGACACATCATGATGTAATGTCTTTTTTTTTTTCTTTATTTTTTACATGAGGGGATGAGGAGGGAGATTCACTGTATAAATGAGGTTTGCCCTGCTGTGGATGTGCATTGTCTTGCTATATTGCTTTTGACCTGAGCAGTGGGCAGGAGACAGGGATGACCCTTTATCTAGGAGTTAAAAGGAGAGTGAAACAAATGGGTGAAGAATGGGAGTGGAATGGGTAGTCGTGGGTGCATGCCTTGGGTGGCTACCTCCAGGGATGATTATAATGATGATGATGAATGATGACGACGACACCACCACCTGTTTGGCCAAGTAGTCACATCTCCCTAAGAAACACCATGGCTGGAATGGGTTTTTTCTTTAAATCCCTTATAGAGTATATGTTGTGTTGTTGGTATGCATAATTGTATACAATGCAGTCTTCCAAAATGTGTTGTATAGTATAGAGTGAAGTGTTATCCTGGATATTTTTCTGCCTTTGGATGGTGGCCAGGTAGACTGTCCTCTCGTGGTGGGAGAGGATACAGAGATAGATGTCAGGAGGTCTGGTATGTAGTCCCCTCCACCCTCCCTCCTATCTTAGCACCTCCTGGATGACAGGTCATCCCTGCACCTTGTCCATTGCCCTGGGTCAGAGGCAGTGTCGCAAGTCACAGCACATCCACAGCAAGGCCGCTTCATCAAATCAGTGACCCCCCTCTCTGTCCCACCATGCATAAAAGGAGAAGACAGGGAGAAATCCCTTCGGGCTGCATCAAATTTTGCTTACACATACAACCACTCCTCGTTTAACGACGACAATTGGGACCAGCGTCGCCGTCGTTAACCGAATTGGTCGTTAAGCGAAAGTGTATACATATACATAAATTTACATGTACTGTATGTACAATGTCCAGCAATACATGTATCTTTATTTTCGTGTATTTTCCCTCTTTTATACAGTACATTAAAGCTTTATTTACTGTTTTTATAGTACAAAAAGCCCTCAAATAACGCGGTGGTTAGGTTCCTGAAATTACTGTGTATGACCAAATCCGCGTATGCTGACATTTCATATTAAATACTAGGGTATTTTTTTTAGTTTCGACCATGGGCGCAATATAGCAATAGAAAATTGATTATTAATTTTGTAAATTAAAATGTATCAATGTAATATGCAATTTTGTGGGCGGAAATGAAAATAAAAAATACCTTGCTACAAGCAAATATGCTAATGAACGAAGTCGGTAGCATAGGATCGGGACACCATCTTGTTGTCTGTCAATTGACGGCCTTGGTACTTCCGACAGTACCTCGCCAGGTATATTTTCTTGAAGGAATGTTATGGAGCGGAGATGCATGCATTCCTTCAAGCTGCAAGAACTTTGTATACCCCGCAAGCTGAGAGAGTGGTTGAAAAGCCCGCCAACGTCTCTCACGACGACGACAACGAGGACGAGCCGGATTACATTTAATTTGCAGGTAATGATTTATTAAACACAGATTAGGATAGGTTAGTGTAGTTTAGATTAGACGAATTTATCATCCTTTCATTTCTAAGACGTCGGCATCTATCATAACAAACATGGCGTACCATTCATGCGACACGACTTCGTTACTTACGAAATATGTTTTAGCACCTTTTTTTCGCTTACAAAATTGCATATTACGTTGATACATTATAATTTACAAAATTAATAATTCATTTTCTATTGCTATATTGCGCCCATGGTTGAAACTAAAAATTTACCAATACCGGTATATACTGTACCCCAGGTAGTTTTTGCAGCTTGCATCATGGTAATGTAGACCTAAGCTTCAGAACACTTTACCTCACAGCTAATATCCACCGTACAAGTTCATTTATAACATACAAATTTGCCTCAGCCAACTTATCGTACACAACGTTGTAACTTCGGGAGATTTACGTTAAAACGAATATTGGTCTGTCATAAAGCCCGTCGTTATTCCGCATTGTCGTTAACCGAGTAGGTCGTTAAACTAGGAGTGGTTGTACTACCTCACCCCCCATCCCCCCACCCATTCCACCTCATGCATCAGAACATCATCCATATACAACCATTCTCCATTCACCCCTGTCTTCTGTCCTCTCCCATCCTTCCTCAACAGACATTCCCCTCTTCCCCAAAGCCCCCTTCACCCCATCCATCCACCTCATCCTAGGACGTCCCCTCATGTTCACTCCCTCCACATAAAACAAGTGGAAGAGAAATGGATGATTTTGAAGGAAATCTACAATGAAGAGTGGACGAATAGGTACATATATACATATACCAAGGCTTTTTCCCCCTTACAAGGGAGGTAGCCAAAAAAGGAAAAGGCATAAAATCATTCCCACCCATTCCATCCCTGAATACACTCCACACCCCTCCACCCTCCCTCTTCCCTCTTATCTTAGCACCTCCAAATATGTACCAAGACCAAAACAGGAAAAGGTGTGTAATAAGTGCTGGTTTAACAGAAAGTGCAGCGAGGCAAAAGATAGAAGAGATAAAGCTTGGAAAAGATGGAGAAAGGATAATAAAAACCCTGGAAAGTGGCAAATACAGTATATATAAATCTAATGAATAGATATGCAAAAGTATACAGGGAAGAAAAGAAACCATGAAAAAAACTTAATAGAAAAATGTAAGGACCAACCAAAATTATTCTATAGATATGTGAACAGTAAACTAAAAAACAAACAGGAAATAGTAAAATTATGCCAAGGGAATATAAAATACATGGAAGATATAGCTGAAGTCATGAACAAACACTTCAGGTCTGTGTTCACTAGAGAAAATATCAAAGAAGGAAACATACCAGAAGACTGGTCTCCCTTACAAGTACAATAGCAAAAATTTGTGAAAAGTCATAAAAAAATAATGGACAAAATATCTAGAGGAGAACAATATACTAAACCCAAGACAATTCAGATTTAGATAGGGAAGGTCATGTGCCACAAATTTGATCTGTTTCTATTCAAGACTAATAGATATAATACAAGAAAGGGATGGATGGGCTGATTGTGCTTTATTAGACTTACACAAAGCTTTTGATAAAGTGCCACACAAAAAATTAAGAAAACTGGAAACCATAGGAGGTATACAAGGAAAAGTATTGAAATGGATGGAGGATTTCTTACATGAAAGAAAAATGAGAGTAGTGTCCAGAGATAAGAGTTCTACTTGGGAAGAAGTGATGAGTGGGGTCACACAGGTAGTATTGGCTCCAATAATGTTTGCTATATATGTAAACAACATGGATGAGGGTGTAGAATATTACATGAACTTCTTTGCAGATGATGTAAAACTGATGAGGAAAATAAGTACTGAAATGGACTGGAGTCACTACAAAGAGATCTGAACAGGGTTTAGGAATGGAGTCGGAAGTGGGAAGTGTACTTCAATATCAAGAAATGTAGCATAATGGAATTTGGGAAAAGTACATACATACATACATATACAAAGGCTTTTTCCCCCTTACAAGGGAAGTAGCCAAAAAGAAAGGCATATAATCATTCCCACCCA
The DNA here is from genome assembly GCF_046742065.1 of Oratosquilla oratoria. Taxonomy (NCBI): domain Eukaryota; kingdom Metazoa; phylum Arthropoda; class Malacostraca; order Stomatopoda; family Squillidae; genus Oratosquilla; species Oratosquilla oratoria. Next base: position 9,262,593 of record NC_134820.1, on the reverse strand, counting down.
TCCCATCCCTAAATATACTCCACTCCCCTCCACCCTCCCTCCCATCTTAGCACCTCCTGGATGACGGGTCATCCCTGCACCTTGTCCACTGCCCTTGGTCAGAGGCAGTGTCGCAAGGCACAGCACATCCACAGTAAGGCCGCTTAATTAAATCGGCGACCCCCCTCTCTGTCCCCCCATGCATAAAAGGAGAAGACGGGGAGAAATCTCTTCAAGCTGCGTCAAATTTTGCTCACACATACTACCTCACCCCCCATCCCCCCCACCCAATCCACCTCATGTATCACAACACCATCCATTTACAACCATTCTCCATTCACCTCTGTCTTCTGTCCTCTCCCATCCTTCCTCAACAGACATTCCCTTCCCAAAGCCCCTATTACCCCATCCATCCATCTCATCCTAGGATGAGATGTTCACTCACTCATGTTCACTCCCTCCACATCTGCCTTATATACCTCTTTTACTAGTCTTTCTTCACTCATTCATTCCATGTGTCCAAACCATCCTAATACTCTTTCGTCAACCCCATCTCCCAACTCCCTTTCCACCCCTGTGCTCCTCCTCACTTCCTCATTTCTCACTCTATCCAGCCTAGTAACCCCCATCATACTTCTCAGACACCTCATCTCAAACACATTCAAACTTCTCTCTTATGTTCCATGTTTCTGCCCCATACAGTGCTGTTGGCACAATCACTCCTGTTGGCACAATCACTCCTTCATACAGTCTTCTCTTAGCATCCATTCCCAGATGTCTATTCCTCATTACACTCTTTAATCCACCAAGGCATTTACTCGCTTCTCAATCTACATTCTACCTCCACTCCACCTTTTCCTGCCACATTTGCACCCAAGTATCTAAAACTATCCACTTCCTCCAGTTGCTCTCCCTTAACCCCTTCCATACGGTGCCGCACACGTAGGCGTCATGGGGAGCGAGTGTATTCGCGAGGCTGCCATATCGGCGTCTTGATTATATTTATTGTAGTCGCCCCTCCATAATGACATTCTTTCTAATTCTTTTGTAATCGCATTTTCTATGGTTATCAAAATTCACGGGTGAAGAGAGAACGATCGATATAAGCGGTGACTATATTTTATGATGCGAGTATTATTACGACACGTCGTACGTCTGGCATTGGCTGCTGCCACCGAGATCTAAGTCCATGACGCCTACGTGTGCGGCACCGTATGGAAGGGGTTAATGCTCACTTCCAGCCTGCTGCCACTTTCACCCCATGTACATCTCATCACCTTACTTTTACCCACATTTATCTTTAGCTTTCTTCTTTCACACACTCTCCCAGTCTCTGTCACTAACTTCCTCAATCCCTCCCCCAATCCTGCCACAAGCGCAGTGTCGTCCGCAAACAACAGCTGGCTCACCTCCCTTTTTCCTCCATTTTCTTTTACCATCTCCAATCCCTGACCCACCACCCTTGCATTTACCTCTCACACCACCCCAGGGCGACATAATGCATCCCTGACGAAGTCCCACCTTTACCTCGAACCACTCTCTCTATTTCTAATCCTGACACATGCTCTACTACTCTTGTAAAAACTCTTGACAGCTCCTAGAAGCTTTCCTCCTATCCCGTATATCCGCAAAGCCTCCCAAAGTGCCTTCCTGTCTACCCTGTTGTAAGCCTTTTCCAGATCCATAAAAGCCCCCAAAACATCCTTTCCCTTTCCTATAGCTTATCTGTCTTACCACAGAAATCTTATTTACACAACCTCTACCTGTCTTAAATCCACACTGTTCCTCACCAATTACTCCCTCTGTTCCTCTCCTAATCCTCTCAATCAAGATCCTCCCATAAGCCCTCCCAACTACACTTACAAGCTAATTCCTCTGAAACTACTACACTCACACTTGTCCCCTTTTCCCTTGTAAAGTGGAACTATACAGGCACTCCTCCAGTCCTCCGGCACTCTACCCTCTCTCCAGCAAACATTAAATAACCTCACCGGTTAGTCCACCAAAACTGTACCTTTTTTTTTTTTAGTTATAAAAAAAAAGAAAAAAATATCAGGACAATGTAAAATCAGTATAAATGAAGTTTAGTAAGTGAGCTTACTAAGATCAATAAAGGTGGCCTTTACCTACTTGGAAAAGAAATGGTGAAGAATATGCAAGTCACACTGATAAGACCAAGACTGGAGTATGCAGTCACATTATGGACACCCAGTATTAAAAAGAATATAAAGAAAATTGGAAGAATCCTGAGAGCGATTACGAAGATGGCCCCAACACTTTCAAAACTGTCATATGAGGAGATTGTCAAAGCTGGAATTACCAACTCTGGAGCAAAGAAGAGAAAGAGGTGACCTATTGAACATCTGTAGAATCATGAGAGGCATGCAAGTCCTTGATAGAGAGGACTTACTGAATTGGGATAGGAGAAATACAAGAGGACATGAAAAGAACCTCTAAAAGGGTAGTTGTAGAAGGGACCTGGAAAAGAACAGCTTCCCACACAGAATGGATGTCTGGAACAAATTGGATGAGACATTTAGTGTGTGCAAACACCATATATGAATTTAAGAGCAAACTAGATTTTGTGAGATACAAAGACAAGACACCACAAGTGTAGCTCCCCTTCCCACAAGATACTTGGTAAATACAATGTTTTCTCTCTCCCTCTCTCCCTCCCTTCCCCCTCCCCCACCCCCCTAAGAACTACAATAGAGAAAATTTCTTTGAATGAAATCAACATGTTAACAATTAAAACATACATATACCAAAGCTTTTTTCCCCTTATAAGGGAGGTAGCCAAAAAGAAAAAGGCATAAAACCATTCCCACCCATTCCATCCCTAAATACACTCCACCCTCCCTCTATCTTAGCACCTACTGGATGACGGGTCATCCCTGCACCTTGTCCACTGCCCTGGGTCAGAGGCAGTGTCACAAGATGCAGCACATCCATGGCAAGGCCGCTTCATTAAATCGGCGACCCCCCCCCTCTCTGGCCCCCCATGCAGAAAAGGAGAAGACAGGGAGAAATTCTTTTGGGCTGCATCAAATTTTGCTCACACATACTACCTCACACCCCATCCCCCCCACCCATTCCACCTCATGCAATCACAACATCATCCATATACAACCATTCTCCATTCACCCCTGTCTTCTGTCCTCTCCCATCCTTCCTCAACAGATATTCCCCTCTTCCCCAAAGCCCCCCCCCATCCCATCCATCCATCTCATCCAAGGATACCCCCTCATGTTCACTCCCTCCACATCTGCCTTCCATACCTCTTTTACTAGTCTTTCTTCACTCATTCTTTCCATGTGTCCAAACCATCCTAATACTCTTTCATCAACTCTATCTCCCTACTCCCTTACCACCCCTGTTCTCCTCCTTACCTTCTCATTTCTCACTCTATCCAGCCTAGTAACCACCATCATACTTCTCAGACACCTCATCTCAAACACATTCAAACTCATTCTCTCTTCCTTTCCCATGTTCTTGTTTCTGCCCCATGCAGTGCTGTTGGCACAATCACTCCTTCATACAGTGTCCCCTTAGCATCCACTCCCAAATGTCTATTCCTCATTATACTCTCCAAACCACCAAGGCATTTACTCTCCTCTCCCAATCCACACCCCACCCCCATCTCCATTCCACCCCCTCCTGCCACATTTGCACCCAAGTATCCAAAACTATCCACCTCCTCCAGTTGCTCTCCCTTAATGCTCACTTCCAGTCTGCTGCCACTTTCACCCCATGTACATCTCATCACCTTACTTTTACCCACATTTATCTTCAACTTCCTTCTTTCACACACTCCCAAACTGTCACAACTTCCTCAATCCCTCCTCTGATGCTGCTACAAGTGCAGTGTCGTCCACAAACAACAGCTGGCTCACTTCCCACTTTCCTCCATTTTTTTTAACCATCTCCAATCCCTGACCCACCACCCTTGCATTTACCTCTCGCACCACCCCATCCATGTATAAGTTGAACAGCCAGGGTGACATAACACATCCCTGACAAAGTCCCACCTTTACCTCGAACCACACTCTCCATTTCTAATCTTGACACATGCTCTACTACTCTCGTAAAAACTCTTGACAGCTCCTTGAAACTTTCCTCCTATCACGTATATCCGCATAACCTCCCACAGTGCCTTCCTCTCTACCCTGTCATAAGCTTTTTCCAGATTCATAAAAGCCCACAAACATCCTTACCTTTTCCTATAACTTTCTAAATCCACACTGTTCCTCACCAATTTCCCTCTGTTCCTCTCCTAATTCTCTCAATCAAGATCCTCCCACAAGCGTTCTCAATTACACTTAACAAGCTAATCCCTCTGAAACTACTACATTCACACTTGTCCCCTTTTCCCTTGTAAAGTGGAACTATACAGGCACTCCTCCAGTCCTTGGGCACTCTACCTTCTCTTAAGGGGAGGCTCCGGCGGTCATAGAGAGGAGGAATTTTATTTTGTCTTTAGGGTTGCCCAAAAATTACACAATTATAAACAAAGTAAATGAAGTATTTTGACCCCGAAATTTACCATAATTTCCCTAAGGGCGTCGCCCTTAGGCATGTTTTGTACTGTACATCAACAAGCACCTGGCTGAGCCAGCCACGGCTACGCCGTGGGTGCTTGGCCTGCGGCGCTGCTCGCTTCGCTCGCGGGCCTTTCGCGCCCTTGGGCTACGCCCTCTTGCTATACATTTTTAAAAGGTCAAAATAGAATATGAGTGATAAAAATCATGTGTTTTATTAGTCATCTTTAACTTCTTCAACTTAAAGCCGCCGGCACTACTTTTTAGTAGGAGAAGATTCTCCCTCGTCGTCGTCGCCGCACCTCTTGTTGCTCTCAGTGGTGGTATCTCTGTTCTCTTTTAGCATCTTTTTGACCTCTTCTATTTTTTGGTTAACTTCCTCGATTTTCTCTTCCAACTCCTCCTTGATAGAGATAGAGAAACTGGAGGCAGGGTCGACCTCTTCTTCTCTTTCGTAGCACAAATCGTACGACGCGGGCAGCAACATATCTACGGCTTCCTCTTCTGAGATCGTGTACACTTCTTTGGGTATCTCGACAATGCTTTGGTCAGGCTCTTCTTCGGCCAAAGCAACTTCTTGGTCGTCAGAAACTACGACCGCTTCAGGAGGTTTATCTTCTGAAAGATTCTCAACGAAAAGTTCTTTATACACGCAATTGCGTGGTAGTTTCATCCTGAAATCGTCGTTCACTTTTTCCCAACCTGTGTATATGATGAGAGAATTCCACCTTGTAACTCTTGAGCAGGCGACATAAAGTTGTCTGTGGGCAAAGAACTGTGCAGAATCAAGCAATATTCCACACCTCTCAAATGTCTGCCCCTGAGATTTGTTTATCGTCATCGCATAACTAAGCTTAACAGGGAATTGTTTCCGCTTGAATGGTATAGTGGTATCAGTAGACTCCAGAGTAATTCTCGGGAGTAAAACCTGTTCACCCCTGTGTGTACCGCCTAAGATCTTTCCGACTATGATATATATATATATTTTTTAAGATTAGTTACTAATACTCTGGACCCATTACACAACTTGGGAGGGCATATATTCCTCATAACCATGATGACACTTCTTACTTTCAGTCTCAACATGTGAAGAGGGAGAGAGGGGCTCGTTATGGCATTTCTCTGGTTCTTCAGACTTATCTTAGACCATCAAGTTTATCCTGGCGACATCATCGTTTGTGGGGGAAATGGTAGCCCTCTTCTTGAAATATGAAGCATTCAGGTGATTTTCCTCTAAATTATCATAGACTTTGTCCACTAACTCTTTACGGGTCTCAACGACAATCCCAAACTTCTCGGGAAGTTTTACGGGTCCACTCTCCCCTCTCCCCAGAGCCAATAGATTTTTCGCAAATATCTTGTTCTCTGCGTCATCTGCCTTGAGTCTCACGTTACGTGTTAGTTCCAACTTTAAAAGGTCGTCCCAGAAATAACCGGACTTTATACAGTATTCGAGCTCATCATTCATTCCTCCCCCTCTTATAACTGGGAGGATTTGACGAAAATCTCCCGCACAGACAAAGACTATCCCCCCCATAAACCTTCCTGGAACACCCAAAATGTCCCGAAGGGAAACATCACACACGCACGCACACACACAATTTTACAAATACACTTTATTCTAACAGAAGACTGGTTTTCATATGCGAGGACGGGAAGTCCAGGAATGAGCTAAAACGCTCGACCAATCGCCTCATCCCAGTTATACACTTCTTAGACTCTCTTCATGGCGTATGTTGATGACAACTCGCCAGTGAGACGGGGTCGCCGGAACGAGCTGTCTACGAACACCAAGAACTTCGATATCTTCGAGACCTTCCAGAACTTCGAGACCTTCCAGAACTTCGAGACCTTCCAGACCTTCGAGAACTTCGGCACTTTCGAGAACTTCGGCACCTTCCAGAGCTTCGGCACCTTCGAGAACTTCGGCACCTTCGAGAACTTCGGCACCTTCGAGAACTTCGGCGCCTTCGAGAACTTCGGCGCCTTCGAGAACTTTGGCACCTTCGAGAACTTTGGCACCTTCGAGAACTTTGGCACCTTCGAGAACTTTGGCACCTTCGAGAACTTTGGCACCTTCGAGAACTTTGGCACCTTCGAGAACTTTGGCACCTTCGAGAACTTTGGCACCTTCGAGAACTTTGGCACCTTCGAGAACTTCGGCACCTTCGACAATTTCGGCACTTTCGAGAACCTCGACACCTTCGAGAACTTCGAGAACTTCGGCACCTTCGAGAACTTTGGCACCTTCGCGAACTTTGGCACCTTCGAGAACTTTGGCACCTTCGCGAACTTCGGCAGGTTCGAGAACTTTGACACCATGGCTTAACGATGATCGTTCTTGACTCAACGATGATCGTTCACGGCTCAACAATGATCGTCCATTGCAAAACGATGATCGTCCATGACTCAACGATGAGCGTCCATGACTCAACGATGAGCGTCCATTGCCTAACGATGAGCGTCCATGGCCTAACGATGATCGTCCACGGCTCAACGATGATCGTCCACGGCTCAACGATGATCGTCCACGGCTCAACGATGATCATTCTTGACTCAACAACGTCCATGGCTCAACAATGATCGTTCTTGACTCAACGATGATCGTCCACGGCTCAACGATGATCGTCCATTGCTCAACGATCATCCACGGCTCAACGATGATCGTCCACGGCCCAACGATGATCGTCCACGGCCCAACGATGATCGTCCATGGATCAACAATGATCGTCCATGGCTCAACGATGATCGTCCACGGCTCAACGATGATCGTCCATGGCTCAACGATGATCGTTCTTGACTCAACGATGATCGTCCATGGCTCAACGATGATCGTCCATGGCTCAACGATGATCGTCCATGGCTCAACGATGATCGTCCACGGCTCAACGATGATCGTCCATTGCTCAACGATGATTGTCCATTGCTAAACGATCATCATCCACGGCTCAACGATGATCGTCCACGGCCCAACGATGATCATCCATGGCTCAACGATGATCGTCCATGGCTCAACGATGATCGTCCATGGCTCAACGATGATCGTCCATGGCTCAACGATGATCGTCCATGGCTCAACGATGATCGTCCATGGCTCAACGATGATCGTTCTTGACTCAACGATGATAGTCCATTGCTCAACGATGATCGTCCATTGCTCAACGATGATCATCCACAGCTCAACGATGATCGTCCACGGCTCAACGATGATCGTCCATGGCTCAACAATGATCGTCCACGGCTCAACGATGATCGTTCATGGCCCAACAATGATCGTTCTTGACTCAACGATGATCGTCCACGGCCTAACGATGATCGTCCACGGCTTAACGATGATCGTCCACGGCTTAACGATGATCGTCCACGGCTCAACGATGATCGTCCATGGCTCAACGATGATCGTCCACGGCTCAACGATGATCGTCCACGGCTCAACGATGATCGTCCACGGCTCAACGATGATCGTCCACGGCCTAACGATGATCGTCCACGGCTCAAATATGATCGTCCAAGGCTGAACGATAATCATTCTTGACTAAATGTCCATGGCTCAACGATGATCGTCCATTGCTCAACGATGATCGTCCATTGCTCAACGATGATCGTCCATTGCTCAACGATGATCGTCCATTGCTCAACGATGATCGTTCATGGCCCAATGATCATCCACGGCTAAACGATGATCGTCCACGGCCCAACGATGATCGTCCACGGCCCAACGATGATCGTCCACGGCCCAACGATGATCGTCCATGGCTCAACGATGATCGTCCACGGATCAATGATGATCGTCCATGGCTCAACGATGATCGTCCATGGCTCAACGATGATCGTCCACCTGCCAAGCGATGATGTAACCAATTTACCACCGGCCCGCCCCATCTCGGAAAATGACAGATTTTATTATTAAGTATAAGAAACTATGCATTTTCTAAGGCTGAACACGGTTATAATTATCAAGATATTTGAAATTTATGCTACTATTACTTGTGTAGATTAACAATTGTAAACAGCCATTTTTTTTTTTATAATTATTTTTTTGAGGGTCTACTTTCATGTATTTTTTTAATCATTTTTCACATATAAAAATGGTTAAAAAAATTGGCTCTTTATTTATCATCAGATATCCATAGTTATTGCACCATAAATTTCATGGAATTTGAACAGTAAATACAGAAGTTCTGGCACTTTATAATAAAAAAAAAGTTAGTTTTGAGATACGTCCAATTAAAGATTCTGAAAGAATTTTTACACTGATTTTTTTCTCAAAACCAATTAATGCTATGCTGAATACTCTATTACGACTACTGTTTTACTTATCATAGTATAGAGAAGACTGGATCTCTCATATTTTGGCTCTAGAATTCAAGAAAGGCACTTGGTCCACCCCTACCCACCCAGGAAGAGTATTACTTCAGAGGGTATCGGAACTGTCCACATTCGTCACTGTTGCCAAGTTTTTCTTAGGACCCTCCTGCAGAGTAGTCTCTTTTGTCTATTGTTGCTCTCATCTTGCTCTTCTTACTGGGTCCTCTTTCTGAGGATAATAGCCTTCTTTTCTCCATCTTCCTTAGGCTTCTGTCAAGTGCCTGTGACCCGAGCTTGAGTTCTTTCAATATAGAGCCTTCCTGGTAGCCAAAGCTATGGCTTAGAATTGCACTTGCAATAAAATGCAGCTTTGACAGTCCCAACAGCTTTTCATACCCTCCCAGCCATACCCTTACATAATCGAATGATAAACAAAACTAAAAATTTCTTACAAAATAATCATCAGCAACAGTCTCAGGTTCTGATATTAATTCATTGTTGCACTGTCCACACATAATTTTGATTTTATCTTCAAAACCACTGATAGTGAACAACATTACACTGCACTCACAATGACTAAGAACTATTTCATTCAGTAGAGAGCAAATGAATAGTTTCATCCTCTCTTCCTCTTTCCTCTTCTTTTTTTTTCATAACTTTTATTGGCGAGTGTTTCTTTACGTATTTGTGCTTTTCCTGTCCTCTTGAAAGGTGTAGAAGTTGATGGAACAGAACCTGATGCTTCGGGTGACAAAACCATAACAGCTGATGTGGTGGGCGTGGCTACACGCACTTGTAACAATCTCTCTCGGTTTTCTTTCCTTATACAACGCATATGTTTCAAATGCTTTTTCACTTTATTAAGACCCATAACTATAATGGTAACACAATAAAATGGAAATAAAACGTAAATTACACACGTCAACTAGACAATGAATGTAAACAAACGTAGACAGCACAATATCAAAGCTTTTGTAAACAACTTTTTCTAATCAAATATGGACTTATGATAGCCGTGAAATGCTGCTTTAGATAGGAAAAAGATTGTACTGCATAGCACTAGTCAGTGAGGGTATGAAAGACAATAAAAGCAATAAAATGGCAAACATGTTGACAAACGTGGTTGCCATATTTGATGCAGCCTGCCATCCCCTACCTCCCGCCACAAAAGTGCATTTTTATGGTATTTGCCATTTAGGTTTTCACTTCAAATCATATGTCTGGCAGACCTTGATAACTGAACAAGCATTTGTGATGCTTAACTAAATTTCGTACACACGATCGAAAATAGCCAATTTTAGCCGGAGCCTCCCCTTAAACAAACATTAGATAACCTCCACCAAAACTGTACCTCCTTTTTTTAGACATTCTGCATGGCATCCATCCAGACTAGGTGCCTTACCTGCTTTCATCATCTTAACCTCTTCCATACGATGCCGCATACGTAGGTGGCATGAGGAGCAAGTGGATATGCGAGGCTGCCATATCGGTGTCTTGATTATATTGTTGCCACTGCATAATGACATACTCTCTAAACTGTCTTCATCACATATTCTATGGTTATCAAAATTCACGGGAGAAAGAGAGAACGATCGATATAAGTGGTGACTATTTTTTATGATGCGAATATTATGACGAAAACATCGTACGTCTGGCAGCTAATGCTGCCCGCGAGATTTTGGCCCGGAGTGTAGTGGTTAACAACTGCCTTCACTTCATTCTTCCTTATTTCTGCTCCATTTTCCTCACTCATCACCATCATTTTCTTAGCATTTCCCACTGCAACTATCTTTCTCTCCCTATCCTCCTTCACATTTAGCAACTCCCTAAAACACCTTGCCCATCTTCCCCTTACTGCCTTCTCTTCCATTATCATATCTCCATCTGCACCTTTTACCTTTTCTTCTCTACTTGATTCACCTCTTCTCCCAATCTCCCTCCAAAACATCTTTTCACCACCTTCAAAATTTTCTGTCACACCCCCACCCCACCTCACATCTGCTCTCCTCTGCTTCCCTTACCCTGTGCTTCATCTTGAAAATAGTGGAAATCTTGATATTATTTTTTGTTTGCAGTATTGAATTTAATTTTCCTATATGTGAATTCTCTTGTTCTGTTGGATATGTTTGATGGCATTGGCAAGTGCCCCATGAATACAGTGACCTTGTGATTTATATCTTGATCATTTCTTTTCAGTCTATACCCTGGAGAAAGCAAAGTTTACTGGCAATTTTGCTGCCATGACTGGCAATGCCAAGCACCTAAATGGGAAAGGTGACTCCCTTCTCAGTTTTGATGGATCTGGCTCGGATACATCAGAC
>NC_134820.1:9243947-9246447 GCF_046742065.1 Oratosquilla oratoria | reverse complement strand
GATTCTTAATTTACAAAAATTGTTAAGACGAAACACAGTTACTTGGTTTATTTATTAATTGTTATCAGAAAAATAATTAATTAATTAAATTTAATTTATTGTTAATATTTTATATATTTTTATTTTATATTTATATTTTTTTAATATTTAAATATAATATATTTTAAAATATATAAATATATATATAATATATATATAATATATTTAATATGATATATACATATATAATATAATATATATATAATGTTTTATTATATATAATATATTTAATATAAATATATATATATATATACATTATATATTTTTTTGTTAATATATGTTTTTTGACAGTTTTTATATATTTAAGTAAAATTTTTTTTAAAAGAGAATGTTAAATAAATTTAAAATTAAAAAATTAATAAAAAGAAATAATATAGATTGTAAATGTTTAATTATACATATGTAAAAATTAAAATTAAATAAAGAAGTTATAAGATAGAGATTTATAATCACAACACAAAATTACAAGATTTCAAACTTAGGCAAAACTACTTTGACCTTAACAACAGCTAATAAGCAAAATATAAATATATATATTTAATTATATAAATATAATATAATATAAAATATAATTATATTATCATATATAAAAGTAAAAAAAATCTATACACTAAGGACTTTTCAATAAAACTCAAAATACAACTAACATTCTTATTTCACTTAAAGTTACATTAGTATTTTGTCATGTTCCCCTTGCAAGTACCATCTATCCTTCTCATTGAACAATTTGTGAAAACTGTATAGTGACCAGATCTTTAGAATCTCATCTGGAATACTGGTGGGTATTTCTGTTGTTTTTCATCAGATTAGGCATTTTCTATTATTCAAGTCTGAATTGCCTGGAATCCATAACACTGATATATGTCATTAAGGAAATTTTATCACTTCCTTAGACCTATGGGTACCCATGCATGAAATGATCACACTCATGGATGTCCCAAAATTCGAGCATGTGATCCCTCAAAACATTGATATAAGTCCCTTTCATGGTCACATTCTTAGGAAATATATGCATGTTACACTAAAGCACCACAAACTGTCTGGGATTCACTGTTTTAACTGTGTACCGCGAATACACATCACTACAAACGAAGAGCTTGATCACCGAAACTTTCATACTGAACATCACCTTCTGCCACTGACGATCCAGCTTGTATTTCTTACAGAAATCATCCGTTTCTTCTTCATGGCCTCTGTGAGCACTCTTGGCCACGTCATGGCATTTGAGGTCCTTCTGCGCGTTGGATCGTTCTTACAGCAACGTTTTTAAGGAGAGCAGATGTTTTGCTTCAGACTAACAGCTGTTATACATGGATCTGACATCACCAGTTTTAGGATCTTGTCAGTGCGAGTAGATGTCTTCTTTTCCAGAGCCTGGCTTTCTTGGTGGTACCTAAGGATTTCGGCTGCTTTCTTCAGGCTGTAAATGAATTCTTGTCACCTGCAGGTCTGCACAACACTAAAAGACATTTGCTCTAACAACTATGAGTACATTGAAATTGAACGAATTTGATCACCAGAAAGAGTTAGACACCAAAGTAGTGAAAAAGTGAACAAAAATAAAAGATCAGCATATAATTATTCTCATCTATCATTTAATATGTGTTTGAAAATTGTAAAAAGAAAAACAAAATAATAGAAAGAATATGATAAAATCAATGATATTAAAAAAATTTTGATAGATTTTTATAAAAATGTATATAGAATGACTGTAATATGTATGAAGATGAAATTATATAAAAAATATAAAAAATATATAAATATAAAAGTGTAAAAAATATTTTTATGTATTTAAAATGAATAAAAAATAAAAATTATATATTATAGTGTATATATATTATATATAATATATATATATATGAGTTATTTTATTATATATAAAATAGAATAATTTATATATATAAATATATATAATGTATAAATATATATACATATATGTATATATTTAATATATGTTATCTAAAGTTTATATAAATCTATTATATCTTATATAATATATAATAAAAAAAATATTATAATATATAATATTTATAGTATGTAAAAAAATATTTTATATTTATATGTATTTAATATTATCTATTTTATGTTTTTATTACTAATATATAATCTTTTTTTTAATTATAAGATAATATACAAAAAGAAAAAAATATAGTACAATATATATACTATATAATATTATATATATATATATGTACATAAATATATATTATATAAATATGTTTATATATATATATATATACATATAATATTTATTATTATATATTATATATATTAAAATTCTAGAAAAATATTATATAATTATATATCTGTATTATATGTTTTTATATACTATATAGTATATAATACATTTATTTTATATAAATATTTTTTATTATATACATATAAATAAATAATAAAATACTGTTATAAAATTTTATTTTTTCTATTTTTATTATTAAACATATTTTTTTAATTTTTAAAA
>NC_134820.1:9219151-9243447 GCF_046742065.1 Oratosquilla oratoria | reverse complement strand
TGCGAGTATCTAAGGAACTGAAATATAATTTGTGCGGAACCCACCGAATCGAGCTGGGTATCGTGCGGTCAGGAGTGCAGCGCGACTTGGGGTGCACAACGACGCGGCTGCCAAGTTGTGGTTCAGTCGTACACCTTCCGAAGCCAACCTGGAAAAGGAGATAATAAGAGTTGGGAAGATAAGTTTAAACCGACCTTCCACTGCCGATGACGCCCTGTATAATTTGATGAGGGAAACCCTCGAGCCCAAAGAAAACGATCGAAGAAAAGAGGTCTTTTGTCACACACACCTTTCCACTCCTTTTTGCCATTATCATTGTCATTATTATTATCATTGTTATTATTACTATGGTTACTACTACTACTACTACTACTACTACTACTACTACTACTATTATTATTATTATTATTATTATTATTATTATTATTATTATTATTATTATTATTATCATTACTATTATTATTATTATTATTATCATTATTATTATTATTATTATTATTATTATTATTATTATTATTATTATTATTATCATTATTATTATCATTACTATTATTATTATTATTATTATCATTATTAAGAGGGAGGGTGGACGGGTGTGGAGTGTATTCAGGGATGGAATGGGTGGGAATGATTTTATGCCTTTTTCTTTTTGGCTACCCCCCTTGTAAGGGGGAAAAAGCCTTGAAATACGCTAATGGCAGCGACATCAAACCGATATATTATTATCGGTTTGATGTGAAAGGGGTTCGTCCCGGTCCTTACCCCACACCACTGGTGGGCTGGTCCTTGAGTAATACAGGAATTCGGATCGCCGTAATAAGTGATCTTCCTTCCCTCGGGAATCAGTTCGATTCCAGGTTTCAAGGATTTTATAGTCTCTGTGGTGTAGTGGTCTAGGGCGCCGTACAGGTAATTTACGGATAGCCGAGTACAGCGGGTTCGAGCCCCGCATGCAACTGTCATAAAAGTTATCGATATATATATATATATATATATATATATATATATATACATATATATATATATATATATATATATATATATTAGTATAAATGGGCAGTAAGTTTTCTTGTAGACATGTTCGATTGAAGACCAGAGCTAATTCAATATCCACTATCTATCCACGATTAGAAAAATTGAGAAAATCACTAAGAAGATAGTGGATATTGAATTAGCTCTGGTCTTCAATCGAACATATATATATATATATATATATATATATATATATATATGCACATACATATATATATATATATATATATATATATATACATAGATATAAAGGACTACTATTACACAGGACGTGCGCACACTGATCCCTGGGTCCGCTAGCGGAGGCCATTGCTTTCTTTGTAACCTAACATTTTGTATTGGACAAATATATCAAAACTAGAAACCTAACATTGTATGTAGGACAAATATATCAACTATTGACTTATTCAATGTAGTATAAGTTAATATAAACTTTTATAGTCAAATAAGAAACTATTTTTAAGGCACTGCTATGCTTTGGAATGCCAATTTTAGCCGGACTTAACAGGTATTATTGTATGAGGTTAGTGGACACCTGGGTTGGCGATTTTTTTTTATCTTTTTAAAAAACAAAAAAATTGTTTTTTTTTTATTTACATCAGATTTATTTGATTTAAATAGATTTCTTTTATAGATTTTAAATATTGTGGGATTACTATCTGATATGCGATCTGATAGCTAAAGGATATTTTTAGCATATCAATATAAGGAGTAGTGTTATATAGACTTGCCATAAGTATACAAGGAACGGTATAAGCCGTATGTGAGGACGGTATGCTCAGGTTCACTCGATTCCTCCAAGAGTTTTCTCATCTTGGTGACATTTGCTGCATTGTCTGTCACAACACTTCCAATGTGACAACCAAAAGCTTGTTCAGCCTTCTTGATCGAATTTTGTACAAGTTGTAGAAGATATTCAGCAGTGTGAGGTTTCCTTGATGTGTCTATTGTGTCAACTAAATAAATCTGACCAGTGGATGTTGTTAGAGTGACACATATTATGGGCTCATTATAGATGTTAGATCACCCATCAATTGAAAGACATACAGTTTCATTATTTAAGTCATCTGCACACTTTTTATATTCCTTTTCATACACAAGACCCAAATACTTATCAGCAATATCTTTTCTGGATGGAGGAATATAACCTGGCCTCAGGTTCTGAACTATCTTGAGAAACTGAGGATGCTGAACAAGACGAAATGGTGAGTTTGTAGCAAATATCATTCTTGCAACTTCTTTGTCGATATTTTCCTTTTGAGAGGCTGAAGTTTTTATGATAACTCTGTCCAGAGATGTTGATGACTTTCTTTTAGATGAAAGTGATTTAGCAGAAGTGGCGCCTGTGGAGGAGTCTGATAGTGACCTTTTTAATGGTGGAGTCAGGTTTGCAGATAATTCAAGTGGAGCCGATGATGAAGGGATTGAAGCTGTTGATACAGATTCTGAAATGGAAACAGAAAATTTTAGCATATAGCATAATTTATAAATGAATAAATAAATAAATGAATACAGTGTGATTTAGGCTCCTTTTGAGTACAGTAGTTATTTTCTTAGATAATGATCATATGCACACAAGCCGCTAAATTATTTGGAAATAATTAACAGGATATGAAATAGGTGGGCTTGGAATTCAGTCCACACAGGATTCAGTTCACTTTTAAATTCACTAAAATAATGGGTTAGTTGGGTTAGGTTAGGCTAAATCCCTTTGAGCTGAATCCCATGTGGGCTGAATTCCAATGGAACCTATGAAATATATTACACAATGTTGAATGAAATGAATAACAATCATCTAGGCCCCAAAGTTGAGTGGACACAATATATTATAGTGATATAGTCATTACCCAAATTTAGAAGTAATGGAGTTGAAGTATCATCTCTTTAGGCCTTCACATTTTTATTACACATGCTCTCCATTGTTCACCAAATTTATATAGTTGCGTATGAAAAGGGAGAAATGCACACAATATAAGTGAAATTATTTACCTGGGTCATCAATTTCTTCTTCTGTATGCTGTGGCTGACCTTGGCATTTATCTCTGAGATTTTAATCTTGACACAATGCTCTGTAGTTCCTGGCTGCAGTCTTTGTATTTAGCTCGGTACCCTTTGCCAGAAGTTGTTGGTAGTTTTTCAAAATAATTCCAGACAGGATAATTTTTTTCTGCCTGAAGGAACCCCTCTGCCAGGTCCAGAAGACATCCTTCCTGGTTGATTCCAAAGCAGCAACTGACTCAGTGAGAAGCTGCTTACCTAGAACAAGTTTCAACAAGAATCTTGTTGAAACTTGTGGGCTGCACAGTGATATACCGTTCCTTGTATACTTGTGGCAAGTCTATATAACACTGCTCTTTATATTGATATGCTAAAAATATCCCTTAGCAATCAGATCGCATATCAGATAGCAATCCCACAATATTTAAAAGAAATCTAGTTAAATCAAATAAATCTGATTTAAATAAAAATATATATTTTCTATATTTTTAAAAAGATAAAAAATCGCCAACCCTGGTGTCCACTAACCTCATACAATAATACCTGTTAAGTCCGGCTAAAATTGGCATTTCAAAGCATAACAGTGCCTTAAAAATAGTTTCTTATTTGACTATAAAAGTTTATATTAACTTATACTGCATTGAATAAGTCAATAGTTGATATATTTGTCCTATATACAATGGTTTCTAGTTTTGATATATTTATCCAGCATAAAATGTTAAGTTACAAAGAAAGCAATGGCCTCCGCTAGCGGACCCAGGGATCTGGGTGCGCACGTCCTGTGTAATAGTAGTCCTTGATATACATACATATATATATATATATATATATATATATATATATATATATATATAAGTATGCATATATATAAATATACACAGACATATACATTTATATATATATATATATATATATATATATATATATATATATATTTATATACATATAACTGTATATATATATATATATATGTATATGCATATATGTACATATATCTATATATATATATATATCTATATATATATATATATATGCTAATAAGAACACGGGTACGTGTGTTTACTTATGCAAAGTAGACCACTTGGAAAAAGTTTCTTTTTCCAAGTGGTCTACTTTGTATATATATATATATATATGTACATACATAAATGTATCCATATATACACACACACACACACACACACACACACACACACACACACACACACACACACACACACACACACACACACACACACACACACACACACACACACACACACACACAAACACACACACTCGGTGGCGCAGTTGGTAGAGCGCTGAACTACTAGCATGGTGGTGCCCGTAGTACTTGGTTCGAATCCTGCCCAGGGCCGAAATTATTTCGGCACCGCTGCGCTTCGGGTCGTTACTCTGACTCTCGTGGGCGGGGAGTTGGGGGTGTGTGTGTTTGTAAGGTCATAGACCTACGAGCTCTGAGCTCTCTTCCAGGATGGAAATAGCTGTCGATCACGAGTCCAACACGTGATCCAAAGACCAAATTAATACACACACACACACACACACACACACACACACACACACACACACACACACACACACACACACACACACACACACACACTTCAACGAACGGACGGCTTAGAAGACGTTCTGAAGAAAATTGAAGTTTCGTGGATCCCAACGCAAAGAGAAGTGCCTATTGTATTTACAGGGTGGGGGGAAATTGCTCGTGGGGTAGTGGGAAAGTAGGGAAAGAGGAGAAGGGGAGGGATTGCTGAGGAAAATGGAAGGAAATGAGGAAGGAGAGGACTTGGCCCAGGCAGACAGGCGAAAGGTAAACAAACGGCCCCCCGACCAGCTGAGTGACGATGAAATGTCTAATAAAAATGTAAAGATTAGAAGTATAGATAGGAGCAATACAGTAGAAAGTGATGAGAATATTTTCCAGGGATTTAAAGAGGGTGGGGGGGACACAAACCCCCCCCCGACTGACAAGACTAGAAGAGAAGGTCGATAAGATGATCGAGGGCTTGGAGCGTAGGTTCGGTCATGTTAACAACATTGTACAGAGGGTTGAAAAATTGGAAGAACTAGAGAAGGCGAACAAAAACTTAACTAAGGAAATTGAAGAATTAAAAAAACAGTTAAAAGAAAGTTAAAAGAAGAGAATAAAGTCTTAAAGGAGAATAATAAGGAGAACAAGGAGGATTGGAAAAAAATCCAAGAAAATAGCAAAGTTGCATTCACTGACATAATCAGACAGCAAATGAATGAACAAACTGAAAACTCAGTTATTAAAGTGATGAGACAGAAGGAGAATATAGTAAGAGACTTAGCAGACAGAAAGAAATGTATAATTATATTAGGAATGGAAGAGAAACATAACCCAGATAGAACCACAAGAATCAAAGAGGAAAATGAAAAAGTAAGAAATTTACTAGAATTAGTTCAGGAAGATGAACCAGAAATAATGAAACAAATCGAAGAGAAATTCAGGCTCGGAAAATATAGTACAGACAAGACTAGACCAATTAAGATTAAATTCAGGTCACAAACTACGGCTGAAAATATCTTATCCAAAACAGGGAAACTAGCAACAAGTGAACAATATAAAAAGGTATGGATAAAAAGGGAAATGAATAAAGAGGAAAGAGAGGAAGAAAAACAGAAAAGACTTGAAGCTAAGGAAAAAAACGAGATAAGAACGGAGTCAGAAAAAAGAGAGATTCTATTGGAGAGTAGTCAATATGAAACTAAAGAAAGTCGACATACAAGAGAAAAACAAAAGGGAAACAGAGAACACAATGGAAGTGGCAGAAAACTAAGAGTGTCTTACACAAATATAGATGGATTAATAACAGGATTGAATGAGCTGAATGATTATTTGAAGGAAAAAGAACCAGACATAATGGGAATTGTAGAAACAAAATTAAAAGGTCCACTACCACCCAACAGTGTAGGACATGATGCATATAATTATTGGATTAGAAAAGAGAGTGAAAAAGGAAGGGGGTGGAGTTATGTTCCTGACTAAGAAGGATATAAATGTGAATTGTGTCACATATGGAAAGAATACAGTAGAGAGGATAATGATGGAAGTAGAAGACAGAGATAAGAAGAGCAGAAAGTTTGTGATAAATTATGTGCCCCCGAAAACAGCCTCATGGGAAGAGAGTGAACATAAAAGTATGTTAGAGGACACAAAGATAACATTAAACAAGATAATGGAAGAGGGAGGAAAAATAGTTATGATGGGCGACTTTAATTGCAAAGAAATCTGCTGGGAAGAAATGACAGTAAAGGGTGGAGACGGCTCATGGGGAAACGCTCTACTTGAGATGGTTACTGACCATACAATGACACAATGGATACAGGTATAGAAATGAAGAAGAGCCATCGAGACTAGACCTAATAATTACATCTGAACCTAGAATAGTGGACACGATTGCATATAAAACACCAATAAGTAAAAGTGACCACATATTGATTGAACTGGAACTTAATGAAGAAAAATATATGAAAAGAAATTAACAATATAGAAAAGGAATAATAATGTATGAAAAAACAAACTTTGATAAAATAAGAGAATTCTTTCAACAAGAAAACTGGGAAGAAATATACAAAGAAGGAACAACAGTAGAAGAGAAATGGAATATTTTGATTTTTTTTTACAAAAAAAGGAGTGGAAAAGTATGTCCCAAGACAAAAACAAGAAAAAGAATATGTAAAATGCTGGTACAACAAAAGTTGTAGGGAGTTAAAAGACAAAAGAGACAAAGCCTGGACCAGATGGAAAAAAGACAGAAGACCTGAAAAATGGAAAATATATACCTGTTATAGAAATGAATATGTACAAACGTGCAGAGAGGAAAAGAGAAAATATGAAAAAGATATCATAGAAAAGTGTAAAGATCAACCAAAACTATTCTACAGATTTGTAAACAATAAACTGAAAAACAAACAAGACTTGGAGAAATTAAGACAAGAGGGAGTTGAATACACCGAGGAAATGGAAATGGCGGAAATTATGAACAAACATTTTAAATCAGTGTTTACAAGGGAGAACATACAACCTGAAGAGAACGAATGGAAAGAGAAAGTCCCCCCTATGGAAGAAATAGAAGTAACAAAGAATGAAATATTAACACACTTGAGTAATCTTGATGTCAGAAAATCGCATGGACCAGATGAAATAGCAAACTGGATACTGAAAGAATGCAGGAATCAACTGGCAGACAAAATACATAGCATAATAAATAGTTCCTTGAAATAAGGAAAAGTTCCAGAAGATTGGAAAAAAGCAAATATAGTACCTATATATAAAGGAGGAAATAAAGAAGAACCTACCAACTATAGACCAGTCTCTCTAACAAGTACAATAGCAAAAATTTGTGAAAGAATTATCAAAAGTAGATGGGTAAAATATTTAGAAAAAAACAAAGTGTTAAATCCAAGGCAATTTGGATTCAGACAAGGATGGTAACCAACAAGTATGGGACAACTGCTCATAATTTATATTACAATTCAAACAATTTTGAAATTTCATGAGAAATAAAACTATCTAATTTGTACAAACCTTGATGAAGATTAACATTTATCCCCTTACTAGATTTGATCAAACTGCATTCAATTAAATTTCTTTCTGTTATGTTGTTGTTGTATGTGATGACTTTAGCGTTATCCCAGTCAACTGGGTGGTTAAAATGGTTCATGTGGTTGAATATACCGCTAGATTGGTTTCCCTCTCTAACGTATTTCTTGTGTTGATTGATTCGTGTTGTGAGTGTTTTAGCAGTCTGACCAACATAAAACTAATTACATGATTTGCAAGGTATTTTGTACACACACCCTTTATTACTATTGACAGAATTATTTATGAGCAGTTGTCTTACAGTGTTCTTATTATTGAAAACTACATTAATGTTAAATTTACGTAATATATTTGGAATATTTTGCAGGTTCTCTTGGTACGGTAAAATTAGCAAGTTATCCATATTGAAAGTTTGAGTCTTAACGATTGGTCTTACCGGGTTATTTGGTAAAACCAATCGTTTCTTCAATAGGTTCAGCTTCATACAAACTTTCGAAATGGTTGGTAACAATTCTTAGTCCACTAGTTGGAACTATTTCCACTTCACATGTTAAGAACAGTTTGGACCTCATTAACAAACTAAGTGAGGTAAAACCAGATTATGAATTTAAATTGGTAAGTTATGATATTGTTAGTTTGTTTACGAAAGTTCCTTTGGATGACCTTTTAATCTATCTTAAAGAAGAGTTAAATAAGCACGATTTACCATTACCTTCAGGCACCTTGATTGAACTGATCAAATTGTGTGTTAAAGATTGCAAATTCCAATTTAATGATAAATTCTATTCTCAGAAATTTGGAATGAGCATGGGTAATCCTCTCTCCCCCGTATTGAGTAATTTATATATGGAGTTTTTTGAAACCAAAATTCTAAGTAAGATCATTCCCCCCAACATTACATGGATGCGGTACATTGATGACATCCTATGTCTGTGGCCCATTCAAGATAATGTAAATGATTTTTTATGTAAGCTTAATAATTTGGTCAGTTCCATTAAGTTCACGGTGGAGATAGAGAAAGAAGGTGTTTTGGCCTTTCCTTGATTGTAATATCTACCGCCGTGAAAGTGAGTTGAAGTTTAGTGTATATCGCAAACCAACCAATGTTTGTTCATATATACACTATTATTCCTCACACCCTGATGGCGTAAAGATATCTGTTTTTTCGTCGATGTACCTCAGGGCCCTACGCATTTGCAGCCCAGAGTACATCGATGATGAAATAAGATGTATTTACGACATTGGTACTAAGCTACAATACCCCACACATGTTCTTGACAAAGCTTACAATCGTGCTAAAAGGACATTTTATAACCTTAGGTCAACTCAAACTTTCAATATGGATAACTTGCTAATTTTACCGTACCAAGAGAACCTGCAAAATATTCCAAATATATTACGTAAATTTAATATTAATGTAGTTTTCAATAATAAGAACACTGTAAGACGATTGCTCATAAATAATTCTGTCAATAGTAATAAAGGGTGTGTGTACAAAATACCTTGTAAATCATGTAATCAGTTTTATGTTGGTCAGACTGCTAAAACACTCAAAACACGAATTAATCAACACAAGAAATACGTTAGAGAGGGAAACCAATCTAGCGGCATATTCAAACACATGAACCATTTAACCACCCAGTCATCACATACAACAACAACATAACAGAAAGAAATTTAATTGAATGCAATTTGATCAGATCTAGTAAGGGAATAAATGTTATTCTCCATCAAGGTTTGTACAAATTAGATAGTTATATTTCTCATGAAATTTCAAAATCATTTAAATTGTAATATAAATTATGAGCAGTTGTCCCATACTTGTTGGTTACCAGGACGGCCCAAACGTCCCATACTTGTTGGCTACCAGGACGGCCCAAACGTCCGTCACGTGTACTTCTTCCACTACCTCTCCGAATGCCCTCTTCACTATGCCATATATTCTGTACCTTGTTTCTTCATCTTATAATTCCTTCTTTGTATCTGCACTGAAGATGTAATTATACGAAAGCGCTCTGCTTCGTTAGTTTACTTTTCCTAGTGGTTACTTACGCATATATATATATATATGTATGTATATATATATATATATATATATATATATATATATATATATATATATATATGTATATATATATATATATATTTTTTTTTCAACCACAAATCACTCTTAATTAATTCCATGCCATCGCAATCGAGAGTGAGAGAACGCTTGAAGGATGCCTCCTTCGAGCGACTCTCAGTCTCGATTGCGATGGCATAGAATTAAAAGTGTCTTGTGGTTGAAAAATATATTAATTGATCACTGGGAACCATTCAGTGTGTATGTATATATATATGTATATATATATATATATATATATATATATATATATATATATATATATATATATGAAGTAGGCCATTAATAATGCATGCGTTGTTAAAGTCAACAGCTGAGATAGCATTATTCTGTTTATAGAATTTCTTTTCTATGTTACGCACTAATGTGCGGTTGTCTGGATGCAGATTTCTGAGAAGAGTAATGAAGTCCATGGTATTTTCCTTTCGGCCTTAACTGGCCATCTTCAGGAGGTGTTGACTGGTCAAATTGTTAGCAAAGAGGGCCAGTTAAGGCCGAACGACGTCTAGAGGAAAATAACATGGACTTCAGTACTCTTCTCAGAAATCTGCATCCAGACGACCGCACATTGGTGCGTAACATAGAAAAGAAATTCTATAAACAGAATAATGCTATCTCAGCTGTTGACTTTGACAACACATGCAATATATATATATACATATATATACATACATATATATATATGTATATATATATATATATATATTGTATATAGATACATACACACACACACACACACACACACACACACACACACACACACACACACACACACACACACACACACACACACACACACACACACACACACACACATATATATATATATATATATATATATTGTATATACTGTATATATATATATATATATATATATATATATGTATGTATGTATATTATATATATAATATACACACACACACACACACACACACACACACACACACACACACACACACACACACACACACACACACACACACACACACACAACACACACACACACACGCACACACACACACACACATATATATATATATATATATATATATATATATATATACATATATATATACATATATATATATATATGTATATATATACTCGTATATACAAAGAAGCTTATCATGAAAAGACAGGATTCAGAGAAAAAGAGGGAGAAACATGGATGAAACAAAGGAAACTATTCGGAAAGGTAAAAAAAAAAAAAAAATTAAATGGATTAGGTGCAGACATGCTTTAGTAAGAGAAAATTATGTTTGAAAGATAGAAATGGAGAGACCAGTAAGTGCTGAGACAGAATGATAAAACGAATAGAAGTATTTTATCAAGAGCTTTACTCGTCAAGGACCGTAGTTAAGTCAATAAATTCATCTGCAGATTTTAGTAGTGTACCAAAAGTTACAAAGGAAGGAGTAGAGATTGCTTTTAAAAATATGAAACGAGGAAAAGCATCTGGGGATATGGTACATCGATAGATTTTCTGAAAGATGCAGGGAAAGAAGTTCATTGTTGATTAGCTCAGTTTTACACCCAGTGCTAAGTCAAGAAAGCATTCCTAAACCCTGGTGCATTACTATAATGTTTTTGCTTCACTAAAAAGGAGATCAGAAAGACCTTATTATCTACTGACCAATAAGCTTGCTGTCAAATGTATATAAAGTATTCTCCAAGATCCTTACAAATAGACTAAGTTGCAAATAGCGATCACAACTTAGGTTCAAACTCCTAAAAACTTTTAGAATAGATGCTTGTGTTTGTAAAATACCCGATTTCAGTAAAGCTCAGTTCATAGGACTACGTCAGGAGCTTCAGATTACAGATTGGGAGGCAAAATTAAGCGAAAGACCTGTAGATCAGATGTGGGAAATATGTCAAAATACGCTCACTAAGATGATTCATACTTGCACCTTTTAAGGACAGACGTCCCCCAAATCAGGCTCGCCCAAAGTGGCTCGACAAAGAAACTGAAAAAGTATTGCTAAAAAGAGACAGGCTTATAAGAAATATAAGTGCTCGGGTGCATCTAATGACTATGAAAGTTATGTATCAATACAGAGAGATTTGAAAAAAAAAAAAAACGAAATGAACATCGCTGATAAATCCAAAGAGAATCCCAAAGAATTCTATAGTTACATTAGAGATAAAAAGGTTGTTAGGAATCACATTGGTCCACTATTATCTGCTGACGGTCAACTTGAATATTTAAATGAAGGAATGTGTAATATCTTAAACAATTATTTTAGCTCAGTATTCGTAAACGAAACACCTCAAAGTGAACTCCAAACTGAAACCTGTGAAAAGTCTAGGGTAAAGTTATTCACTACGGTAAATATAACAAAAGAAAAAAATAAAAGGTGTATAGATAAACTCAAAGTTAATAAAACACCAGGGCCTGACGGTTGGCATCCAAGAATCTTAAAGGAAATGAAAAATGAGATTGTTGTTCCATTAGAAATTTTCAAGAAATCCATCATATCCGGAGATGTCCCAAGAGAATGGAAGCTAGCTAACGTTACTCCCATATTAAAAAAAGGTGACAAAAAGAAACCAAATAACTATAGGCCTATAAGTTTGACTTCAATCTCAGGAAAAATAATGGAAACTATCGTCAGAGATGCTATCGAACATCATTTAGAAAGTAACCGTTTGATAAATGATAGCTAGCATGGTTTCAGACGGAAACGTTCTTGCGTGACTAACTTACTCGAATTCTACAACACAGTTATCTCCAATTATGACAAACGAAACAATATAGATTTAATATATCTAGACTTTGCAAAAGCTTTTGATACCGTCCCACACGAAAGACTACTTACTAAATTAGCTTCGCACGGAATAAGTGTTAGCCTATTAAGTTGGACTAGTAATTGGTTGAATGATCGAAAACAGAGAGTTGTTTTAAATGGAAAAAACTTCTAGATGGAAAAATGTCACAAGTGGAGTTCCTCAGGGTTCCGTTCTTGGGCCACTTATATTCATAGTATATATAAATGATATAGACCATGGACTAAAATCTACTGCTTCCAAATTTGGCGATGATACAAAACTGTGCGGAATGGCAAATGATCACTTAAATCAATTAGATATTCAAGAAGATTTAGATGAATTACAGCAATGGTCTGAAAAGTGGCTAATGAAATTTAACACAAGTAAATGTAAGGTAATACACATAGGTAGAAATAACAGTAAGTACGATTACAAGTTATTTGAAAATTCGTTAACAAAAGTGGATAGTGAAAAAGATCTCGGCGTAATTATCAGTAACGATCTCAAATCATCCAAACAGTGTATTTCAGCCTCTGAGAAAGCAAATAAGATTCTGGGACTGATTGCGCGATCTTTTGATTTCAAAAGTCCATCACTCATTAACAAGCTAGTTCGTCCACATTTGGAATATGCTGTTTCCATATGGTCACCGAATCTCATTAAAGACATTGACAGACTGGAAAAAGTACAACGGCCAGCCACAAAACTGATTCCAAATATCAAAAATAAAACATACGAAAATCGACTAAAACATATGAATCTGTTTTTCCTAAAAAAGCGTAGACTCAGAGGTGACTTGATACAGGTCTTTAAAATTCTAAAGGGAATTGACATAAAAAATTACAGAATTTTCACATTGAATGAGAATCAGACAAAAAACAATGGTCTCAAACTGTCCGGAAATAGATTAAATTTGGAAGTAGGTAGAAACAACTTTGCCAACCGTGTAGTTAATGAATGGAATATACTTCCTGCACAGGTAGTGCAATGTAGTTCAGTTCGAAGCTTTAAGAATTATTTAGATAAACACCTAAGTAAGATGCTGTAATGATTATAATTTATCTTATATTATTTGTTTTTGTTTTGTTATCATTTGTCTGTTTTGATTTTCATTTATTATTGGTCATGTGTCAATTCATTATTGTTTGTTATTTGCCTGTTTGTTTATTATCTAACTATACCTTTGCATTTATTTATGTATTTTATTTGTTATTTACATTATTATAGTTTTTATTTATATTCTTTATTATTATGATTTTTTTTCTCTCGCATCCAAAAGGTCTCCTGTCGGCATGCTCCGCCTTTGTAATCCTTTGTAAACCAAGATGACAGGCGGGCTTTAGAACCGGATATTCAACTCTAGACCATTTGCAGGCGATGAATCAACTAATCGAGAAAACGACAGAATGCAATAAACCTCTTTGTTCAGTTTTTGTAGATTACGAATAGGTCTTTGATTCGGTAGATTATATAGCAATACTAAACTCGCTGTGATTCGACTACATAAAGATACAGAAAAGATGAAGATCAAGAAAGGAGTACGACAAGGAGATACAGAAGAGATTTTCAGAAGGTTGAGTTGTGAAGGGAAAGGTATGAAGATTAAGGGCGAATATTTTAACCACCTAAGATTTGCGGATGACTTAATCTTTATTTCAGGAAGAAAAGAAGATTTGCATGATATGCTGAGTGATCTGATCAAGGACAGTTTCAAAGTAGGTTTGAAAATGAGTTAGAGTAAAACCAGAATAATGTTTAACGCGAAAATTCAAAGTAAAGAGATCATAATCGATGGTGGAAGTCTTGAAGAAGTTGAAGAATATGATCATTCAGGCCAGATGGTGAAAGTGACTAAAGATCATGATAATGAAATAGAAATGATATTACAATTAGCTGGAAAATGTTTGGTTAGCATAATAGTATTATGTTTGTTTATGGGTGTGAGACATGGAAACTGACGAATGAAATGGAGACAAAACTAAGGAATGCACAGAGGAAAATGGAGATATCAATGGTGGGAATAACGCTGAGAGACCGAAAGAGAGTAAGTTGGGTGAGAGAGCAGACTAGAGTGAAAGATGTTGTGGAGGCGGTAAAAGAGAGAAAGTGAAACTGGGCAGGTCGGTTAGCTCGAACGACTGATGAGCGACGGAGCAAGTGTGTTAGTGAGTGGATGCTGCGAGATGGTAAGCGTGGAAGATGGAGACCAGACAGAAGGTGGAGAGATGATGTGGAGAAGATTGCAGGAGTGACGTGGCAGTCTAGCACAGTCGTGTGAGTCACAGAATGCTATGAAATATGTATTTATTCAGCAGAGGACTCAGGATGGCTGATTGATTGATTGATGTATACATACACATACACACACACACACACACACACACACACACACACACACACACACACACACACACACACACACACACACACAC
Organism: Oratosquilla oratoria; assembly: GCF_046742065.1. Taxonomy (NCBI): domain Eukaryota; kingdom Metazoa; phylum Arthropoda; class Malacostraca; order Stomatopoda; family Squillidae; genus Oratosquilla; species Oratosquilla oratoria. The sequence continues at coordinate 9,228,518 of NC_134820.1, read as the reverse complement.
ACACACACACACACACACACACACACACATTTATATATATATATGTATATATATATATATATGTATACATATACATACATATACATATATATATATATATGTATATATATATATATATATATATATATATATATATATATATATATATATATATATATATATATATATACACATATGTGTATCAATATCAATTGGGGGCATACGCCAGGGAATGCGTTGCCTCACTCACACGCCGGCGCCAGTCCCCACGGTTTCACCGGGTAAGCTCCCATGCAGCCATACTTCCTACTCCAAACAACTTTCGACGGGCTTGATCAACTTGTCCCAGCCATGAATTCTGTGGGCGTCACCTTCGTCTCCTCCACCGAGGGTTGTCTCTTGTGGAGACAACCCTGTGAATGAGATCATCACCAGGGAAACGTGCCACATGCCCATATAGCCGGAGTTGATGTTCACGAATTATACTAGTAATTGGTCTATATTGGTAGTGGTAAATACACACACACACACACACACACACACACACACACACACACACACACACACACACACACACACACACACACACACACACACACACACACACACACACATATATATATATATATATACACGTGTGTGTGTGTGTGTATGTGTGTGTGTGTGTGTGTGTGTGTGTGTGTGTGTGTATGTGTGTGTGTGTGTGTGTGTGTGTGTATGTGGTGTGTGTGTGTGTGTGTGTGTGTGTGTGTGTGTGTGTGTGTGTGTGTGTGTGTGTGTGTGTGTGTGTGTGTGTGTGTGTGTGTGTGTGTGTGTGTGTGTGTGTGTGTGTGTGTGTGTGTGTGTGTGTGTGTGTGTGTGTGTGTGTGTGTTTCGGAAGAAAGTACACACTGGACTCGTCGTATGAAGTTTATTCCTACGTTTCGAAACCTGTCCGGAATTCGTCTTCAGGGTAATACAGTGGTAGCAAAAGGAAATCTTTATAAAAGGGGGTCTCCCTCGTACATTGGGTTAGGTAACCCCGGTGACCGTTACATTCCAGAAAAATACAAGTTTAACAATACAAAGATTGATCATAGAATAACCTGAAAATAGCTCCAAAGGGACCCCATATTACATAATTCACACATCAATACTAGTATCAGAAATAGAATGGCAAATGAAATCTTACACTAAAACATGTAAACCTGCCTAACAATAATGCGAAGTTCCAATACGATTTAGCTACCGTCGCCCGTAATGCGAAAGATCAAAGCTAAAAAACTGTAACATACAAATATACAACAATAAAACGAACCCAAAGAAAGTAAATAAGAAAAATATAAGAAATATAGATGAGTGACCTACCAAGATGGACAAAAAGTCCACATGCCAGGATGCACCGCAATACAGCCAATAACCTAAAGTTGGTAAGCACCACACAGCGTGTAATAACCACACGTCTGGGAAAAAAAAACACAAAACATAATCAACTGAACCGCTGACTCAGAATAGATTTATAAACCCCCACCCCGTCACTTCTTCCTGATGGACACAACGTATCCCGAAATAAACTCACGTCAGAAGACGGAATTACATAAATAGAAAATGATAATCAACAATATGCACCGCTAACATGGTGACCCTTCCTCTTCGTCCCCTCATATTTGCTTAATTGTAATATACAGGCTAGGAGTTGTGCTTGTGGTGTGCTGTGTCTGTCTGTGTTTTCAATGATATATATGCCTATGAGGCTAGGTATGATAAATTGGAGAATAGTAGACGGGACTCCAACGAGTGTTGCTCCTTTTCTGTGCATACAGTACACACATGTTTAATTAGTTTTGGTGCTCCTATAACCTGTTTTTCAATAAAGTAAAATGTTTGACTTTCACAGAGGAGGGTAATGGTAGCGGAAGCCGCAGGTTAGAGCAATAACAAGAAAATTCCAACAATTGTCTTACCTGTCAATATTTGGTGTTCGAATGGTATCGTTCCCGTAACAGCCTACGTCTCCGATGCCCAAGTCATCAGCGACGAGGATTAAGATGTTTGGATACAGTTGCATTGGGGAGCAGCTAACGGCAGCCACCAGCAGGAGCAGACTAATTCTCGAGCAACCCATGCTGAAGATATTGTTCACGTGTTATAGTGAAAAACGCGCGCGCACACACACACACACACACACACACACACACACACACACACACACACACACACACACACACACACACACACACACACACACACACACACACACACACACACACTGATTGTGCTTTCCTAGATTTACAAAAAGCTTTTGATAAAGTACCACAGAAAAAATTAAGAAAACTGGAAACCATAGGAGTGATACAAGGAAAACTATTGAAATGGATGGAGGATTTCTTGCATGAAAGAAAATAAGAGTAGTGCTCGGAGATAAAATTTCTATTTGGGAAGAAATGATTAGTGATGTCCTACAGGGATCAGTATTGCCTCCGATAATGTTTACTATTTATGTAAATGACATGGATGAGGGTGTAGAATATTACATGAACTTCTTTGCAGATGACGCAAAACTGACGAGGAAAGTACTGTAAGTATTGAAACGGACTGTGAGTCGCTACAGAGTGATCTGAACAAGGTCTGGGAATGAAGTTAGAAGTGGGAAGTGGACTTTAACATAAAGAAATGTAGCATAATGGAATTTGGAAAAAGTAAAAAAAGAATATCAGGACAATATAAAATCGGTACAAACGTAGTAGAGAAAGTGAGCTCTGAAAAAGACCTGGGAGTAATTATCACAAAAGACATGAATCCTGATAATTAGATGAATAAATTTGTCGGGGAAACCTACAACTTGCTAAGATCAATAAAGGTGGCCTTTATCTACTTGGACGAAGAAGTGGTGAAGAAAATACACTGATAAGGCCAAGACTGGAGTATGCAGCAATACTATGGACACCCAGTAGTAAAAAAAGATAAAGAAAATCGAAAGAATCCAAAGAGCAATTACGTAGATGGCCCAAACACTTTCAAAACTGTCATATGAGGAGAGATTGTCAAAGCTGGAATTACTGACTCTGGAACAAAGAAGAGAAAGAGGTGACCTATTGACCTTCTATAGAACCATAAGAGGCATGGAAGTCCTTGATAGAGAAGACTTGCTAAATTAGGATAGGAGAAATACAAGAGGACACGAAAAAAAGGACAGTTATAGAAGGGACCTGAAAAAGAACAGCTTTCCACACAGAGTGGAGGATGTCTGGAACAAATTGGACAAAACAATAGTGTGTGCAGCAACTATACATAAATTTAAGAGGAAACTAGATACTGCGAGATACAAAGACGGGACACCAGGAGCCTCCCCTTCCTATAAGATATAACTAAGTAAATACAACTAAGCACACACACACACACACACACACACACACACACACACACACACACACACACACACACACACACACACACACACACACACACACACACACACACACACACACACACACACACACACACACACACACACACTGACGAGGATTGCGAATCATTGCAGGAAGACCTGAATAAAGTATGGCACTGGAGTCAGAAATGGGAGGTGGACTTCAATATTAAGAAATGTAGCATAATGGAGTTTGGAAAAAGCAAAAACAGAATATCAGGACAATATAAAATTGGAACCAAGAAAGTAAAGAAGGAGAGACCCGAAAAAGATTTGGGTGTAATTATCTCAAACGACTTGTCCTATGACAAACAGATAAACAAAATTGTTGGAGAATCCTACAACTTGCTAAGATCAATAGAAGTGGCATTTACATATTTGGACGAAGAAATGATTGAAAAAATATTGGTCACAATGATAAGGCCTAGACTAAAATATACGGCGATACTGTGGTCACCCAGTACCAAAATGAATATAAAGAAAATAGAAAGAATCCAGAGAGCAGCAACAAAAATGGCATCTGCACTCGTAAACTTGTCATATGAGGAGAGATTGGCTAAACTAGATTTACCGACTCTGGAGCAAAGAAGAGAGAGAGGTGACCTACTGACCATCTACAGAATCATGAAAGGTACAGAAATACTTGATAGAGAGGACTTGTTAAACTGGGACAGGAGAAGCACAAGAGGACACGAAAAGAAAAAAAAAAAAATAGCTACAGGAGAGATCTGAAGAAAAACATTTTTCCACAGAGTGGTAGACACTTGGAACAAACTGGACAAGGAAATAGTGTGCGCAAAAAACATTCATGAGTTTAAAAGCAAACTAGACACTGCGAAATACAAAGCCGGGACACCATGAGCGTAGCTCCCCTTCCCGCAAAATACAACTAGGTAAATACAACTAGGTAGATACACACACACACACACACACACACACACACACACACACACACACACACACACACACACACACACACACACACACACACGATTATCCACCATAAACGTATGGCTTGTGATCTCACCTGATAAACATGCAGTCATTCTGTCCCTGGTTCGAATCCCACCAGGCGCAAATTGGAAATGGGTAGGGAATAAATCCTCTTCCCTGTTGTGCTCTCAGGGCTGTGAATCACGACGGCCCCGCAACACACCAATGGGCCTCACTGATCTGCAAATAGATAAATGAATAAATAAATTATATATGTATATATATATATATATATATATATATATATATATATATATATATATACAAGCCCCTGGCTTCGCCAGCCCGGCTGCGCCGGGGGGCTTGGCCTGCGGCGCACCTCGCTTCGCTCGCGGAAGGCTACGCCCCACCTTCAAACAAAGGCTATAAAATAAGCAACTGTAAATTATTCACCTCTTTTATTTTCGTCATTTTTGTTTTTTAGAAAAATATTTTTATTTAGACTTACGCCCAAGATCCGCTCGAGTCCCAAAGATCCGCTCGAGCCCTCAAGATCCGCTCGAGTCCCAAAGATCTACTCAAGTCCTCTAGATCCGCTCGAGTCCCAAAGATCCGCTCGAGTCCTCTAGATCCACTCGAGTCTCAAAGATCCGCTCGAGTCCTCTAGATCCGAAGGAGAAGAAGAAGAAGAAGAAGAAGAAGAAGAAGAAGAAGAAGAAGAAGAAGAAGAAGAAGAAGAAGAAGAAGAAGAAGAAGAAGAAGAAGAAGAAGAAGAAGAAGAAGACGAAGAAGAAGAAGAACGCGAAGACGAAGAAGAAGAAGAAGAACGCGAAGACGAAGAAGAACGCGAGGAAGAGGAGGAAGAAGAAGAACGCGAAGAAGAAAAAGAACGCGAAGAAGAACGCGAAGAAGAAGAAGAACGCGAAGAAGAAGAAGAAGAAGAACGCGAAGAAGAAGAACGCGAAGAAGAAGAAGAAGAAGAAGAAGAAGAAGAAGAAGAAGAAGAAGAAGAAGAAGAAGAAGAAGAGGAAGAATACCACCTGACCCCGACTTCTTCTTCTTCTTCTTCTTCTTCTTCTTCTTCTTCTTCTTCTTCTTCTTCTTCCTATTGGACAACCTTACACCCACCCGATGTCCCCAAAATACCACGGATTGAAAAACGGGAAAAACTGGAAAGACTTTATTTTTTAAGTTACGCCCAAGATCCGCTCGAGTCCCAAAGATCCGCTCGAGTCCCAAAGATCTACTCAAGTTCTCTAGATCCGCTCGAGTCCCAAAGATCCGCTCGAGTCCTCTAGATCCACTCGAGTCTCAAAGATCCGCTCGAGTCCTCTAGATCCGAAGGAGAAGAAGAAGAAGAAGAAGAAGAAGAAGAAGAAGAAGAAGAAGAAGAAGAAGAAGAAGAAGAAGAAGAAGAAGAAGAAGAAGAAGACGAAGAAGAAGAAGAACGCGAAGACGAAGAAGAAGAAGAAGAAGAAGAAGAAGAAGACGAAGAAGAACGCGAAGAAGAGGAGGAAGAAGAAGAACGCGAAGAAGAAAAAGAACGCGAAGAAGAACGCGAAGAAGAAGAAGAACGCGAAGAAGAAGAAGAAGAACGCGAAGAAGAAGAAGAACGCAAAGAAGAACGCGAAGAAGAACGCGAAGAACGCGAAGAAGAAGAAGAAGAAGAAGAAGAAGAAGAAGAAGAAGAAGAAGAAGAAGAAGAAGAAGAAGAAGAAGAGGAAGAATACCACCTGACCCCGACTTCTTCTTCTTCTTCTTCTTCTTCTTCTTCTTCTTCTTCTTCTTCTTCTTCTTCTTCTTCTTCTTCTTCTTCTTCTTCCTATTGGACAACCTTACACCCACCCGATGTCCCCAAAATACCACGGATTGAAAAACGGGAAAAACTGGAAAGACTTTATTTTTTAAGTTACATTGATATATATATGATATATATATATATATATATATATATACATATGTGTATATTATATATATATATGTATATATATATACATGTATATTTATATATATATATATACATATATATATATATATATATATGTGTATGTATATATTCTCCATTCCAATAAGAAATTACACTCGATTTCTTCCGTGCAGCTCGGTACAGCTGGTAGTCCTGCAGACTCCTGCTCCGCACAGGCACTAACAATACGGAAATTCCTCACCTCCTTCAGAAAATATAATCTTTCTCCATTTTGTTCACAAGATAAGAAAATTTGGTTTCAATCATTAGAAAGAGTAGTTATTCTATAACTATAAAAAAAATCAAAACTCGATAGGGTCAGAAACTAAGTAATTGTATGGAGTTGAATTAAAGGGAAGAATTATCGGTTCATACACATCTTTACTTATAACACTGGTCTACAAGGTTTTTGGTGTTCAGGAAATAAAAGTCAATCGTATAGGGAATTGGTCTCCTGAATCCAAAAATCACCTTCATTTTGACCAATCAGGTCTAGTTTTGAAGTTACTGAATTTTCGTATAATCACAATGTGCGTACGTCCACTCTAATTTTCTTTGCCGTATCTAATTCTAATTTTCTATTTTTCCAGATTTTTTGAGATGTGGTGAATTCAGCAACAGAAAATGAGCAAGATGTCGTCTTCCAGAAGGTTTTGCGTAAATTCTCCAAATGTGTTTTGTCACGTTTGTGGAGAATACACTTTGCCTGAAAATCGGAAAAACATCACGGACTTTGTTGAAAGAGCTTATATGGCATATTTTGGGGTCAAGCTGGGAGACCAAGATAAATACTGGGCACCGCATAGTATTTGCAAACAATGTACAGAGCATATGCGACAGTGGACTAAAAGGACAAGGAAAAGTATGAGATTCGCTGTACCAATGGTGTGGCGGGAGCCCAAAAATCACCTAGACGACTGTTACTTTTGTACCCTAAATTCGAAGGGTATTAACAGGAAAAACCGACAAACGCTTGTCTATCCTAATCTTGCCTCAGCTATCAGACCGGTTCCACACAGTGAAGAGCTTCCTATTCCTGTCTTCAGTGTCTTGCCTCAGATAACTTTGCCCTCAACTGAAGAAATCTCATCACCTGAAGATGACACTGGAGACGAAGACTTTTCAGGTACGACTTTACCTCAGGTTTTCTCCCAGGAGGAGCTGAATGATCTAGTTCGTGACTTGAACCTCCCAAAAAACTCAGCAGAACTGTTGGCTTCCCGACTGAAAGAAAAGAGAATGGTGTCCGTATAACCTTTTATCGGAGTCGGCATGAAGAGTTCCTTTCTTTCTTTATAAAAGAGGGAGAGTTGGTTTATTGCAGAGATATTAGTGGGCTTCTTAAAAAAACTTGGTATTGAGGAATATAAACCAGATGAATGGCGTCTTTTCATAGACAGCTCTAAGCGTAGTTTAAAAAGTGTATTGTTGCACAACGGGAATTTGTATGGCTCTGTCCCACTTGCCCACTCAACAACTCTTACGGAAAAATATGAAGAAATTAAGTTAGTTTTAAAGAAGATACGGTACCATGATCATAAATGGGTCATCTGTGTTGACTTGAAGATGGTGAATTTTCTCATGGGACAGCAATCTGGTTATACCAAATACCCATGCTTTCTTTGCATGTGGGACAGCAGAGACCGAGTAAACCACTATGTTAAGAAAGACTGGCCGCCTCGAACAAATATGGTTCCATGTAGAGCTGTCAATATATTGAAAGAACCTTTAGTTGAGCGAGATAAGATCATTTTCCCCCCTTTGCACATCAAACTCAGACTGCTCAAGCAGTTCGTCAAAGTTCTTGACAAAAATGGGGAGTGTTTCAAATATATCTGCTATGTATTTCCAGAACTGACGATTGAAAAACTGAAAGCAGGGATTTTTGATGGACCACAAATCCGTAAGCTCTTGAAGGACACAAACTTCATGAAAACGATGAGTGAACCTGAAGCATCAGCATGGCGCGCATTTGTTGAAGTAGTGCAAAATTTCCTTGGGAACCACAAAAGTGACAACTATAAGGATCTTGTTGCCAACTTGATATCAACTTTTGGTGAAATTGGTGCAAATATGAGCATCAAAATGCATTTTCTTTTCAGTCACCTTGATCGTTTTCCTGAAAATCTCGGAGATGTTAGCGATGAACAAGGCGAACGATTTCATCAGGACATCAAGGAGATGGAAACTCGGTACCAAGGACGTTGGGACTCTGTGATGATGGCAGACTACTGCTGGTGTTTAAAACGAGATTCACCAGCGGCTCAACATTCACGGCGCACAAAGAAACGTAAATTTATTCCTTGAATTTTCTGCCATAAAGCTTTTATTTTATTTTTATATTTGTGCTCTTTTCTGTATAATGGCCTCGCTATTTCTTCCTATGTTTTGCTCATGTATGAATAAAATACTTTGTTAAGGAAACAGTCTTGTTTAATTCCAAAAGCCACCAAATATCAATTGTCGTATACTGTTCGAGAAGATTTTATGAGGATTTTTATCATCCAACGTAACTAAAATGGAAATAAGAAGAGTAAAAAAACTAGACCTGATAGGGAAAAACTGAATTCATTTTTGAATTTAGCAGGCAAAACCACATAAGAATTCGCTAAAATATCTCAAACACCAGACAAATTTTGTTGTTGTTGTTGCCCAGTGTAATCGATGTTTACAGCAATTATGATAACAAGTGTAGGGTAAAACATGTGTTCTTCTACATAAACAACTCCTGAACACGATGGTACATTCAGATTTCACATATAAAACCACAGAAATTAAAATTAAGAACTTTTATAAATATTTTGCGTCATGGCGCTCGTGGGGCGAGGGAGGGAGGGAGGGAGGGAGTGATGTAATTCCTAACTCCTTCCCTCCTATTACTCCTTCCAACTTATTCATCATTAATCTTAATTCATTATCAGAAAGTATTCGTTTTCCATCATTCTTACTCGAGACTATTTTTATGTAATGTGAAAATTGGCGGGAGCCTGCAGGACTACCAACCGTATCGAGCTGCACGGCAAAAAGCGAGTGTAATTTCTTATTGGAATGGAGTGTGTATATATATATATATATATATATAT
>NC_134820.1:9191651-9204151 GCF_046742065.1 Oratosquilla oratoria | reverse complement strand
GATAGGTGTGAATGGAGAAGGGTTGTGTATGGATGATGCTATGATGCATGAGGGGGAGTGGCTGGGGGATGGGGGTGAGGAAGTATGTATGAGAAAAAAAAATTGACGCAGCCCGAAGGAATTTCTCCGTCTTCTCCTTTTTTGCATGAGGGGACGGAGAGGGGGGGTCGCCGAATTTATGAAGCGGCCTTGTTGTGGATGTGCTGTGTCTTGCGACACTGCTTCTGACCCAGGGCAGTGGACAGGATGCAGGGATGACCCGTCATCCAGGAGGTGCCAAGATAAGAGGGAGGGAAGAGGGTGGAGGGTGAAGGGGAGTGGGATATGTAGGGAATGGAATGGATGGGAGTGGTTTCTATGCCTTTTTCTTTTTGGTTACCCCCCGTGTAAGGAGGAAAAAGCCTTTGGTATATGTATGTATGGTATATGTATGTATATGTATTATCATTATTATTATTAATATTATTATTATTATTATTATTATTATTATTATTATTATTATTATTATTATTATTATTATTATTATTATTATTATTATTATTATTATTATTATTATAATTATTATTATCATCATCATCATCATTGTTATTATCATTATTATCATTATTATTATTATTATTATTATTATTATTATTATTATTATTATTATTATTATTATTATTATTATCATTATAATCATTATCATTATTATTATTATTTTTCATTATCATCATTATTACCATTATTATCATTATTATTATTATTATCATTATTATTATTATTATTATTATTATTATTATTATTATTATTATTATTATTATTATTATAATTATAATAATTATTATTATTATCATTATTATAATTACTATTATCATTATTATTATTATTATTATTATTATTATTATTATTATTATTATTATTATTATTATTATTATTATTATTATTATTATTATTATTATTATTATTATTATTATTATTATTATCATTATTATTATTACTATTGTTATTATTATTATTATTATTATTATTATTGTTATTATTATCATTATTATTATGGTGATGTGTCTTGAGAGTTGATGATAGCAAATACAGTGTTTAAGAAGAAAGTCAAGCATAAGTACATATGGGAGAGGGTGGTGGATGGAAGGGTGGCAGATAGAGCGTTAATGGACTATATAGTGGTGACCAGGAGTATGGTAGGAAGAGTTGAGGATGTACATGTTCTAAGGGGAGAGAGTGGGGGAATATCAGATCATTTCCTGGTGGAAGGTAAATTGAGAGTGGAGAATAGGTGGAGAAAGAGGAAAAGGGCAGGAGGTAGGGAGGTACGTAGAGTGAACTGCTTAAATGAGGAAAAAAAGGAGAATTAGTATAAGACGAAGTTGAGAGAGGAGTGGGAGAGAGTAAAGGATAGAGTAGAACTAGGAGTGGAGGAGGAATGGGGATGGTTCAAGGAGGGAGTCATAAGGTGTGCAAAGATGGTGTGTGGAACAAGGAGGGCGGGAGGAAATAGAAGGAAGGGTAGTGAGTGGTGGGGTGAGGAAGCAAAGAAGGGTGTAGAAGAGAAGAAGCGAGCTTTCATAGATTGGCTACAAATTAGGACGAGGGAATCGTATGAGAGGTACAAAGTAAAGAGAATGGAAGTTAAGCATAAGATAAAGGAAGCAAAGAGGGGAGCAGATGTGAAATGGGGAAAGAGTATGACAGAAATTTTTGAAAGCAATAAAAAGATGTTTTGGAAGGAAATTAAAAGAGGAAGAGGAGGCGATCAAGCAGAGAAGAAAAGGTAAAAGGTGCAGATGGAGAGATGATGATGAAAGAGAAGGCAGTGAGAGGAAGGTGGGCAGAGTATTTTAGGGAGTTGCTAAATGTGAAGGAGGATAGGGAGGGAAAAGTAGTTGCAGTGGGAAGCGCTAAGAAAATGAGAGTGATGAGTGAGGAAAATGGAGGAGAAATAGTGAAGGATGAAGTGAAAGCAGCTGTTAAGATGATGAGAGCAGGTAAGGAACCTGGGTTGGATGGATGCCATGCAGAATGTCTTAAAAAAGGAGGTACAGTTATGGTGGACTGGCTGGTGAGGTTATTTAATGTTTGTTTAAGAGAGGATTAGGAGAGGAACAGAGGGAGTAATTGGTGAGGAACAGTGTGGTTTTAGGACAGGTAGGTTATGTGTAGAACAGAATTTTTGTGGTAAGACAGATATGTGAGAAAGCTATAGGAAAAGGTAAGGATGTTTTTTGGTCTTTAATGGATCTGGAATTGGCTTACGACAGGGTAGACAGAAAAGCACTGTGGGAGGTACTGCAGATATATGGGATAGAAGGAAAGCTGTTATGAGCAGTCAAGAGTTTTTATGAGAGTAGTAGAGCTTGCGTTAGGATTAGAAATTGAGAGAGTGAATGGTTTGAGGTAAAGGTGGGACTTCGTCAGGGGTGTGTTATGCCGCCCTGGCTGCTCAATCTTGCGAGAGGTGAATGCAAGGGTAGTGGGTCAGGGGTTGGAGATGATAAAAGAAAATGGAGAAAAGTGGGAGGTGAGCCAGCTGTTGTTTGGTGACGACACTGCGCTTGTAGCAGGATCAGAGGAGAGATTGAGGAAGTTAGTGACAGAGTTTGAGAAGGTGTGTGAAAGAAGGAAGCTGAAGATAAATGTGGGCAAAAGTAAGGTGATGAGATGTACAAGGGGAGAGAGTGACAGTAGGCTGGAAATGAGCATTAAGGGTGAGAAACTGGAGGAAGTGGATAGTTTCAGATACTTGGGTGCGAATGTGACAGGAGAGGGAGGAGTGGGAGTGGAGGTAGAATGTAGATTGAGAGAAGCGAGTAAATGCCTTGGTGGATTAAAAAGTGTTATGAGAAATAGACATCTGGGAATGGATGCCAAGAGGAGGTTATATGAAGGAGTGATTGTGCCAACAGCAATGTATGGGGCAGAAACATGGAACATGAGAGAGGAAGAGAGAAGGAGTTTGAATGTGTTTGAGATGAAATGTCTGAGAAGTATGATAGGGGTTACTAGGCTAGTTAGAGTGAGAAATGAGGAGGTGAGGAGGAGAACAGGGGTGGAAAGGGAGCTGGGAGATAGGGTTGATGAAAGAGCATTAGGATGGTTTGGACACATGGAAAGAATGAGTGAAGAAAGATTAGTAAAAGAAGTGTGGAAGGCGGAGGTGGAAGGAGTAAATATGAGGGGGTGTCCTAGGATGAGATGGATGGATGGGGAGAAAGGGGCGTTACAAAAGAGAGGAATGTCTGTAAAGGGACAGAAGATAGGGGTGAATGGAGAGGGGTTGTGTATAGATGATGCTGTGATGCATGAGGGGGAGTGGGTGGGGGATGGGGGGTGAGGAAGTATGTATAAAAAAAAATAAAAAAAATTGACGCAACCCGAAGGCATTTCTCCCTGTCTTCTCCTTTCATGTATGAGGGGACGGAGAGGGGGGGGGGGGGTCGCCGAATTTATGAAGCGGCCATGCTGTGAATGTGCTGTGTCTTATGAGACTGCTTCTGACCCAGGGCAGTGGACAGGATGCAGGGATGACCCGTCATCCAGGAGGTGCCAAGATAAGAGGGAGGGAGGTGGGTGGAGGGGAGTGGAATATATGGGAAATGAAATGGGTGGGAGTGGTTTCTATGCCTTTTTCTTTTTGGTTACCCCCCCCCGTGTAAGAGGGAAAAAGCCTTTGGTATATGTATGTATGTATTATTACTATTATTATTATTACTATTATTGTTATTATTATTATTATCATTATTATTAATATTATTATTATTATTATTATTATTATTATTATTATTATTATTATTATTATTATTATTATTATTATTATTATTATTATTATTATTATTATTATTATTATCATTATTATTATTATTAGCATCATCATTATTATTATTATTATTTCTTATTATCTTTATTATTATTATTATTATTATTATAATTATTACTATTAGTATTATTATTATTATTATTATTATTATTACTAGTCCTATTGTTACTATTATTATTATCATTATTATTAGTATTATCATTATTATTATCATTATTATCACTATTGTTATTATTATTAGTATCATTATTATTGTTATTAGTATTATTATTATTATCATTATTATCATCATTATTACTTTATTATTATTATTTTTATTAGTATTATTAGTATTATTATTATTATTATTATTATTATTATTATTATTATTATTATTATTATTATTATTATTATTATTATTACTATGATTATTATTATTGTTATTATTATTATTATTATTACTATTATTATTATTTTTATTATTATTATCATTATTATTATTATTATTGTTATTATCGTATTATCACCGTCATTATTATTATTATCAATACTATTATCACTGTTGTTAGTATTGTAATATCGGCAACGATATTATTACTATCATCAAAGTAATTACAATGCTCAAATATCAATATTATCATCAGTAGTAGTAGTAGTGGTAACAGTAGTAACGACAGCAGTCAAAGTAGTATTAACAATTGCCATAGATGAGCTACAACAGGAGGCTTTTATTTGCAGATGAGGCTTGCCATTTGTGGTCGGACACCTAGAGCAAGTGCCAGTCACTGGTATGTTAGGAATCGAACCAAAATATTCGTGCTTGCGAACCTCAACACACCAAAACATCATTTTGCTTTTTGTGAACACTAGTAAGTGCATTTCAGTAAAAGAGTCACAACAGTATCTAATTCAGTTGTTCAGTTATCAAGTTAGTTCGGACAATCCTTTATTTGCCAGAGGGCATTATGATATTATCACGGCCGTCACCTTTACCTTTCGTACTCAGGCAACCAGGTAAACATGTAGTTCCTCGACTCATCGTGCTCACTGGACGTGGCGCCAAGCACGAGCCGGGACAAAAGGGACGAAACGAGACCAAGGGCTAAGGTTACCCGCTCACGTCACCCACCCCTTCCTTCAACCCGACGACACCCTTTGCAAACTTAGTTCTGGACAACACCAAACAATTTTATTCGTTGGAGGGGTCCGATTCGTGTCAAGAGAAAGAGGAATTCCGACCCACCGGCGCTGCACGCCGCTGGATGCAAAACGAGTTCTTCTGCCGAAAGCGTCATCGAGTTGATGAATTTTGTCGTTTCCGGCATCAAACGAACATGAAGGGTTTTGCACGAAATTGTAGGTTTGGACAACTGAACACTGCAATATACCATGGCATAGCGGTGCCCACAGTCCAGAGGCCCGCCGAGGGAGTGAGGCGGGCTTTGGCATCACCGTACAGTATGTGGTCATGAAAGGGTTAGTTGAGGTACGCTATCGTCGCCGCCCTCTCGCATTGCATCACTCTCACGATCCGGCACCCACTTCAGTGCTTTGCCCTTGTGGTAAATAAAATCCTCTAGAAACGGTTAAGACAACGTTGATGAAATATGTCACTGGGATAAAAGGGTTCATTGAAACACCTTTCAATCCTTTCAGTCTGAGGTCCGTCTTCGGGTTAACAAAATGGTATAGCGTGAGCCACAATGGAAATCAGTACGGTTATCTCCCCTTCTATACTGAAGGGAATGTTCACTATAGAAGACCACGAGGCCGTATTTTACAAATTGCATCAATTTATTCTGATTCCTCTGACCAGTTGAGACGCTTCACAAAATTCGTTCTGATCAAAGCCAAACAATTTCATTTAGCTGAAGGGACAGACTCTGGACACAATGGAGTCTCAATCGATCGAGATCCCGTTTTGAACCGAATCTGTGCCTTCGGCCGAACAAAATTGTCTGGTATCAACCAGGATGAGATTTGTAAAGAGTAAACGTCACCTGCTCGGTTGGGCTTGCTTGGTTGCGGGTGGACGAACCGCAGAGCGACGAGACGACATGTGAGACGCAGACGAAATAGAAAAGTTGAAAGAAGAGACTCACGTTCGAGGGTGGGACACGGACGACGGACGACAGGCGCGCCCAGGTCGGCTGCAGCTCGACGACTGCTACAAGGAGGCCCCACCATGCATGGCTCGAACCTCTCGAGCGCACTTTTGAAGGTTATGTGACGCGGTCATTTTGATTCACCAGAATCGGGGGAGACTTTATACATTTTCTTGTGGCTGGCGCCAGACGACTTTATTAGATTAATGGATGCATAGACCCAGGGCAGAAGGATATAGTGACTTTACAATCCTCTTCAACCTGGGGATATCATTTATGTATTGCATTCTGGTAACATGGGATGATCTCTTTGAGCTGAAAGGTGACCTCCCAACCGAAGGAACTAAAACAATCGTCAATGACCCCTTTCAGCAGGTGACTGGCGGTACATTCCACGTTTTACTCTGGCCCACGTTAGGCGATCCGATTCAGCCGGGAAGCACCGTCTATCATTTCAATCACTTATCCTAAGATCTAGTGCTGGCCTGCTTCGATTCACATTCGGCTGATGTCCCTTTAATTATTTAACTTGAATTTAATTTTTAATTTGTCTGTCGCCATGTGATTCTAATCAGCAGATGGGAATAACCACGGAAACAAACTTCAGTCGGGAGTGGGGGAGTTAGGGGCTATCAGCCAAATAAAATCGCCTGGCACCAACCCGAACGAAATTTCGTCATTCTTCTATGCCAAAGGTATGGGTCAACTAAAACCATTTTACGTCTTTACTCCGGAAATTAATTTGGTGGAAAGAATCGCTTGATCTGCCAGGTCAAAATCTGCAGGGAGAGATCAGTTAGACTTGTAGGAACTAAACTTAACTCGGTGACCACTTCTTATGTCTGGCTAATGCCAGGCGATTTTATAGTTGGGGATGATTCAAATACAACACTGTCGAGTTATTGTGTGCTATTGAGCTTCATGTTCACCTCCTTGTAACCACGTGGGACCCGGTTCGATTCCAATGGCGCTCACAAATAACTGCCTCCCACCTGCCCTGGCAGTCTGAGTACATATAGGGACAAAGTTGACTGACAGTGGCGGCTTTGGTCGCAGCTAAATGCCTCCTGGGGTCAGAGCCTCATTTTACCACTCCCCCTCAACTGAATAATTGATTATTATTCTTGTGTGTAGCGACGTCAGTGTCGGACACATATCTGTGATGCCTATACAATTCTGGAACATTTTACTGTCCTTCAATACAGTGACACTCCCTGGAGACTGTCATCAAGTTTGGGAAAAATCACTGTAGCGAACGGATTAAGATTATCTCAATTAACTTTTGACGCTCCAAACATGTTCTTTCGTAGAAACCCTTCCTCCACTGCATTCCTCTTTCTGTGAAGACAAAATTCTGACTTTTGGCATAGGAAAAGAGGTTAAACATCCAGTTTTGGCACTCAGGCCAAAGCTGGGAGATGTGTGTGCATCTATACGGGGAAAGCTCCGAACCTAGCACTGTCCTTGTCCAGCTGAATTATCTAGTTTAACATCAAGCATCAATATTTGTTACCTGAAAGGTTTGTATGGTATTATGCTTACTTTCTGTCATGGTACCTTTTAACCTTTTTTTTTTTTTCTCTCTCTCTCTTTTCATGGGGAGTGAGAAATTACGACACCAAAACACCAACTATAATTCATGAGGAAATACCAATTATGGTTTCAAATCGAAACGTTGTGCAGAATGTCGACCGCAAATCGTCTGCCGAATCCCTCCCGTGACTTGTTGCTGTAATGACATCTTCAATCTAACGAATTTAGATGTTTATATCACACTATTTATTGGAATCAGTCTACATTATGTTAGAATTCATCTTACGAATAAGAAAAATATGCCCACTTGGTTGGGAGGCGATTAGCGACAAATTGGGGACAAGCTTCCTTGTTAACATGGAAACTTTTTCTACATTTGACGTGCGCCGCCTCAAATACATTTGAAAAAATGAGACAGTCTGCATAGAATTACCATTTGATGTTAGTAATTCCTATTAAAGTAATGAGAAAAGTGTCAGTCCTAATTTTTCAAACAAATTTCACGCGTTCTGGTTGGTTGTGGATCAAGAACCTGCCCTCTACGCTGCTGCCCAGCGTGCAGCCAGCTAACGACGGAAAATATTCCCACTGTCGGTCACTGAAAGTCATTCTATCAATTCGGAATATATTCTGGCGTGTTTCATTTTGATGTTTAGTCTCTCTCTCCCCGGTTACCAGAAACAAAGTTGCAGGAGACAGCTCAGACAGGTAGCGTGGTACTATTTCTAGTGACGGATGCAGGCATCAGGACCTGCTCGGCTATCCGGAAACTAAAAACCGATTCCTAATGGCTACTGGTGACTGCTTAGTTAGTTGGAATATCTACGTTACTACATTATCTTATTTGTTTGTTTATTTATTTATTTATTTGGTTATTTACTTATCTATTTGTTTATTTATTTATTCATCTATTTATTTATCTAATTACTAATCTATCTATCTATCTATTTATCTATCTATCTATCTATCTATCTATATATATATATATATATATATATATATATATATATATATACATATATACTCATACACGCACACACACACTCACACACACACACACACACACACACACACACACACACACACACACACACACACACACACACACACACACACACACACACACACACACACACACACACACACACACACACAAATATATATATATATATATATATATATATATATATACATATATATATATATACATACATACATACATACATACATACATACATACATACATACATACACACACACATACATACATACATACATACATACAGAGCCCTTACATGCTTAAGTGCCGCCCCTGGCAAAGTTCTCAGTGACGCCCCCCCTCCCCTTCCCCCATCACCACTTCCCATCTCCACCATTTCTTACTTCCTATAATAGCTACTGGCTTGCGAAATAATTAAACATATTTTTAACATGTTATTTAATGTCCCTATTACAGAAAGGATAAAGGGAAAATATTTCATATTCTGTTCATTATCGGCTGAAAGAAACCTGCACAGCGAAGCTATAGCGATAATCCCATACCACACTCCTGGTCATATGGCCATTTCCCGAAGGTTGAGTGTGGTTGGAATTTTCCGCCAAAATCATCAGAAATTTAAAATTCCCGGCTCTGTGCAGGCATGTGCATTGTCAACCCCACCTCCCCCTCCCTACCCCCTCCCTTCTTAGCTGGCTCGCTTGAGTTGTCACTTCTAGCGCGGAAACGGGACTGAGCGCTTCGCCCGCTGCCGGCCTTGGGGCCGGTGAGCCCGTTTCCTGCTTGTTAATCGACTGATAGTTTCAGCGCTTTCTGCATGGTTTCCGGTTTGTCCCATTCTTCGACTACCCTATTAGTAATCCTGTTGTTGCCTTCTTAAACCTTTGTGCTCCGGTTTGTGCCCTTTGCTGCGAGTCTGGTGGTGTGGAGGGGGGCTTCTGGTCTCGGCGACCCCATACCTCCTACGATCAATGGTCCTCTAACGCCTCACGGCTTGCATCGTTAGGCCCTAGGCGTAGACTTTGATTTTATACGCTCGCAATCCGTCCCCGTCTCCAAGCCGTCCCTGGTAAACAACCTGGGTCCTCTCGGAGGACAGGGGACGTGTCTTATGGTACGGAGTGTGGCGCCCCCCAGGGTCATCAGGCCTCTCGGCAGCCCCATACCTCCGACCATCAATGGTCCTCTAACGCCTCACGGCTTGTATCGTCAGGCCCTAGGCGTAGACTTTGACCTTATACGATCGCAATCCGTCCCCGTCTCCGAGTCGTCCCTGGTATACAACCCATGTCCTCTCGGAGGACAAGGGGACGTGTCTTATTGTACAGAGGGTGGCGCCCCCCAGGGTCATCAGGCCTCTCGGCAGCCCCATACCTTCGACCATCAATGGTCCTCTAACGCCTCACGGCTTGCATCGTCAGGCCCTAGGCGTAGACTTTGACTTTTCCACTCGCAATCCGTTCCCCATACGTCTTCGGGTCGTCCGTAGTAAGAACCCGGGCCTCTCTGAGGACAGGGGGACGTGTCTTATGGTACGGAGGGGGGCGCCCCCCAGGGTCATGAGGCCTCTCGGCAGCCCCATACCTCCGACCATCAATGGTCCTCTAACGCCTCACGGCTTGCATCGTCAGGCCCTAGGCGTAGACTTTGACCTTTTCCACTCGTAATCCGTTCCCCATACGTCTTCGAGTCGTCCGTGGTAAGAACCCGGGCCTCTCGGAGGACAGGGGGACGTGTCTTATGATACGGAGGGTGGCGCCCCGAGGGTCATCAGGCCTCGGCAGCCCCATACCTCCGACCATCAATGGTCTTCTAACGCCTCACGGCTTGCTTCGTCAGACCCTAGGCGTAGACTTTGACCTCTTTCGTCGTCCGACGTCCCCGGATCGTCCGTGGGTGGGTGGCCCGGGGACTCTTGGGGGACGGGGGGACGGGGGACGTGTCGGGTGGTGCGGAGGGTGGCGCCCCTGGGGGTCGGCGGGCCTCTCGGCGGCCCCCGTGCCCCCGACCGTCGTGGCCCTCTAGCACCTTTCGGTTTGCCTTTTCGGGCGGGTCCGTGAGCCCACCTTCCTCCCGGAGCCGCTCACGTAGACCCAACAGGAAGTCCCGCTCGGGAAAGAGTTCTATCTCTCCCAAGAGGCCTAGGACGCTCAGCTCGTCCACACCCTCCACATCCCGGTCACGGCACCACCCTCCTTCCGGGTTTCTTAAGCCGATAAAAACAATTTAAGCGGCACGAGCCGCGACAAAGAAATATTTTACCATGTTAAAATTTAATTTAACGCTCACTGTGACTTAGGTCGAAATGGAAATGGCTTTTCCTATTCAACTTAAGCTAATCTATAGTCATGATGGTCAAGAATTTTACCATGTTAAAATTAATTTCAACGCTCACTGTGACTCAGGTCGAAATGAAAATGACTTTTCCTATTCAACTTAAGCTAATCTACAGTCATGATGGTCGATAATTTTACCATGTTCAAATTAATTTCGACGCTCACTGTGACTCAGGTCGAAATGAGCATGACTTTTCCTATTCAACTTAAGCTAATCTACAGTCATGATGGTCGAGAATTTTACCATGTTAAAATTAATTTCGACACTCACTGTGACTCAGGTCGAAATGAACATGACTTTCCCTATTCAACTTAAGCTAATCTACAGTCATGATGGTCGAGAATTTTACCATGTTTAATTAATTTCAAAGCTCACTGTGACTCTGGACGAAGTGAACATGACTTTTCCTATTCAGCTTGAGCTAATCTATAGTCATGATGGTCGAGAATTTTACCATGTTAAAATTAATTTCAACTCTCACTGTGACTCAGGTCGAAATGAACATGACTTTTCCTATTCAACTTAAGCTAATCTACAGTCATGATGGTGGAGAATTTTACCATGTTAAAATAAATTTTAACGCTCACTGTGACTCAGGTCGAAATGGGTATGACTTTTCCTATTCAACTTAAGCTAATCTACAGTCATGATGGTCAAGAATTTTACCATGTTAAAACTAATTTCAACGCCCACCGTGACTCAGGTCGACATGAACATGACTTTTCCTATTCAACTTAATTTAATCTACAGTCATGATGGTCGAGAATTTTACCATGTTAGAATTAATTTCGACGCTCACTGTGACTCAGGTCGAAATGAACATGACTTTTCCTATTCAACTTAATTTAATCTACAGTCATGATGGTGGAGAATTTTACCATGTTAAAATTTATTTCAACGCTCACTGTGACTCAGTGATGTCACGGTATGATAAGATGACGTCATTATGTGATAAAATGACGTCACGATGTAGTCCTATGATGTCAGTTTGTGTCCCTGTGACGTCACGAGGCGATCCTATGGCGCAATGATTAAATCCGGTGACGTCACAGTATAATCACATGATGTCACTAGGTATTAAACATATGGAAGTCCGCTTGTGGGTGATGAGACGTCACAAACTGCCATAGCACAGTATTGGATGAGGACGCTCGCCACGGGCTTCGAGGACTTCCCGCGGGAAGACTTGGGGTGAGTTGGATACATACCGAGGATCCAGGCCCGTCTTAGCGGGAGACGCTCAGGGAACGTCTTCACCCAGGACGAAGCCTCTTGACTAACGCCTACTGACGAGGTCGCTCGGAAACGAACTCGGCCTCGCATACTCCCTTTCGGACTCTCGCTTACCCCGAGGATCTTCACGAAACTAGTGAGAGTGGTAGGCGTACGATGGACGGAAGCAAGCGTCTCCACACTCATGTACCTAGACGGCTAGTTGATGCATTTGCCCACCGGGGAGGGTGCATCGGCCGACATCTCGGTGGCTCTGAGAGTGTTGGCGGACGTGGAGTTCGGGGTGGACTGGGACGGGTCTGCCCTCGCTCCCACACAGAGACTTTATTGGCTCGGGATTGAGTGGGACACAGTCAGCGCTCTTCGGGTGCTCCACTGCGCCAAGAGAGCGTGCTTCTCTCACACGTTCTTCCTCCTTCGGTGGCGGGGGGGGAGGGGCTCGACTTCGCGACCCCGGCCCTTCCACTGAGCCGCTTGGGGCGCCGATGGCTGGTACGGGAGGTCGACA
>NC_134820.1:9176651-9179151 GCF_046742065.1 Oratosquilla oratoria | reverse complement strand
CGAGGTCTCCTGCCCACTATATTCTCGGTAAAAACACGAGAAGTGAATCTGTCTGGTCCGGATCTGAGAATGTGGCAAAGCCTCCTCAGTCTCGATGATCTACAGCCAGTCACTTTAGGCATAGATATTAGATGCCAGACTTCACGTGTGTAACGCCCTCTCCATAAATCTAACTCGCCATCATATACTGGGCCGCATATTAATTTGAGAGTATTATTCTCAAATCTGAGTAATTTTGTCTCTGTGAGTTGGTCGAGGCTCCAGGTTTAGGCCCCGAATGTGAGCACAAGCCGCATCATGGTGAAAGCTTTGTCTTTGTTTTTCTAGATAGAATATTTGACTTGAACAAAGATCTTAAGCCGTGGAATGCTTTCGTTGCGGATCTGATGCGCTCATCCACTTCGAGATATATATTATTTTCTGGTGACAATTTGGAGCCAAGGTATGTGAAACTGTCAACAAGCTCCAAGTTGAATCCCGCTACAATTTCATGTCCACCAGCAAAAGGTCTTCTCCTCTGGACGTGCATAAGCTTTGTTTTAGCTTCGTTTACTCTTAGCCCTATTTTTCCAGCGGCTCTCATAAGTTCACAGAATGCCAAGTCTAAAGATCTCATGTCTTCTGCGAGGATGACCACGTCATCTGCATAGGCGAGTTCTTTCAGCCCTAAACTGCCTATCATAACTCCACTGTCATATCTACATATATATATATATATATATATATATATATATATATATATATATATATATATATATATATATATAAGAACATAAGAATAAAGGAGACTGCAAGAGACCATAAGGCCTACACTAGGCAGCTCCGTATCCATCAGCACCTGTCATCCCTATCCATAAAGTTGTCTAATCTTTTTTTAAAACAACTGATAGTTTCAGCGCTTACTACATGGTTACTAAGTTTATTCCATTCATCGACCACCCTATCTTGCCTATTTCCTTCTTAAATCTAAATTTGTCCAGTTTATACCCATTACTGCGAGTCCTGCCCTTTTGTTTTATTATGATGACCTTATTTGCTTCACCCTTGTTATAGCCTTTGATCCACTTGAACACTTCTATTAGATCACCCCGCACTCTGCGTCTTTCCAGAGAGTGTAAGTTTAGGTGCCTAAGCCTCTCTTCGTAAGGCAAATTTCCGAGTCCATGTATCATTTTGGTCATTCTTCTCTGTACTGATTCTAGTGAATTTATGTCCATTTTGTAGGACGGAAACCAAAACTGTACCGCATAGTCAAGGATGGGTCTAACTATCGCTAGATAGAGTTTAATAATTACCTCTGCACTTCTATTCGTTACCGTCCTAGCAATGAAGCCTAATGCTCTATTAGCTTTATTTCTGGCGCTAATGCACTGCTTCCTGGTTTTAAGGTCCGGACTCACCAGAACTCCCAAGTCCCTCTCGCACTCAGATTTTTCTAAAAACGTGTTATCTAAGTTGTATCTATTTTCGGGGTTGTGTAGCCCTACGTTTAACACGCTACACTTATATAAATATACATATATATAAATACATATATACATACATATATATATATATATGATATATATATATATATATATATATATATATAATTTTATTGCATAGTCGGAAAGAAAAAACAAGGAACTTAAAACGTCGCCCCCACCCCTCCACCTAATCCCCTGTCTCTCTGTTCTCAATGGGAGTGTCTAGAATTCAATAGAAGGGCAAATTATAAGGAAATGTGATCTGGAACGATGTCGAGTACAACAAACCAAGATAAATCCAAATAAAACAAAACAAAGGGACTCGCTCAAGTTATTTCCTCATATCTTTAAAGCCATTTTGAACTGAGTTACATGAGAAATCCTTCAATGATTTTTTTTCCATTTGTTGGCTACATAACTGAACAAAGAAAAATATGCAACTGCTAACGAATATTGAAAACAACAAATTGCCACAACATGCATATTTCCAGATATCCGATAATTTTCCTTAATATGAAAAGGAGTACAGGTAGAGAACAGAAAACTATTTACTTGGTAGTGGCAAAAAAAATAAATGAACATTTTCATTGGTTGTTTCTTCGATTATGAAAACCTGCGGTTCGGAAATGCGCCTCCCAGTTGTGATCAAAAACAATTGATATATATAAATAAATTTTCAAACAATTTATAGTTGTGATTGTATTTTGGCATCTGGAAAAATATGTTGTATTTGTATATCGTGATACTCTTTTGAGTGATGGGAAAACATTAACTATTTTTATTCAGTTTTGTTTTACTTTTCACTGCCGCCTTTGCCATCTCCAAGCGGCAACGTAGCTTGCTTTTGCGCATCTCTTCCTGTACGCTCAGAATTTGTGCGTACGATAATGTAATTATTTGTATTTGTATTATTTGATTTGTATTTGTATTTGCATTTGCATTTGTATTTGTATTTGCATTTGCATTTGTATTTGTGTTTGTATTTGTATTTGTATTTGTATTCGTATTCATATTCGTATTTGTATTCGTATTTG
>NC_134820.1:9141651-9174151 GCF_046742065.1 Oratosquilla oratoria | reverse complement strand
TCTTAAACTTGTCTTCGCATTCATTCTTATCCTCTACCCACGTTGATTTTTTCTCTGTCATATTGAGATGGTGCCAATATGAATGGATCGTATTGCCATGCATCACGAATTGTTCACGTGTAAGTCGTCGGCCATGCACGTACTTCTCCACTCCCCCGATCGCACAGCTACGTCGTCTAAGTTGACACAGACAGTAGTCAGATCAAGGGCGTCTTTTGTTAGTTGCTCTGAGGTCAAGACCCAGGGACGTTATCATTCGCCGCGTCATATTGCCAAGTCTTATGATTTTTTTTTTTATTCTATTTTATTGTGGTATGTTCTTTCTTTTGTCTGTGTGACCAGATTTCTTGCAACTGGTCTTTTGGGTATCTCTGTTAATCTTTACCATTTGTCAAGACGTATGCTGCGTCGGACTGATATATTTGTATCTTTATTTAATTACATCGCATCGCCGGGCCGACTGGCCAGACATGCACATACATGAGAGTTGCCATATGATACCCTTTTAATTTGTACACATATTTTGGTGTTACTATTAAGATTTATTATTATAAAGGTATACTTTTCTTGTGTATGTAATAAGGCTTGAAAGGCTTGTATAGTGGATTAGGCTTCTATGCCGTTTTTCAAAGTAGGATAGGGAAAAAGTTCCTGTTTGTCCTTTTCGGCCTTTGATGGCTCCATGGGCCTATCAGGTCACTTCCATCCCTTTAAAAGGGGTGCTTCCTAGCTTCTTTCATTCACACTACTTGAAGCCACTCAGAAACTACAAGACAGTCCCTAAATCGGCTAGCTCCGCTGGGACTAAATTCACAAACTGCAACTACTTTCATTCTTCACTTTCATCGGGTCGACATCGGCCGTGGTCTACGTGGGAGACATTTTCCTCCCATCACCTAAGGGTGTGTAAGGTATGTACTCATTAAGTTTCTTTTTTAGTAATATGCATGTTTTATTTTTACCTTTATGTAGGTTTTTGAATTTAAAGGGATGTTAGTGGTTTATCCACTTACAAGGGGAGGGTTGGAGTTACTTTGTCGTTCCGTGCATATTTTGATAACAAGTGCGATTTGTAACCGGCTCCTCTGTGAGTTTGTGATGTTAGTTATTATTCTTTTTATATTATTATTTAACTATTTAGTTATTATAATTGCTCCTTTGGCATTCTCCTTTATATATTAATCTCTTCTCAGAGAATTAGAATTAATGTAAAAATGAATAAGCTTAACATATTTTTGTAACAAAAGTCATATAAAGGATTGAATATTTATACATATATTTAACCTAAGCTAACCTAACCGAACCGAACCTAATTTATCTAACTCAGTTAAAACCTAACCTAAACTAAACCTAACCTATGGTGACAATTGACGAATGAGTCACGATATCTATAAGTGGTCCGAATCAGCCATTGCTAGCGAGGGCCGAATGAGCCACGAAAATTAGCACAATTTCTGATTGTTAGTGTGTTATGTATAGGGCCTATAGTACTTAAAGAAAAATTCGTCCCACCCCCATTTTTGATCATGTGTTCTATTTTTCTGTATAGGTCATGGATTGCTTCCTAAATCCCCAAAAGAGGCAACGAGTTAATGATGACGATCTAGAACCATGTACTTCTTGTTCTACTGAAAATCCGGAGTTGGAAGAGAATGTGGATGATGACAGTACCCAGAAAAACACAAGACGTCCTCCAGGGCCAAATGACATCAACCTGCTGCCAGATAGTGGGCCTACCTGTCCTGATTTGAAAAAATATCCTTCACACATGCAAGGTGGTCAGACAAGATCATTCAATAAACGATGGTACCAACAATATTCTTGGCTTGAATATTCCGTGGTCAAAGATGCAGCTTACTGTTTTGCGTGTCGTCATTTTATAACTTCCAATCTTGGTCGAGCTGAACAATCATTCACCCACAACGGATTCAAGAATTGGAGGAAGGCAACCATGTCTCTGAAGGCTCATGATACTTCAGCTTGTCATAAATTTGCGATGCAAGCTTGGGGAGAATTCAAATTGCAGAAAGTTACAGGGGCAACAATTTATCAAGCCATTGATGCCGGGCATGACAAGACAGTGGCGGAAAATTGGCGGTACATTAGAGCAGTTATTGATGTACTTCTCTATACAGCATGTCAAAATGTTGCCCAGAGAGGGCACAGAGAAGGGGTTGAATCCGACAATCGAGGAAACTTTTTGGAATTACTTAATGTGCTAGCCAAATATGATCATACAGTTGCAAAAAAAAGTTAACGGTCCGGGGAATGCAAAATATACTCGCCACGATATACAGAATGAATTATTTGAAATAATGGCAGGTATGATCAGAAAGGAGATAAGTGATGAGGTGAAACAAGCAGAGCACTTTGCCATCATGGTGGACGAAATGAAGGATATAGCGAAGGAGCAGATCTCTATTGTTGCGAGGTATCTCCATGATCAGGAGCTTCATGAAGAATTCTTGGATTTCACACCAGCTGAACGCCTTGATGCAGAATCGTTACACCAGAAGATAAAAGAAACTTTAGCCAAATGTAAGATTGACCACAGTACCTGTGTCGGTCAGTCTATGATGGAGTGGCAGTTATGTCGGGTTGCACCAATGGGGTCCAAGAAAGATTCAGAAGAGATGTTTCACAGGCTGTATACATCCACTGCTATGCTCATAGGCTAAACCTCGTTTTAGTTGACTGTGTAAACAATATAAGGTCAATCTCTGAGTTTTCGTCACAATCCAATCACTGTACAACTTTTTCTCCTCGCCAATGGTGCATCAGGAATTTCTAAAATTCCAAGAGGAGCTGAACCCAGAAAGACCACATATAGAACTCAAACGGTTATCGGACACCAGATGGGCATGCCAACACTCAGCCTGCCAAGCTGTTAAGAGGACCTTGCCTGCCATCGTTGCAACCCTAAAACATCTAATGGAAGGGGAAAATGTGGACAGGGCCAGTGGAGCAAGGTCACTCACTGCCTTTCTGGATCACCATTTTGTGACGAATCTGGTGTTCATGGAGAGTTTGCTGCATTTGACGAAAACCTTGTCAGATCAACTCCAGTCCCCTGATCTCCAGCTTGGCTCAGCAGTTGATTTGGTTGATGCGGTGATGTCTAGTCTCACAAAGATGAGAAACGAAGAGAGCTGGGAGCAACTACGAAATCATGCTGAAGAATTGTGCCAGACTGTAGGGATTCGCAGACAACTTGCGCGTCAGAGGCAAAGGGCAGCCCCACGATACTTGGATGAGTTTGTCATAACATCCGGCATAGGACAAGATGATGATTCGAATGACCCCGATGTTACCAAGAGATGGATTTACTACTCCGTGATAGCCAAGTTTCTTGGTGAGTTAAAAAGAAGGTTTTCCGGCGATGCATGTCAGGTACTTATTGGAGTATCTGCCCTCAACCCCAATCATCCAACCTTTTTGAACAAGGAAAAGCTATCAGGAATGGCTGCAAATTACGGGGTGGAGGACAAAGATCTATCTGTAGAGCTGCACCAACTAATAAGGTTGATTGCCAGAAAGCAGGAGCAGGGAATGGAAGTGGACACACCTATGCAACTTGACATCATGCTCCAACCGTACAAAGATGCATTCATAGATTTGTATAAGCTAGTGCGTATTAGTGTTACTCTTCCAGTTAACTCAGCATCATGTGAAAGAAGCTTTTCGTGCCTAAAGCAACTGAAAACCTACTTGCGTAACAGTAGCGGTGACAAATGTACCAGTAATCTTTTAACCGTGAATGGTTGTGGTTACATAAGGAGGACTTAATGCGGGCGAGATAAACTCCAAAACGGAAGTTTTCTTCTATTTATTAATAATGAAGTCAATCTGGTTAACAAATATTATAAGTTACAAATGGGATCTGTGGGGGAATAACAATATGTGCCAGGCCTTGACCTAGGGCACAATTGGCTGGCAGCCTCTCGGTTTGCCTAGCTCTGGCCGGTAGGCTCTTGACCTACCCCGCTCTGGCCGGTAGGCTCTTGACCTACCTAGCTCTGGCGTCTCGCCGGTAGGTTCTTCACCTACCCAGCTCTGGCGTTCGTGACATGGGTGTTATAGGTAAATCGGGGGTTAGTGGGTTGTTGTAACTAAAGGCGTTAGTCTCGCTATTCTGTGCATTGGGGTCAGTTTTATATATGAGGGTTAGTCCTATAATAGGTGGGTGTTGTTAGGTATATCATATATATGTTAGTTTATGGGTAATATAATAGGGCAGTTATAATAAAGGATTTTAATAGGTTAGTCTGGTGACATTGGGTATCTATATCTTGTTTGTCTTGAAATGTGCTGCGTTAGATGAATGTTCTGGGAAATGCAAGGTAAGCAAGAGGGGAGTCTTGCTATTTTGCAAGCATGTGGATCACGTGCGTGGTAGGTGATGGTTAGTAATGGTTACAATCTTGGAGTATTAAACATAAATTCCCAAAGAACAAAGATGTTAGACAGGGATGTGATTATCGATGCATTTGTTGCCAACCATAGGAATAGGCGTATCATTTTAAAGTAGGTGGAACTAGGGCTGTGGAGTCGGAACACAAAACCTCCGACTCCGAATCCGACTCCTCTATTTTTGGCACCTCCGACTCCTCTATTTTTGACACCACCGACTCCGACTCCGAATACTCTATTTTTGGCACCACCGACTCCCACTCCGACTCCCCTTCATGTAATTAACTGATTATGGCCTACATATTTTATAAAGCCTATACAACACACATATGCTCCAATCTTGAGTAGACTTATATCATTATAACTGGTTTATATCAAAGAATAAAGATATATGTTATATTGTGGCTTTCCTATCTTTGACCTCTTCATTAATACTTTATAACTGAAGTAGAGACAAAAATTTTGAAAGGATATTGAAGAAAATTCAGTAAAAAAAAAGATTCTATAATGTTAGACATTTGGCATAATATATATCTTTGCAAATAAGTGATAAGTACATTTCAAAAACAAAAATATTGTACTTTATAACAAAAGTCGAAATATAACCTTTGTAAAGGATATACAAACCTAATAATAAAAAATGCATATAATGAAAGATTTTTTACATATATAGTTTTGCAAATAAAAAATAAAGATAAAATAAAATACTTTATAAAAGAAGTTTAGGTAAACTTCTTGAAAGGAAACAGTAAATATAGAGAAAATAATAATAATAAAAAATTTAATATAAGACTTTTTACATGTATAGCTTTTTCTATAAAAAATAAAAATAAAGACACCCTATGATGATTTTTTTTTCATTACAACCATAATCAAAAGTTACAATTAAAAAGATTTTTATGTTTTAAAGAAATTATGGTTGCCCTAAGAAATGAAAATAATGTTCAATTGGAGTTAAGGTTCTTCTTACATGACCTAATACATTGTTCTTAATAATAGAAATTACTGACACAAGTACCTCTTGGTTTAACTACATACTGATACTGCTATGCGATTATTGCGATGGACATTACTCTGGTTCTGGAACTTTCACCTCCTTGTCGCCACTGTCACCACCACTGTCGGACCTCTACCTCTACACTGTTAGTAGTCTCGTATTTTCCACTCACTAGGCCCTTTGCCTTCGTTACGTGAGTTCTTCTTATACAGTAGGCCCTATGCCTTGTATTTCTCATGTAATTCTGTCTAGTCCTGAGGTTAAAGAAATTGATTAGTTTTTCTTCTTTCACTGTAATTACACTGTCTTGGTACACTCAGGATCTCTTTCTCTCCACTCCTCACACTGTCTCCCGAGATCCCCGTATCATACGCCAAGCTACCTTCGTCTGACGTCACTAATTTTTCTAATCCAATCTCCTCTGACTTCTCAAATAAATGTCACTCCTTATGGGCGTGACTTTGAATTCATGCACCAATAGTTTTTCCTCCTTCCTCCACCTTTTCTCCAATCCGGAAAGCCGTTACAATGTCACTAGCAATATCGTTTACCTCAGCATTAGTCAAACGAAAAATAACTTTGCGCTCACAGAGTTTTGATTACATCAGCAATTATTAAAAACAGTCACCTCCCGTCGGCCGTGTTTATATAGACAGAACGACGCCTTCAATGTTATCAAACAGTAGGCGTCGAGTCTTGATTCATTGACTCAGCATTTCAATACCTAATTTCCATTCGTACCACTACCGGCCTCTTACAGGAACCAATCTTATCGATACAAGTAACGAGTACAATACATACAGTTATACATGTTTGAAACGTGAAACTTTTTTTTTATCCAACTTTAGATATTCTTATTTCAATAATTCGATGTTAAAAAGTATAGAGAGGAAAATAAAAGAAGGGGAAAGGAGAGAAGAGATGGTATTATTGCGTTAGTCTACAGTTGAAATCATAATTATCCTACGGTTTGGCAACACAGCAGAGGGAGAAACCACCAAACTGATGGAGTGATGGAAACGATGCATATTGAACTTGACAGGAATATTACAGCTCCTGTGACTGTGTGTCAACAGAAGGTGTAAAATGGAGGTGTTTATTTAATTTATTCAATTAATACTTTGGGTGTTTATCGGTCTATGTATAAATTTGAAAGCCAGCGTTGCGCAAGTACGTTACGGGGTTTTAGTGGAATGACCACGAAGATAAGACGATGAGATTTATTACATTTTCTAAAATCATGTTTTTTTTTTTTTTTTTTTTTTTTTTTTTATCTACTAATAAGGAGTGTGCACTGCATAACTCTTCAGACTAAACGAAGGCCTTATAAAGTGTAAATTTAACTGGAGTCGGAATCGGTATATTTTTACCGACTCCGATTCCGACTCCAGTGACACCGTAATTGCTTCCGTCTCCGACTCCGACTCCGACTCCACAGCCCTGGGTGGAACCAAGATCTATATACACCAGGTCTAACCGTTTGAGCCGTTCTGCGCAGCTTCTGACGTCATCTGGCTGCTTCCGTTTTCTCTTTGTGAAACACTGAAGAAAACTGTGAAACGCCAAGGAAGACTGGAATTATTATATCCCACCCCCGTTATCTCTCTCTCTAGCTCATTGCTATTATCAGTGTGTGTGTGTGTGTGTGTGTGTGTGTGTGTGTGTGTGTGTGTGTGTGTGTGTGTGTGTGTGTGTATTTATATACTTGTCTTTTACGGGAAGGGGAAATATCGTCGTGTGTGCTTATATGTGTACACGTTCACATGTGTGTGCGTATGTGTGTGCGTGTGTGTGTGTGTATGTGTGTGTGTGTATTTATATACTTGTATTTTACGGGAAGAGGAGATATCGTCGTGTGTGCTTATATGTGTACATGTTCACATGTGTGTGTGTGTGTGTGTATGTGTGTGTGTGTGTGTGTGTGTGTGTGTGTGTGTGTGTGTGTGTGTGTGTGTGTGTGTGTGTGTGTGTGTGTTTATATACTTGTATTTTACGGGAAGAGGAGATATCGTCGTGTGTGCTTATATGTGTACACGTTCACATATGTGTGTGTGTGTGTATCTATATACTTGTGTTTTACGGGGAGATATCGTCGTGTGTGCTTATATGTGTACATGTTCACATGTGTGTGTGTGTGTGTGTGTGTGCGTGTGTGATTCATCTTGGTCTTTTGGACCATGTGTTGGACTCGTGATTGACAGCTATTTCCCACCCGGAGGAGACCTCAGAGCTCGTATGTCCGATCTATGAACTTACACGCACACACATCCCCAACTCCCCGCCCACGAGAGTTGGAGTAACGACTTGAAGCGCAGCGATACTGAAAAAAATTCAATCCAGGGCAGGATTCGAACCAGGTACCGCTGAAACTACCAATTGGTGTATCTAACTCTCTATCAACCGCGCCACCGTATCATTTGTGCCTCATATGGTGTGTATGTATTTATATACTTGTATTTTATGGGGAGATATCATCGTGTGTGTTTATATGTGTACACGTTCACATGTATGTGTGTGTGTATGTGTGTGTGTGTGTGTGTTTATATACTTGTATTTTACGGGAAGGGGAGATATCGTCGTGTGTGCTTATATGTGTACACGTTCACATGTGCGGGTTTGTGTGTATTTGCAGGGAAACGATGAAAATTAATATTTGGCTTAATTCCTCTTTGATTTGAGCCACAACCCTTAATGGCACAATAAGCCATATTGTCAAGATCTATATATACCGGTATATATAGATCTTCATTGTCAGAATATAACTAATTGCGTGGAGAGGTGCGTGCGGAGGCAGCAACATGTCCATGCGACGAACCAGCTACAACTAACAGCAATGGGACGCGCGAACCCCACTTTGAGCAGCCAGATGACGTCACGGGCTCGCTGCGCCAACACCCTCGAAATTCGGTCGGAAGTGGTTAGACCAGGTATATATAGACCTTGGGTGGAACGATGTATTTCCCGAGATATATCATCGTAAGTTTCTCTCTCTCTCTCTCTCTTTTTTTTTTTTTTTTTTTACTTTATCTGTTTATGGTTGAAATCCATGAAATGTCAAAACATAAAGGATTTACTGGCTTTTTCATATGAAGGACACTGAATGAAGAAAACATGTATTTCTATAATTTTAAAAATATTCTTAAGGAACAACTTGCAATTAAATTTAGCAAGAGGATTACATTTTTGTTATCGAAATATGTAAATAGTTTCTAGGGAAGTACTTATGTTTCAAAAGTTTGTTCAGCTATATATGACTTTCATTTTCAATCATATAAATGTTTTACAAACCGTAAAACCTTTTTGTTTTTGTTTTCATTTCAATCTTTGTCTATTCGACAATTGAAGAAATATAGCCTACTTCAAGTAATGTTTCATGAAGCAATTTACACAGACGTATATGCTACATGGGTTAAAAGGGTAATCAGATGCCAGGACCCACAATACTATATAAGAAGCTTTTGAATTTCCACATTGGCCCTGAATTTTCTATGGCATGTACAGCATGATGAATTGGTCACGGTAAAAAGTGACAGACAATAATACCCCATTCATAGACTTTTAATCCAGCTCAAGAAACCCTAGTCACAGCATGCAGAGCATGTAGAGGGGGTCTTAATTACAATCCTGCCCAAAGTATCGCGTAATTTTTTGCAACCTAAATGGAATAGCAGCTCGGTGAAGTGATAATAATAGACCTCCAACAGTGGGTTTGGAAACTCGATATACCTTACTCGAACAATAGATAAGTGAGGTTAGAAAATCAACTTTTTTACCGGGATCAAAACAGCATGGTATGCCTCCCGTGTTTAGATGTTCGTGAATGATCATCTGAGTTTATTTTCTGAGACCATCCCCTCGTCAACATGTCGAGTCCCTCCTCAGCCCCCAACAAAAAATAATAGCAGAGCTCCCGTCAGAGCGGTGCCCCTGGACCCCACCAAGGACCCTAGGCCGGCCCCTTTGACCCCATGCCGGACCTTGGACTACGCCTTTCAGATTGCCGCTAACGCGGAAATTATATTACCATTAGCCCCCCAAAAAATTTGCTCAGCCCCCCCTTAGCCTTCCCAACTAAAAATTCCTGGCGCCGCCGCTGCATATGGTGGAACAGTAATAAATGTGGTATATGCAGGGCCCCGACAGGGTGAGTCGAAAAGTGCCGCCTCCCCCCTCCCCCCCATCACTACCAGTACCTTCCACATCTGATGGTCACTAGCATGATTCACATGTAATATTCATCCACAAAACAAGGTTTATACACACATCATTCACACACACAACTCATGATAAATAAATCATGCATTAAAAGTACATTAGGGGGAATTTGCTTTACCTTCTTTTTGCCAAAAGTACCGCCCCCCCAAAAAAACGTGCTGCCCCGGGGCAGTGCCCCCCCCTACTCCTCCCCTTGTCAGGGCCCTCGTGGTATATGCTTTCCTACAGCAAAAAACCTAGAAAACGCATGAAGAATTCATCGGGGGTAGTACTGGACCAGTGCCAACAGCGAGACCTCTTCCCAGATCTGCAAATGGTATTGACTTATTGGGTTATTTTAATGCTGTGTATGTAGCCAGATGCTACCAACATGTTCATACCCCAAATGGAGTAATGCAATTCAGACGTGTGCCACCTCCCATCTTGAGAATTGGAATATACATGACAAGCGACGTTGAATAATTGTACTTGGACAAATGACATTTGTGAAGGATGGAATCGTATATTTTTCAATTTAATTGGACACCGTCATCCTTCTGTTTGACATGCGATGCTGCCATTCCAACAGGAGAAAGCTTCTGTTGCTGCAGTCATAGATCAAGATCGTAGTGGCCAACGTCCTGCTAAGCAGAGATATTGATAGTTTGTGAACCTCAAGAATAGTTTGAAGAATTTGTACTTGGATTACAATAGATAAATAAATAGATAAAAAATCCCTTCGTGGAATAGGTTGGAATATGCATTTGTTAAATCATCAGGAAACGCCATCAAATGATATAGTTTAATTTACTGTATAATTATATGTCAGTTATATGTCAATTTATTATTATTTACTATTTACTTGTTTGTTTATTATTTAACTATACCTATGCATTTATTTATGTATTTTATTTGTTATTTACATTATTATAGTTTTTATTTATTATTAATATGATTTTTTTTCGCATCCGACCTAGATATGGAACAAAAGGTCTCCTGTCGGCATGCTCCGTCTTTGCAATCCTTTGTAATCCTTTGTATTCATTGTATTAGTATGTAGTACATGTCAATAGTAATAAATCTCTACAATAAAATATTGGATAATTATATTACTTTTATTTTAATCTCAATGGAGGGATTTTTTTTTATTTGTAATGGAGAGAAAATACTGCAACTTCCATAATCATATTAATTTATTTTGAAGCTATTCTTGGTGGGTATCCAACTTCCTATTGTATGGGAAGACCCAAACACATTTTTGTATATTTACAAGCACCTGGCTGCGCCAGCCACGGCTATGCCGTGGGTGCTTGGCCTGCGGCGATGCTCGCTTCGCTCGTGGGCGTTTCGCGCCCTAGGGCTACGCCCTCTTGCTATACATTTTTAAAAGGTCAAAATAGAATATGAGTGATAAAAATAATGTGTTTTATTAGTCATCTTTAACTTCTTCAACTTAAGGCCGCCGGCACTACTTCTTAGTAGGAGAAGATTCTCACTCGTCGTCGTCGCTGCACCTCTTGTTGCTCTCAGTGGTGGTATCTCTGTTCTCTTTTAGCATCTTTTTGACCTCTTCTATTTTTTGGTTAACTTCCTCGATTTTCTCTTCCAACTCCTCCTTGATAGAGATAGAGAAACTGGAGGCAGGGTCGACCTCTTCTTCTCTTTCGTAGCACAAATCGTACGACGCGGGCAGCAACATATTTACGGCTTCCTCTTCTGAGATCGTGTACACTTCTTTGGGTATCTCGACAATGCTTTGGTCAGGCTCTTCTTCGGCCAAAGCAACTTCTTGGTCGTCAGAAACTACGACCGCTTCAGGAGGTTTATCTTCTGAAAGATTCTCAACGAAAAGTTCTTTATACACGCAATTGCGTGGTAGTTTCATCCTGAAATCGTCGTTCACTTTTTCCTAGCCTGTGTATATGACGAGAGAATTCCACCTTGTAACTCTTGAGCAGGCGACATAAAGTTGTCCGTGGGCAAAGCACTGTGCAGAATCAAGCAATATTCCACACCTATCAAATGTCTGCCCTTGAGATTTGTTTATCGTCATCGCATAACTAAGCTTAACAGGGAATTGTTTCCGCTTGAATGGTATAGTGGTATCAGTAGACTCCAGAGTAATTCTCGGGAGTAAAACCTGTTCACCCCTGCGTGTACCGCCTAAGATCTTTCCGACTATGATATATATATATATATATATATATATTATATTAAGATTAGTCACTATTACTCTGGACCCATTACACAACTTGGGAGGGCATATATTCCTCATAACCATGATGACACTTCCTACTTTCAGTTTCAACATGTGAAGAGGGAGAGAGGGGCTCGTTATGGCATTGAAAACCGATGTCTGAATGTCCGTTAATTCTTCCATTGCAGTGTCAACACTCATGTACACTTTCTCTGGTTCTTCAGACTTATCGTAGACCATCAAGTTTATCCTGTCGACATCATCGTTTGTGGGGGAAATGGTAGCCCTCTTCTTGAAATATGAAGCATTCAGGTGATTTTCCTCTAAATTATCATAGACTTTGTCCACTAACTCTTTACGGGTCTCAACGACAATCCCAAACTTCTCGGGAAGTTTTACGGGTCCACTCTCCCCTCTCCCCAGAGCCAATAGATTTTTCGCAAATATCTTGTTCTCTGCGTCATCTGCCTTGAGTCTCACGTTACATGTTAGTTCCAACTTTAAAAGGTCGTCCCAGAAATAACCGGACTTTATACAGTATTCGAGCTCATCATTCATTCCTCCCCCTCTTATAACTGGAACACCCAAAATGTCCCGAAGGGAAACATCACACACGCACGCACACACACAATTTTACAAATATACTTTATTCTAACAGAAGACTGGTTTTCATATGCGAGAACGGGAAGTCCAGGAATGAGCTAAAACGCTCGACCAATCGCCTCATCCCAGTTATACACTTCTTAGACTCTCTTCATGGCGTATGTTGATGACAACCCGCCAGTGAGACGGGGGTCGCCGGAACGAGCTGTCTACGAACACCAAGAACTTCGAGATCTTTGAGACCTTCCAGAAGTTGGAGACCTTCCAGAACTTCGAGACCTTCGAGAACTTCGGCACTTTCGAGAACTTCGGCACTTTCGAGAACTTCGGCACCTTCGAGAGCTTCGGCACCTTCGAGAACTTCGGCACCTTCGAGAACTTCGACACCTTCGAGAACTTCGGCACCTTCGAGAACTTCGGCACCTTCGAGAACTTCGGCACCTTCGAGAACTTCGGCACCTTCGACAACTTCGGCGCCTTCGAGAACTTCGGCGCCTTCGAGAACTTTGGCACCTTCGAGAACTTCGGCACCTTCGACAATTTCGGCACTATTGAGAACTTCGAGAATCTCGACACCTTCGAGAACTTCGGCATGTTCGAGAACTTCGGCACCTTCGAGAACTTTGGCACCTTCGAGAACTCCGGCAGCTTCGAGAACTTTGATACCATGGCTTAACGATGATCGTTCTTGACTCAACGATGATCGTCCACGGCTCAACAATGATCGTCCATTGCAAAACGATGATCGTTCAGGGCTCAACGATGATCGTCCATGACTCAACGATGAGCGTCCATGGCCTAACGATGATCGTCCACGGCTCAACGATGATCATTCTTGACTCAACAACGTCCATGGCTCAACAATGATCGTTCTTGACTCAACGATGATCGTCCACGGCTCAACGATGATCGTCCATTGCTCAACGATGATCGTCCATTGCTCAACGATGATCGTCCATTGCTCAACGATCATCATCCACGGCTCAACGATGATCGTCCACGGCCCAACGATGATCGTCCATGGTTCAACGATGATCGTCCATGGCTCAACGATGATCGTCCACGGCTCAACGATGATCGTCCATGGCTCAACGATGATCGTTCTTGACTCAACGATGATCGTCCATGGCTCAACGATGATCGTCCATGGCTCAACGATGATCGTCCATGGCTCAACGATGATCGTCCATGGCTCAACGATGATCGTCCATTGCTCAACGATGATTGTCCATTGCTAAACGATCATCATCCACGGCTCAACGATGATCGTCCACGGCCCAACGATGATCATCCATGGCTCAACGATGATCGTCCATTGCTCAACGATGATCGTCCATGGCTCAACGATGATCGTCCATGGCTCAACGATGATCGTTCTTAACTCAACGATAATCGTCCATGGCTCAGCGATGATCGTCCATGGCTCAACGATGATCGTCCACGGCTCAACGATGATCGTCCATTGCTCAACGATGCTTGTCCATTGCTCAACGATCATCATCCACGGCTCAACGATGATCGTCCACGGCCCAACGATGATCATCCATGGCTCAACGATGATCGTCCATGGCTCAACGATGATCGTCCATTGCTCAACGATGATCGTCCATGGCTCAACGATGATCGTTCTTGACTCAACGATGATAGTCCATGGCTCAACGATGATCGTCCATTGCTCAACGATGATCGTCCACGGCTCAACGATGATCGTCCACGGCTCAACGATGATCGTCCATGGCTCAACAATGATCGTCCACGGCTCAACGATGATCGTTCATGGCCCAACAATGATCGTTCTTGACTCAACGATGATCGTCCACGGCCTAACGATGATCGTCCACGGCTTAACGATGATCGTCCACGGCTCAACGATGATCGTCCACGGCTCAACGATGATCGTCCATGGCCTAACGATGA
This sequence comes from Oratosquilla oratoria, assembly GCF_046742065.1. Lineage (NCBI taxonomy): Eukaryota > Metazoa > Arthropoda > Malacostraca > Stomatopoda > Squillidae > Oratosquilla > Oratosquilla oratoria. The sequence continues at coordinate 9,159,833 of NC_134820.1, read as the reverse complement.
TCGTCCACGGCTCAACGATGATCTCCACGGCTCAACTATGATCGTCCAAGGCTGAACGATAATCATTCTTGACTAAACAACGTCCATGGCTCAACGATGATCGTCCATTGCTCAACGATGATCGTTCATGGCCCAACGATCATCATCCACGGCTAAACGATGATCGTCCACGGCCCAACGATGATCGTCCATGGCTCAACGATGATCGTCCACGGGTCAAGGATGATCGTCCATGGCTCAACGATGATCGTCCATGGCTCAACGATGATCGTCCACCTGCCAAGCGATGATGTAACCAATTTACCACCGGCCCGCCGCATCTCGGGAAATGACAGATTTTATTTTTATTAAGTATAAGAAACGATCTTGAAGAAAGATACACTTCGTAGGTCCAAGCGGATCTACGTTCACCTCACAACTAACCGGCTCCCCGCACGGTCGTGGTTTACGTACCACTTATTTGATGAAGTCAGCCTTGGTGAGGGAAGTCGACAGCTTTATCAATAATTATCTTATCGCTATATAAATTAAATATTTAAACATAATTTATGTTTTGAAATAATTGATTTTATTATGTAGTTGCTTCTTGTGATTTAATTTGTTTTGGGGTAAATTTGAGGATGTGGTGTATGTGTGCATTGAAAATAAGTTCCTGGCTACCTAGCCATTATCACACACTGTGCATGTGATGGTTGGTCGTCTAGAAAAGGCGTGGGTGTATTTTTGTTAGTATGTGTATTATGATGTAGTTTTCTGTGGGTGATGGTACAGTATGTAAGGCTACAATTTTTAATGGCGGAAAAATGACCAATTATTGAAGGGAAAACAGCTGCGGGATTTAGCCTGGAGGGAAATTAAACCTAAGAAAATAAACAACAGCGGGGCGGAGAGACCAGGAAAATGAGTGTTGCATATGTGTATATATATATATATATATATATATATATATATATATATATATATATATATATATATATATATATATATACATAGACCTAAAGAGCATAATTATTATTCATCTGCAGCGATATTGTATTGAGAAGGAATTACATAGGAAAAACAAATACAGTGAGTCCTCTTTATATAGTAATTCTTTATCCGGTAAATTCACAGTTACGGTATTAGGTAATTACTACCCTCGATTCTATTTACGGTAAGAAAAATTCACAGATACGGTATCTGCTCATGTTTTGAAGAGGTATACAGTAATTTCAATTTGCGGTAAGGTTTTCAGGAACGCATATGTACAGTATAATGAGGACTTACTGCATTAAAAAATTACATGTTACCTGGACACAACAAGGCTTGCGTATTACCAGTATGACTTTGCTGTGCTTGCATTATTCAATAATACATCTAGACCTCATACATATCCCAGGAACCACAAAGATTATTGCATGTCCTTGTATAAGTCTCTAACACAGATTCATGGTGTTTACTCATGGCTGGACAAATCCTAATGTACAATTTGATAGAGAAGAATCTGATTCATTGTTTATTAACGGAGGATCTTTAATCTACTGGCAACATGAGCAATTATTGACGAACCGTTTGTTTCATCATCATTATTATTTTTTTTTTTTGGGGGAGGGTCCAGAGGTGGGCACGATTTGAAAAAATTTAAGTCCGATTAGTGATTACCAAAAAAAAAAAAAAAAAAAAAAAAATGACGTTGACCTGGATTAATCGTAAATCACTAAATTTTTCGCAATCCGATTATGATAATCTGATTTGTTTGGCTGGGGTTAATCAGATTCGATTATCCAATTAACAAATGCGAATCCGATTAAACGGATAATCGGACTTCCGAACTGGACCACCCACCTCTGACTTATTTCCCAGAGGTGTCCACAGATGAGGGTAATGGAGAGGGGGACCAGAGGATAAAGGAGAAATGAATTGCAACAATTGAGCTGTGTTGTTTGACCTGAAATGTGCAGAAGATTTTTCTCTCAGATATTTGTTATTAGAAGAGTCAACTATTGCCACAGCTCCATGATGGCCTCCACTTCTCCTTTGGCTATTAGCATGAAAGAGTGGCATTGTTAGTAGCTTTTCAGATGGCCACTGGATGAACCATCACACAAAATGCCATTTCATTCTTGCCATCATTTTTTATGTTAATGTGTGAACCAGCTGAACACCAGGAATTACTTCATTAATTTGTCAGTATTTGTAGTAATGACCATTTATCAGGCATTCATACAATTACAAGTTTAAAGTGTCAAACACAAGCTAATTCTACGAAATTTATTATTATTATTATCATCATATTATTATTATTATTCATATATTGAACAGAGTGACCAAATTTGTTTTGGTATAGGGAGTACAAATGTGTAAAAGTTCTAAGAATAATGATTAACATCAACTAATACCTACAAACGCAGACTGGGTCCAGTCACTAAACGCATAAACTCCAAAACAGTTTTCTACACACCCAGAGTTCATCGTCAAGAATGCTCCAATATATATTGCCCTGAGATACACTTGAACAAAGACTTGTTACATGCACAAACATGAATCAACAACTAGATTTAAAACAACGGTCAGAATCACTAGAGGTCATGGAGGCATCAAGACGTATGTCAGAATTGATCCGACACAAAAGTTCTCATGACTCGTTCAGATAATCAGGTAGAAATGACTGCCCTCCACCAAATGCCCAGGTATAAATTGATTATAAACTGCTATTGTCCGTCACAAAATGATCTCAAAAACATCAAATTCTTACAGCTCGACCTGACAAAGAGGTTCTGTCTCAGGAGTCACGAGAGAACAAGCACATGCAAAACTGCTGCTGAACACCACAAACAAGCTCTTCCTGGCACACATATATATATACCAGTCTTTTCCCCCCTTGCAAGGGAGGTAGCCAAAAACAAAGGCATAAAAAACCACTCACACCCATTTCATCCAAACATACTTCACTCCCCTCCACCCTCTTCCCTCCCTCTTATTTTGGCACCTCCTGGATGATGGGTCATCCCTGCATTTTGCCCACTGCCCTGGGTCAGAAGCAGTGTCACAAGACACAGTATATCCACATCAAGTTTGCTTCATCAAATCGGCAACCCCCCTCTCCGTCCCCTCATGCAGAAAAGGAGATGGGGAGAAGTCCCTTTGGGCTGCGTCAATTTATTTTGTCACACATACTCCCTCACCCCCACCCACTCCCTCTCATGCATCACAGCATCACTCCCTCTCATGCATCACAGCATCACAGCATCATCCATACACAACCATTCTCCATTCACTCCTATCTTCTGTCCTCTCCCATCCTTTCTCAAAAGATATTCTCCTCTTTCTCAATGCCCCTTTTACCCCATCTATCCATCTCATCCTAGGTCGCCCCCTCATGTTCACTCCTTCCACCTATGCCTTCCACACCTCTTTTACTAATATTTCTTCATTCATTCTTTCAATGCGTCCAAACCATCCCAATACTCTTTCATCATCCCTATCTCCCAACTCCCATTCCCATACAGTACTGCCAGCACAATCACTCCTTCATGCAATCTCCTTTTAGCATCCATTCCCAAATGTCTATTTCTCAATCTACATTCTACCTCCTCCTCCACTCCCTTTCCCACCACATTCGCACCCAAGTATCTAAAACTATCCACTTCCTCTAGTCTCTCTCCCTTAATACTCACTTCCAGTATGCTGCCACTTTCTCCCCTTGTACAGCTCATCACCTTACTTTTGCCCACATTTATCTTCAATTTCCTTATTTTGCACACCTTCCCAAACTCTGTCACTAACTTCCTCAATCCCTCCTCTGATCCTGCTACAAGCGCAATGTCATCACCAAACAACTGGCTTATCTCCCACTTTTCTCCATTTTCTTTAGCAATCTCCAATCCCTGACCCACTACCCTTGCATTTACCTCTCGCACCACCCCATACATGTATAATTTGAACAGCCAGGGTGACATAACACATCCCTGACGAAGTCCCACCTTTACCTCAAACCACTCACTCTCTCCATTTCTAATCCTAACACAAGCTCTACTACTCTCGTAAAAACTCATGACTTCTCTTAACAGCTTTCCTTTGTGAAAAAGCTGCATCACACAGGTCACTTTGGAAAGGCTTCTCTCCAGTATGGGTCATCATGTGATTTTTTAGATGACTCTTTCCTGAGAAAGCTGCATCGCACAGGTCACACTTGAAAGGCTTCTCTCCAGTGTGGGTCATCATGTGATATTTGAGGGCATTCTTTCTAGGGAAAGCTACATTACACAGGTCACACTGGAAAGGCTTCTCTTCCATGTGGGTCATCATGTGTCATTTGAGATGATGATTTGCTAAGAAAGCCGCATCACACAGGTCACACTGGAAAGACTTTCCAGTGTGAGTTTTCCTGAGAAAGCTTTATCACACAGGTCACACTGAAAAGGTTTCTCTTCACTGTGGATAATCGCGTGATATTTATGAGGACTCATGAGATAGGTGAGCTGCAGACAACACACCCGATTCACTTTATTATATGATGAATGTACTCTTTGGATAACTTTTCTGAAGAAATTTTATATTTACCCTCAACCTGAAAGAAAATATATACAAATTTTGAGCTCTAACTTTATTAAAGCATATAATCAGAGTACCACAGGTGTATACAAATGCAGTGGGGCTTTAACCAAAATGCTGTAGAGGAAAGGAACAAACTCATACCAAAGAAGAAGCTTAAAGGAATAAGAAAGAAATGGAAGGTTGAACAAATACTAACTAAAAATGATGGGGTTGCATAAAAAAGGGCTGGGACAGTAAAAATAAACAGAGAAACAATAAGGCAACAGAGGGTTGAATAAACACTGCAAACAGATAAAGGGCACAAGAAAAGGAGGTCACTGTATAATGTAGGATACAATAGCATAACTGGAAATAAGAATCTTTGTCAAATTTTTGGAGAACTACTACACACACACACCATTCAATCTATACACCAAAATATTTTTCTCCCTTTTAAGGAAGGTAACCAAGAGAAAGGTACGTACCTACTCCCATCCATCTCACTCCCCTCCACCACCCCTCCCATCTCAGGTCCTTATGGATTATGGGTCATACCTGCATCCGCCAACTCTCCTAGGTCAAACACAATGCAGAAAGACACAGCACATCAATAGCAAGGCTTCTTCACTTGATCGGCGACCCTCCTCTCCATCCCCACACACAGAAAAAGAGAAGATGGGGAGAAATCTCTTTGGGTTACATCAAAATATCATTTACTCATAAGCAACCCCTACCCCATCCTTCTCCACCTTGCATAACAGCATCATCCATACACATTCTCCACTTATCCCTATCTCCTGCCCTCTCCCTCACTTGCTCAACAGACATTCCCCTCTTGCTCATCGCCCCCTTCACCCCATCCATCCATTTCATCCTCAGTCGTTCCCTCGAGCTCACTCCATCCACATCTACCTTCCACACCTCTTTTACTAATCTTTCACCTCTCATTCTTACCATGTGTCCAAACTATTCCAATACTCTTTCGTCAGCCCTATTTGCCATCTCCCTTTCCACTCCCGCTCTCCAAAGGCGCTCAGATGCACGCAACCATGTAGCTGGTCGCAGGGAAACGCCAAACGCCACCCCTACCCCCGCTAACCATACCTACCCCCTACCTACCTACCTACCCCCTACCCCCGCTAACCATACCCACACCTTCCTCTCAGTGCATGATCGCCATTCTGGCCTATCCTTCCTGGTAGACATAGGTTCAGCCGTCAGCATCATACCCCCGACGGAAGAACCCAACCACGGTACACGTTGGCCATCCTACGACCTGCTTGCAGCCAACGGTACGCCCATCGCAACGTACGGCAGCCACCACAGCGTCCTGGAACTCCACGATGTCAAGTTCCCTTGGACATTCGTCATAGCAGCGGTACAGCAACCCATCCTTGGCTACGACTTCCCTAGTTACTTGTAACATCTGTGCTGGTTTGAGTTGTTTTCCCGTCGCCCTCATCAGTCCGTCCATATACTTCTCCCTCCGCTTTCCTCTTGCTCTCCTTCCCTCCACCATTCCCGTCATCACCACCTCTTCCAACCCTTCCCTCCGCATTATATGTCCTAAGAATCGCAACTGTCTTTTCCTTATTGTTGTCATTAATTCCCTATCTGTCTCCATTTCTCTCAATACTTCTTCGTTTGTTTTCTTCGCTGTCCATGGTACTCTTAATACTCGTCTCCATATCCACATTTCTGCTGCTTCTAAGTTTTCCTGCAATTTTTTGCTGATTGTCCACGCTTCTGAACCATATAATAGTGTTGACCATATAAATGTTTTAACTGTTCTTCTCCTTATATCTGTAAGAAGAGTGTAAACAAATATGCATACAGATGCAGACAGGTGACAGGAGACCTGATGGTCCATAACTAGATTGGATACCCCCTAGATAAATAGGTAGATAAATAAGGAAATAAAGGAATAAAACAAAGAAATAGATTATGACATATAACAAACAAAGAGAAAAATAACAATGATTTATGATAATGAATAATAAACAAAAATAATAATGAAATAAAATCAGTGGCAGGCATTACAGTATATTACTTAGTTGCTTATCTAAATTAATCTTAAAAGTTCGAACTGTACTACATGCACTGTCCGTGCAGGATGTTTATTCCATTTATTTACTACACGGTTTTCAAAATCGTTTCTACCCAATTCCAAATTAAATCTACTTCCTGACAGTTTGAAACCAGCATTTTTTTTTTTCTGATTCGCATTCAGTATGAAAAATCCGTCATGTTTAATGTCAGTTTCCCTTGGAATCTTAAAGATCGTTTAGATTTTTAGAAATTGGATTCATATGTTTTAGTTGATTTTCGTATGATTTCTGATATTTGAAATCAGTTTTGTGGCTCACCATTGTACTTTTTCCAATCTGTCAGTGTCTTTAATAAGATTCAGTGACCATACTGAAACAGCATATTCCAAATGTTGACGAACTAACGATTTATAGTTTCTTAATGACAGATGGACGTTTAAAATTTCGCAATCAGGCCTAGATTATTATTTGACTGTTGTGATATGGTTCGGACAAGCCAGGGGAATGAAACTCACAATAACACAAAGGCACTCGGTTTTTAATTAACACTAAGTTCGTAGAGGGAAGGTCGTAGTCTGAGAGCGAAGGGGAACCTGAATCTTGGAGAGGACCGATGCTTGGAAATGCTGTGCCCGGGAGTGAACGATTTGCGATTTGCTAGGTAAGACCACCCGCTCGCGCGGGATCGGTTTTTGTGGGAGGGGAAGAAGGTCTGTAAGAAAACGAAAGATAGTAGTATTATATAAAAGAGGGCTTTTGCCACTGGGCGATTAGGAATGTTTATTTCGCGGCGTCGTGGCTTTGGAGGCATGGGCTTGGAGACTGGAGACTTGGGATTGGAGACTGCGATTGATGTGCAGCGGCGGCGCCAGGAATTGTTAGTTGGGGAGGCTAAGGGGTGGGGGGGGGGGCTGAGCAAAATTTTGGGGTGGCTTATAGTACTATAATTTCCGCGTTAGCGGCAATCCGAAAGGCGTAGTCCAAGGTCCGGCATGGGGTCAAAGGGGCCGGCCTAGGGTCCTTGGTGGGGTCCAGGGGCACCGCGCTGACGGGAGCTCTGCTATTATTTTTTGTTGGGGGCTGAGGAGGGACTCAACATGTTGACGAGGGGGGGGGGGTCTCAGAAAATAAACTCAGATGATGATCATTCACGAACATCTAAACACGGGAGGCATACCATGCTGTTTTGATCCCGGTAAAAAAGTTGATTTTCTAACCTCACTTATCTATTGTTCGAATGAGGTATATCGAGTTTCCAAACCCACTGTTGGAGGTCTATTATTATCACTTCACCTAGCTGCTATTCCACTTAGGTTGCAAAAAATTGCACGGTACTTTGGGCAGAATTGTGACTAGGGTTTCTTGAGCTGGATTAAATGTCTATGGATGGGGGTATTATTGTCTGTCAATCATCAAATTGTGTAATTGGGTAAGGAAGGAAATCAAGTGTATATTCTTACCGTGACCAATTCATCATGCAGTACATGCCATAGGAAATTCAGGGCCAATGTAGAAATTCAAAAGCTTCTTATACTCGTATAGTATTGTGGGCCCTGACATCTAATCACCCTTTTAACCAATGTAGCATATACGTCTGTGTAAATTGCTTCATGAAACATTACTTGAAGTAGGCTATATTTCTTCAATTGTCGAATAAACAAAAAATGAAATAAAAACGGTTTGTAAAACATTTATATGAATGAAAATGAAATTCATATATAGCTGAACAAACACTTGAAACATAAGCACTTCCCTAGAAACTATTTACACATTCCGATAACAAAAATGTAATCCTCTTGCTAAACTTAATTGCAAGTTGTTCCTTAAGAATAGTTTTAAAAACAGATAGAAATACATGTTTTCTTCATTCAGTGTCCTTCATATGAAAAAGCCAGTAAATCCTTGATGTTTTGACATTTCATGGATTTCAACCATAAACAGAAAAAGTTAAAAAAAAAAAGAGAAACTCACGATGATATATCTCAGGAAATACATCAATCCACCTACTTTAAAACGATACGCCTATTCCTATGGTTGGCAGCAAATGCATCGATAATCATATCCCTGTCTAACATCTTTGCTCTTTGGGAATTGATGTTTAATACTCCAAGATTACTGGTATGTTTGTCACCGCTACTGTTACACAAGTAGGTTTTCAGTTGCTTTAGACACGAAAAGCTTATTTCACATGATGCTGAGTTAACTGGAAGAGTAACACTAATACGCACTAGCTTATACAAATCTATGAATGCATCTTTGTACGGTTGGAGCATGATGGCAAGTTGCATAGGTGTGTCCTCTTCCATTCCCTGCTCCTGCTTTCTGGCAATCAACCTTCTTAGTTGGTGCAGCTCTACTGATAGATCTTTGTCCTCCACCCTGTAATTTGCAGCCATTCCTGATAGCTTTTCCTTGTTCAAAAAGGTTGGATGATTGGGGTTGAGGGCAGATAATCCAATAAGTACCTGACATGCATCGCCGGAAAAACTTCTTCTCAACTCACTGAGAAACTTGTCTATCACGGAGTAGTAAATCCATCTCTTGGTAACATCGGAGTCATTCGAATCATCTTGTCCTATGCCGGATGTTATGACAAACTCATCCAAGTATCGTGGGGCTCCCCTTTGCCTCTGACGTGCAAGTTGTCTGCGAATCCCTACAGTCTGGCACAATTCTTCAGCATGATTTCGTAGTTGCTCCCAGCTCTCTTCGTTTCTCATCTCTGTGAGACTAGACATCACTGCTTCAACCAAATCAACTGCTGAGGCAAGCTGGAGATCGGGGGACTGGTCCGTCGCGGATGCGGGTGGCAGTTATTTCCTGAAGCACTCGGAAACAGCCAAGGAACATTTTGTCACGATATAATAGTACTAAATGAATATATAATATGATGATATAGTTATTGCCATTAATTCCCGAATTCTAATTCTTGGTTCACAAATGAAAATAGTTTGTTGTTCGATATTACATACAGATTGGTCGGGTCCTGAGACGGCGTAAATCTAAGTGTCTGTACAGTACTACATTTCGTCTCAAAGGGGACACCAGCAAGCACTCAGCATCGGCCGATAACATCATCTTTACCTTATGTTCTTGGAAAGATTGCATTTTCTACATACTTTGTCCATATACCCTAAAAGAGAAAATACTGCATTTCAAACCACAGTATTTTCATCTCTACGTCACTATTTCTGGCCTTGTTTGTTAGGCTATATACAAAGTTGCAATAAATCATCACACTACATTTATGTTATGAATTCAAACAATATTTTATAATTCTAGGTACTTTGATATGATTACAGAAGTACAGTAAAAATTTTACCAAAATATCCGGAAACATTTTACCGGGATTTTCTCCGTTAATTTTACGGATTATTTTCTAGACTACAAATGGAAGTCATACATGTTATCCTAGTTAATAGTTGATTAAAAGCCATTAAATTCCAATGTGTGTTGAAATAATGACCAGTGACCTCCCACTCCCTCACCCGATCTTCCTTTTTTATTTTCAGATTCGTGTACCACGACTATGTACTTGATAAAGCTGTAACAACAAGCTAAACGTTGTACTAATAAAGGCTCCTCCGTCCTCACATGTTTCTTACCACATTTATGTTTTTTTTTTTTCAGCTTACGTGATATGTTTGAGTGATCGCAATGACCGAAAACACGGTCGGATCCAAAGTTGTTATATATAGGACAGGAAAACAACCCTTTCTGAATTAAATCATGGACCAAATCGTCACCAACTGGTTGAGAATTTAGTTCTGGCTTTTGTGAGGCGACCTGATTCAGATGGGTGGCATAGTCAAAGGAGTTGACCTTTCTCATTATTCTTGTGACGAAACCTATTTCCTGAGCATTATAACGATCGCCTTATTGGTCAGTCCATTGAAACTTGGAAAAAAATCATCAATGGTGCTGAGAAGTCGGTTTGTTGTTCTCAAGTTTCCTTGAACTATTCTCTTTTCTCTCCATTCCCCCAGCTTTCTTCTCTGCATTCCACCAAGATTGAACATTCTAACATTAGGGGATATTTTTGGTCGAGTAAATCGTCGGCAATTTAAAGTGAGCTGTTCCAGATTGAAACCAGACATTTCTACATTAACCTTTACTTGTTTTTGTGCACAATGGGACCAATGGTCCTACAAGAGGAACGTCAGAGAGAATCATCTCTTTGTCATCTATCTTCAATATTCGTCAACACTCTCACTTCCATCTGGAGGTGCAACTCCGACGTTCTGGCACTCTCTCTGAACCGGACCTAAGACCTCCATTAAATTCGACTTCATTTCTTCCACCTTTTTCATAGGAAGAGCAGATAACCGGCGACTGCTCCCCTTCTACTATGTTCAGCCGATGGCAGACTCTTCCGCACATTGATGCAACGTGGACAACAGTCCAAAAATTGTTCCCAGGGAGATATCATATATGGAAGCCCGAGAATTGTTACCAGTCGCTGTGGAGCTTTTCTTCCCACTCATTGAACTTCAAGGCAACATTTATTATCATTTGTGTATAACATTCAGTGAAATCAAGAAAGATTACAGCTCTGCAGCTACCCGCAGTGTTTTCAACGAATCAACACTTCTCGTAACACTGCACTAGAACGACGTTCCCTGAAATGTATATGGTCGCAGGTCAAGGGCTAAAATAAAGAATATGAAACGCTCAACACCGCAAAAGGACTTAATCTAGATAGATCCTTTGTCCATTAAGTATTTTACCTCAAGTAAGGAAAACTACCTGGCGGCAGCCAAAATAATATATTTTGGACGTCTACGAGTAATCATTTTAATTTTATCCGTCTTGTTTTTTTTTATCGACTTGTATTTCCCCCTATATTTATAGTTCATAGTTTATTACAGAAAAAAAATGAAGTAGGAGACCTTTAAGATATCTATATTACTCAAAGACATACAACAACTCTAGGGGTCGCTGCAACTAGCGTTAGCCAGAATCAAACTTTAAAGGTACCAAATTCGTCCTTACCTGAGATATACAAAGCAACTACTCAACAAAGTTTATCAAAAATTCTCAACCAGGTTAAAACAGCACCTTCTGGCGGAGGACAAGAATACTACCGTCGCGACCTTATCTATGTACTAACAGCTCTCTTCCACGTTATAAGGGAGGTGCCTAGCCAAGATATGAACCCAATCTTCATTTTTCCTAAGCCCATTTATTTACCTTATACCTTTGCTCACTCCTGTCGCCCCGCTTCCTTGGTCAGACGCAATGCTGCAAGATACAGCATATCCAAAGCAGGGCTTGACAGCCGAAGTTGGTATGGCACAGGGGTGTGCAACCATCGACACGTGTGCCAATTACAGCATGTCAACGACATTTCTCACATATTATGAAAATAATTATAATTAAATATGTAATCCGCCAACTTCTTCGCTATTGTAAGGGGTGGCTGAATAACTAAAAATATATATATTCTTTAAGTAATTTTATCCAAAGCACTGATCAGACGTGCGTACACTCCGAAGATGAGAGCAAGACTGCCCACGCCAACTCCTGCATTTGACGGGAAAGACAGGCACGAATTGCCTTGCGATCACAAAATGCTCACAAAATATACAATAACAAATACATATATTAATGAATAAACACAACAGGAAATATATACATAAAAACACAAGAAAGGTCACCATTACATAGCTCGGCCACCACCACTCGGGGACCCCACCGAGCAAAAAAAAAAAAAAAAAAAAAAAAAAAAAAAAAAAAAATGGATAGCCGAGACAGGAGAACACAACATGCAAAAAGAGAACCCACACATCACATACACAAAAGTGGCACGAGAAAAATGTGGGAAGAAATATGGTCAACAGCACACCCTATACATATAACATATAATTACACGACATAAATGCAATACATACACAAGAGATACACAAAAGGAAATGGATACAAGTACAAGAAATATATACAGTAACTATACAAATACAAGAATACATAAAAGAACTGGCGCCAGTTAAACACAAAAACACAGCAATTGACAGACGTCCGGGACATGAAACAGTGAAATAATGACAACGTACACATGAAATACACAATATACACAGGACAATGGGGAAAAATATACCTTTGGGCAGACAAAAATAGTAGAGCTTTTAAATATAGACAAAGATTACATCCCCCACCGCAGGTACGCCAAACACAATTGAGGCCGCACCCAGGAATTTGCATAATTTATAATAGTAAGGGCTAGGGGATACCAAAAAAAAATGCACCACACAAATGTATGCAAAAGGCTCACTCGACCATCAAGGTCTTGTATTTCTGGAACGTAGATGATACGAGTGGCAAACAGCGGGTAACACAATGGGAACATTGAGCTTTGGGGGAGGCTGGGTAAATGCAGGTATGGGCACCTGAGTCTTCTTAAGCCTGTCAGAATGCAAAACCTCACTAAGTCCCGTAGATGGGTCAAAAACCCTGAACTTGTTGGGATGGAGCTGTTCAGTTACCAAAAAGGGGCCTGTAAATTTACAATTTAATTTGGATTGGCGGTCAGGCATGCTCTTATAAACATGATCACCAACAACGATGGTAACAGGCTTTGCACGAACATGTTGGTGTTTCAACATTTCGGCCTTGGAAACAACAAGTTTGTCTTTTACAGAGTCATAAATGGCATGCATCGCGTGACTCTGGAGTTGACTATAGTCATCAAAATTGTAAACGGGACGAGCAGGGCTGTCAAGCCCATCATAGGGGAGCCGTTTTTCAACTCCAAAAATGACATAATGAGGCGTTTTGCCTGTAGAAACATTAATAGTGCTATTAATACAAGCACTGACATGGGGAAGCCAATCTTCCCAAGACTCATGAAAGTTACTAGCAACATGTCTTAGTATCTCTAGAATTTTCCTGTTCGTCCTCTCGACAAGACCATTGGACGCCGGATGATAAGCAGTCATGAACGTCTGTGTGATGCCGTAACGTTCACAAATACTAGCCAAAACCTCATTCCTAAATTCCGTCCCATTGTCACTAAGGAGCACCGAAGGAGTAGTGTATGGACACAGAACATGAGAAACTAAAGCATGGGCTACAACTGGTGCAGACTTGTTACATAAGGGAGCTAATATTACAAAACGACTAAAGTGGTCCACACATACAAGGACATACACAGAACCTTGAGTGCTACGAGGCAATTGCAAAAGGTCTATAGCCACAGTCTGAAAAGGGCGAAAAGGAGTAGGGTACTCTAAGATGGGAGCAGTGCTCGTAGAACCTTTGTTCTGGGCACAAGAACTACACCGGGCTACATGAGAGGTAATGTCTAGTCGCATTTTAGGCCAATAATACTTCTTACGCACCATAGCCAGAGTTTTGTCACGACCTGGGTGACCAGCCTGAGGGGCATCATGAGCAAGGGACAAAACAACGGGAACTAGAGACTCAGGGATCACTAGCTGTGTCACATCTTGCTCAAACACTTCCACATTACGAATGAGAACCTTGTCCTGCAGGGAAAATTGGGACAGAGGTACCGGTAAAGCTGGTATCATCACCAGACTCCAAAGCATAAATGACAGCAGACCAAACAGGGTCTTCACGCTGAGCTTTGGCCAGATCCTTCAGGGAAAAGTTATTAATCACTGTAACAATAGCAACAGTGATAGTACGTGAAAGTGCATCAGCAACGTTGTTCGCACGCCTCGGGATATGTTTAAGGATTGGATTGAATTCCTCGATCGTGAGGAACCATCTGGCTAGACGACCTGAAAGATTTTTGCCCTTGAAAAGCTGAGTGACAGCAGTGTGGTCCGCGTAGACTGTAATAGGATATCCAAAAATTATATCACGGATCATGTTACCACACCACTGCCAGGGCCTCTAAATGAGTAACAGAGTAACGGGACTCAGGCTTATAAAGAATACGACTAGCATATGCAATATCATGAGGTCTACACCCGTCTACTTGTTGCATGAGTACAGCTCCAATGCCTGTACCAGAAGCATCTGTACAAATTGTAAAGGGAAGACTATAATCTGGGAAGGCCAACACAGGCGCTGCAGTAAGAGCAAGCTTCAAGGAATCAAAACTATCCTGATGAACATCACGCCACTGGAAGGAAGAGTCCTTCTTGAGAAGGCGAGTGAGAGGGGAAGTCATTGAAGCGGACGCTTATGCAGGAGAATTCGGGGTGTCGCTCGAGTCATTCTTTCACCACTATCAGCTCCCGAAGGTTGATGTGTAGTGACCTTCTATCTTCCGGCCATCCCCGGCAAGCTTGATGTCTCCAGCTCGACTGGAAGCCCCACCCCATGTCCGAGGCGTCCGCCGCTCCTGCCATTCGAGGTGGGGGCGGGGACTATGGGACCGACCGGCGTAGGGCCCCCGACCGAAGCCAGGGACGCAACAAGCTGTGGAGTGCTCCTTCCACCTCTTCCTTCTACACTTCTTTTACTAATTTTTCTTCACTCATTCTTTCTGTATGTCCAAACGATCCCAATACTCTTTCATCAACCCATCTCCCAGCTCCCTTTCCACCCCCCCTCTCCTCACCTCCTCGTCTCTCACTCTATCCAGCCTAGTAACCCCTATCATACTTCTCAAGCACCTAACCTCAAACACATTTAAACTTCTCCTATCTTCCTCCCTTATGGTCTAAGTTTCTGCTCTGTACAGTGCTGTCGGCACAATCATACAATATCCTCTTAGCATCCATTTTCAAATGTTTATTTCTCATTACACTTTTTAATCCACTAAGGCATTTACTTGCTTCTCTCAATCTACATTCTACCTCCACATCAACTTCTCCCTTTCCCACCATATTCGCACCCAAGTATCTAAAAGTATCCACTTCCTTCAGTCTCTCTCCCCTAATACTCACTTCTAGTATGCTGCCACTTTCTCCACTTGTACATCTCATCACCTTACTTTTACCCACATTTATTTTCAGGTTCCTTCTTTCGCACACTTTCCTAAACTCTGTCACTAATATCCTCAATCCCTTCTCTGACCAATCTACAGGCGTAGTGTCGTCAGCAAACAACAAACGGCTTATCTTCCACTTTTCTTTATTTCCTTTATCCATCTCCAATCTCCGACCCATTACTCTTGCATTTACCTCTCGCACCACCCCATCCATGTATAAATTAAACAGCCAAGGCGACATAACACATCCCTGACGAAGTCCCACCTTTACCTCAAACCACTCACTCTCTCCATTTCTGATTCTAACACAAGTTCTACTACTCTCGTAAAAACTCTTGACTGCTCTTAACAGCTTTCCTCCTATTCCATATATCTCCAATACCTCCCACAGTGGCCTCCTGTCTGCCCAGTCGTAAGCCTTTTCCAAATTCATAAAGGGCCAAAAAACCTCCTTACCTTTTCGTAAAGCTTTCTCACATATCTGTCTTACTACAAAGATCAGATCTATGCAACCCCTACCTGTCCTAAACCCACACTGTTCCTCACCAATTACTCCCTCTGTTCCTTTCCTAATCCTCTCAATCAAGATCCTCCCATAAGCCTTCCCAACTACACTTAACAAACTGATCTCTCTGTAACTACTACACTCACACTTGTCCCCTTTCCCCTTGTAAAGTGGAACTATACAATCATTCCAGTCCTCCGGCACTCTACCCTCTCTTAAACAAACATTAAATAACCTCACCAGCCAGTCCACCATCACTGTACCTCCTTTTCTTAGACATTCCGCATGACACCCATTCAACCCAGGTGCTTTACCTGCTCTCATCTTCTTAACAACTACCTTCACTTCATCTTTCCTTATATCTCCTCCATTTTCCTCACTCATTAATGTCATTTTCTTAGCGCTTCCCACTGCAACTACCTTTCCCTCCCTATCCTCCTTCACATTTAGCAAATCCCTAAAATACTCTTACTGCCTTCTCTTCCATTATCATCTTTCTACTTGATTCGCCCCCTCTTCCTCTCTTAATTTCCTTCCAAAATATATTTTCATTACTTTCAAATTTTTCTGTCATACTCTTACTCCATTTCACATCTGCTATCATCTTTGCCTTCTTTATCTTATGCTTTACTTCTCTTTCTTTTATTTGTACCTCTTATGTGATTCTCTCGTCCTATTTTGTAACCAATCTGTGAATGGAATAAACTTCCTGCACAGGTAGTGCAATGTAGTTCAGTTCGAAGCTTTAAGAATCATTTAGATAAATACCTAAGTAAGATGCTGTAATGATTATAATTTATCTTATATTGTTTGCTTTTGTTTTGTCATCATTTGTCTGTCTGATTTTCATTCATTATTAGTTATATGTCAATTTATTATTATTTACTATTTACCTGTTTGTTTATTATTTAACTATACCTATGCATTTATTTATGTATTTAATTGTTATTTACATTATTATAGTTTTTATTTATTGTTTTATTATTAATATGATTTTTTTTTTCGCATCCGACCTAGATATGGATCAAAAGGTCTCCTGTCGGCATGCTCCGCCTTTGTAATCCTTTGTAATGTTCACTTCTTCTCTTCTACAACCTTCTTTGTTTCCTCATCCCACCATTCACTACCCTTCCTTTTATTTCCTCCCATCCTCTTTGTTCCACACACCATCTTTGCACATCTTGTGACTCCCTCCTTGAACCATCCCCATTCCTCCTCCACTTCCACATCTACTCTACCCTTCACTCCCTCCCACTCCTCTCTCAGCTTCTTCTTGTACTCCTTCTCCTTTTCTTTCTCATTTAAGCAGTTTATGCTAAGCACCTCCCTACCTTCTGTCCTTTTCCTCTTTCTCCATCTATCCTCCACTTTCAACTTACGTTCCACCAAAAAATCATCCGACATTTCCCCACTCTCTCCCCTTAGAACATGTATATCCTGAACTCTTCCTACTATTCTCCTGGTCACCACTATATAGTCCATTAACGCTCTATCTGCCACCCTTTCATCCACCACCCTCTCCCATGTGTATTTATGCTTGACTTTCTTCCTAAACACTGTATTTGCTATTATCAAATCTCATTTTATACACATTTCCACCATTAACTCTCCACTACGTTTTTCCTGGAAGTCTACACTTCCCAACCAGTCCGTTTATTGGTTCATTTCTCCCTAAACCCTCCATGCACTCATCTAAATCTATCCAAAAAGCCTCCCTTTCCTCTACGCTCTTCTCACTACAAGGCCCATATGCACTTACAAAGATATCTTCCTTCCCAGTTTCACCTTCATCCACATTAACCTTGAAGAAACCTCCTTCCACTCCACGACACGCTTATCTATCTCTTCACTTACTAATATAACCACCTCTTCTCTCCCTCGTCCTCTCTTCACTCCTGAGATCCTCTCAACTACACTCCCAAACTCAAACTCGCCCCTCTCTTTCAACTTAGTTTCACTCAATGCCAACACATCCATCTTTCTTCTCACAAACATACTGCCTATCTCTTCCCTTTTACTCTCATCTGTACCACATCCACACACATTAAAAAAAAAAAAAAAAAAAAAAAAAAAAATAGGGTAATGCTTGGAAAACTCATCCCAGACCCTCTTATGCCTTTACTTTTTTTTTTAGGAATGTTCCCTGTGGGGCCACAGGAAGAATGATGCCTAGCCTCGTCCCGTTTTTGTAGCCTTATACGACTCTCACGGTTCG
>NC_134820.1:9114151-9136651 GCF_046742065.1 Oratosquilla oratoria | reverse complement strand
ACTCGTATATATAATACATATATATAATACACAAAACTGATATTTATTTTATTTATTATATATGTTATTATAAATCTTATTTCATTTTATCTATTTTTTTATTATATATATTTTTCGCATCCGACCTAGTTATGGACCAAAAGTTCTCCTGTCGGCATGCTCCGCCTTTGTAATCCTTTGTTGAACTGAAGTACATAACGTAGTGTAATGGTGACCTTTCTTGTGTTTTTGTGTATATATTTCCCGTTGTGTTTATTTATTAATATATATATTTGTTATTGTATGTTTTGTGAGCATTTTGTGATCGCAAGGCGATTCGTGTCTGTCTTTCCCGCCAAATGCAGGAGTTGGCGTGGGCAGTCTTGCTCTCGTCTTCGGAGTGTACGCATGTCTGATCAGTGCTTTGGATAAAATTACTTAATTTTTTTTTTCTTCTTTTATTATTCAGCCACCCTTTACATTTGGTGGCAGCGATTAAAACATTTTATATTGTGTGAACTTGCATAAAGTGATATGTTATCTTTCACGTGAACATTCAAAAGTATTCTAAACTCAAATTGAGTTTTACAGTAATCGGAACTTTGGGAGCCGGCCGGCAATTTGCGTGTGCCTTGTGTTTTTCTTTTTCTTCCTCTCTCGTTTTCTAGGATTACGGGTTTAATAACGTTTAGGAAGTAATGGTCCTAACGACCAGTATTGATAAGGCCAATCATCGCACATAAGAAACATTAAGAACGGAGTACCACAGGGCTCAGTTCTATCCCCCACATTATTTAATCTATACATGCATGACTTACCCACACCAGACACCTCAGAAATACAAATCTCTTCCTACGCAGACGACATAACAATCACATGCACACATCGTAACACAGACAAAGCTGCAGAAATAATCCAGCCTTACCTTGACACACTCAACACATGGTTCATCACAAACAGACTCAAAATAGCTCCAACCAAATCTACAGCAACACTTCTCACCAACTGGACAAAAGAACACAAATACATACCTCATCTCTACATCAACAACACTCTAATACCACACACAAACACACCGAAAATTCTTGGTGTAACATACGATACATCCATGTCTTTCAAACAACACCTCACAAACATAAAAAACAAATGCACACCTAGACTTAACGCACTTAAGTCAATCACTGGAACAACATTTGGACAAAACAAAGAAACTTATATAACAATATACAAACAATGCATACGCTCAGTGATGAATTATGCGAGTCCTGCATGGGCTCCTAATCTCAGTGAGACACACCACAACACCCTTCAAATCATACAAAACAAAGCCCTAAAAACAATTACAGGCTGCACAAATACAACACCTACAGACCATTTACACCATGAAACAAAAGTCCTCAAAGTCAAGGACCACCTCGACATGAGAGGCACACAAACACTTGCTGCAGCCACCACAAACACATCACACCCGCTACACTACATAGCAGAACACCCACACACACCAAGAAACATTAAAACTACACCCAAAGACCTTTAGTACGCACAGATACTCTCTTCTCTTCCTCCACAACCACCAAATACCAGCCTCCGGAAACATATTCATAATCATATCACTCACCGCTCCATTAACACACTGAAAGACAACACACTGCTGCATGCCAGACCCCCTGATATCCACCCTTCTGAATCCTCTCTCCCACGAAAGGACAGAGTCCACTTGGCCAGACTGCGATGCGGTCACCACCCAGCACTTCTAAGCTACCAGAAGAGGCTGGACGACCGTGTTGTGAACAGCTGCCCAGGATGTAACACTTCACCCCATACCATGCAACACATAATGGAAGACTGCATTATACACAATCATGCACGCAAACAACACAACATACACTCTATAAAGGATTTGTGGGAAAACCCAGTTTCGGCTGTGGCCTTCCTTGGGGAGACGGGACTGCTCGGACAGACAGTCTAGGGAACGACAACAACAACAACAACAGTGTATTGGCGACGTTCGTCACTTTTTTTTTTTTTTATGAGGACGGATTACTGTGCAGGCCAGCCTGCATGAAGATTTGGCCTGCGGGACACGATTTCACTTCGCCTCCGACTGGGTATTTTGAATTGTTGACCAATATTTTGTGCCTATACATATTTTCCTGTAGTACGCATTTCTGTAATATCCTTTTGAAATATTGTAATAAAATCTTATATAAATTTCATATATTTATAGCCGACCGTGTTGTCTGGCTGCCATGTTTGTTTTCTCGGTGACGTCATTTCATTGACGGTCACGTTTTCTTTGATTGAAAGATTTTTTTTTTTTTTTTTTTTTTTTTTTTTTTTTTTTTTTTTTTTTTTTTTTTTTTTTTTTTTTTTTTTTGACATTGTTTTACGACCGTCAGCCTCGGTGGATTAATTTTTCCTGTAAAGTGGCTTGTGTTTTTGTAGAGCGGTCGTGATAATTAATGTTAAATGTATAATTTTTCTGTTTTTCTCGTAAATGTTATCACGTAGTGGAGTGCAGTTACCTTACCCTCTATTTCCCTCTCGGAAGAGAGCTCAGAGCTCGTATGACGGATCTATGGATAATGCTGTGACCTTACACGCACACACACCCCCAACTACCCGCCCACGAGAGTTAGAGTAACGACTCGAAGCACAGCGATATTGAAATCATTTTCAGCCCTGGGCAGGATTCGAACCCTGACCGCCGTGGTAACAGTCAGAGACTCTACCAACCGCGCCACCGAGTCGTGTGTGTGTGTGTGTTTGTGTTCACCATGGTCTTTGGATCACGTGGTGGACCCGTGATCGATAGCTATTTCCCTCCCGGAAGAGAGCTCAGAGCTCGTATGACCGATCAATGGGTAATGCTATGACCTCACACATACACACACACACCCAACTCCACGCCCACGAGAGTCAGAGTAACGACCCAAAGCGCAGCGATACCGAAATAATTCCGGCCCTGGGCAGGATTCGAACCAGATACTGCGGGCACCATCGCGCTGGCAGTCCAGTGCTCTATCAACCGCGCCGTACGCGCGCGCGCGCGCGCGTGTGTGTGTTCATCATGGTCTTTGGATCACGTGGTGGACCCGTGATCGATAGCTATTTCCCTCCCGGAAGAGAGCTCAGAGCTCGTATGACCGATCAATGGGTAATGCTATGACCTTACACATACACACACACACACCCAACTCCCCGCCCACGAGAGTCAGAGTAACGACCCAAAGCGCAGCGATACCGAAATAATTCCGGCCCTGGGCAGGATTCGAACCAGATACTGCGGGCACCAACGCGCTAGCAGTCCAGTGCTCTATCAACCGCGCCGTGTGTGTGTGTGTGCGTGTGTGCGCTTGTGTGCATGTGTGTATGTGTGTGCTTGTATGTGCATGTGTGTGTGCGAGTGTGTGTGTATGTGCTTGTATGTGTGTGCGTGTGTGTGATTGTATGTGCATGTGTGTGTGTGTGTGCGTGATTGTATGTGTGTGTGTTTATGTGTGTGTGTGTGTGTTTGTATGTGCATGTGTTTGTGTGTGTGTGTGTGCGTGATTGTATGTGTGTGTGCTTGTGTGTGTGTGTTTGTATGTGTGTGTGTGTGTGCGCTTGTATGTGCATATGTGTGTATGTGTATTTACCTAGTTGTATTTTGTGGGAAGGGGAGCTATGCTTGTGGTGTGTGCGTGCGTGCGTGCGATTCGCCATGGTCTTGGATTACGTGTTGGACTCGTGACTGACAGCCATTACCCTCCCGAATTAGAGCTCAGAGCTCATTCTCGTATATGCCCGATCTATGGGTAATGTTGTGAACTTACACACACACACACACGCACATACACACACGCACACACATGCACACGAAAAACAATCCTTGCTCACGAGACTTGAGTGCCGGCTCGCAGTACAACGGAGGCCCACGAGCACAAACATTACTAGTTCTCTTTTACCTTGATAATGACTTACTTTTACACACACTTTTGTTGTTTTTCTCCATTATTTGCTAAATTCACCTATTTAGCACAACTAAGTTCACATTTATTACATACCTATTTATTTATTCATGACAATTTCTTATCTATAAGATATACATACATATATATATATATATATATATATATATGTATGTATGTATATAAATATATATATATATATAAATATATATATATATATATATATATATATATATATATATATATATTGATAAGTATTTTAGACAAATTATTTGGATGATGGAGAACATAAACACAGGGGAAGGCTCGGAACCCTAAACACTCTAACGTTTCGTTCGCGTAGAACTTCTTCAGAGAGTGTATGTAGAACTGCAGTTGAAGTTTATGTACTAAATCTAATTATCTTTTCGTGCAATAGTTGCCCAATGGCTTATTTTGGCGAATCGTCAAGAGGATTAGAAAAAAGAATTTATGAACATAAAAACGACATAAAAGCACATAGGACATCTATTTCTTTAGTAATTCATGCGGAAAAATTCGATCATTTACCAAACTGGAGAGAAGCTGAAGTGCTACATAAAGGTTTTGATAAATTCACTAGAAGAATTGTTGAATCAGCATATATTTCAAATAATAATTCATCGAATCATCAAGGAGGGTTTATCAATTTAGCTAAACAAACTAGTATTTTAATTCTAAAACACGCCAGAAAAACGACCTTTCCCAAGTATCCGAAAAGATAATTAGATTTAGCACATAAACTTCAACTGCAGTTCTACATACACTCTCTGAAGAAGTTCTACGCGAACGAAACGTTAGAGTGTTTAGGATTCCGAGCCTTCCCCTGTGTTTATGTTCTCCATCATCCAAATTATATATATATATATATATATATATATATATATATATATATATATTATTCATTTTGCATTATCATTTATTAATAATAATATGTTATTATTTAAAATACTTATTTTTGACAAAGTAGGTAAAAGTTTGATATTATTCTAATGATCGACGGAATCGAGACAACCAATTCTATCGATGGATATTCTAAGCTACATGAAGACTTTATTCAGCTGAGGGAGAGCTCCTCCCGGTCAGCCGGCCGGCTTCCAATCCTTTCCTCCTTTCCCTGCCGACCGGCTGACCTCCATTCCAATGAGCTATATCTTTCCTTCTTGCCCAGCCGGCTGGCATCCTTCCTTTACGCTTCCTCGGCCAGCCGGCCTCCTTGGCTTTCCACTCTGTATAACTCTCCAGCTTTCCCGGCCGGCCGACCTCCATCCTTTCCTGTTCCCTGGCCAGCCGTCCTCCCGCGCTCTTCAGTCTTTCTTTTCGACATTCCCAGCCGACCGCATTTCTTTCCTTTTTCACTTTCTTAACCGACCGGCCTCCTTACCTTTCGGCTATTTTTTACTATCTTTCCGGTCGGCTGGCCTCATTCTTTTTCTATGTGCAGGCCAGCCGACCTCCTTAAAAGTTCCTTCTTGATATATCCTTTTCGAGCGGTCCCAGCCGACTGGCGGATCTTGTCTTGGTTCCTCGTCGCCGCCAGTCGGCCTCCGGTCCATTCAGTCAAACGTGTCCCACAGCCGTGGAGGACCCGGAGGCGAAATTTGTTCTCCTACGGGACTTGGGGACCCCAATATGAACTCATTTGCATACAGCCAATCAGAACGCACCTGACTCTCATACGTCAGGCATCATACGCGGTGCACACGTGGTATTTGTTTACGTTTCTGATGAATTGGGGAAGTGGTCATAGCAGAAATTTAAAAACATTTTTTATGTGCAGAATTATCATATCATTCCCCTTTAGGACTAACTGCCTACGTAATTATGGATAAATGGTTTTTAGTCACTTGGAGAGCGTCCTTTCGATTGTTTATATAGTAGTGTCACCTTGTTGCCATGCTAGGGGCGTGAAAGTTTGGGTTGTTGTACACGTCCCTTCGGAACTTTTCGTACTCACTTTGGCTGCTCAATTTTTTTTTTTTTTCTGCTATGACCACTTCCCCTATTCATCAGAAACGTAAACAAATACCACGAGCACCGCGTATGATGCCTGACGTATGAGAGTCAGGTGCGTTCTGATTGGCTGTATGCAAATGAGTTCATATTGGGGTCCCCAAGTCCCGTAGGGGAAAAAATTTCGCGACCCGGAGAGGAGTGAATGATTCGTCGCCGCACCGAGGAGGACATTAGAGTGGTTCTACTGCTCCCACCCGGAAACGCCAAGGATCCTTGTTGCGACCTTTTTGGCTTCCTGTCGCCAAGCCAAGTCAAGCCTCGCAGGAGTGTCTGGGGATAAAGCCCGTCTCCATGAACACCCAGATGATGGAGTTCATGTAATTATTCTTGGTTGGCACCATGCCATCTCATTGGACATAAACAACTCCCTCATTAGTTTCGAGACTATGTATAATACAGGTGTAAACACTGTGGCAACACGCCGCCACTGTTGCAGTGCCCCCTTAGTGCACATAGCTTTGTAATATAATGAAATTGTTAATCTTGCTTAAATCATTGTATATGTAAATTATAATCAAAATCGTATATTTGTATACGCCACCATGTACATGATGAGTAATATCACTCACACACTCACTCACCCCACTCACTCCCTCACTCACTCACTGGTCCACCACCAAGCACATCCTCCCAATCTTGCTGACTGAGCGGTTGCCGACAGAGCACTTCCTGCCCGTGTCACCAGCACCACCACAAGCAACCGATACACACACACACACGAACATACTCATAAGTGCAGTCAACCTCTAACTCACAAAACACACGACAACCAAATAATAATGAACCCTTCCACCCTGGAAATATTATATACTGTAAATAACATATAGCTAGTAATTAAGAACATGATAGTTTATTTGCGGGAAACCAAACATTCCCATTAAAAACCCATATTAATACATTTACCAGCACCTCCTATTTTTACTGTGTCAGCACTTCCGATGAACAAAAAGTAGATGCTCCAGAGCAGGACCAGTCGGTCCGATGATACGTACAGAGACATTAAATAGTGCATTGTGGTATAGAACCAAGAAGTGATTGACATTGTGTAAAACCATAGAAGAAATTGTGAACCAGTAAACTTATTTAATAAAAGAAAAAGATGTTACATTGAGTTTGGTGTCGCCACCTTAAGTTCTGTGTTATGTATTTACTCAACACCAGTTGAGAATACATATTACAAATATTATGTTACATACAAAGATGACTATTATTTTGTAAAATGTATTTATTTGTAACTTTATTTGCATACTCCGTTCAAATCGTTAATATATTCACTATGTATAGTTTATGTATTGGCGGACGGCGCTTTTGAAAAGCATCCTAGGCCTCACCATCAACACACAAGGAATAAAACACCACATCAAAAACAGAATACAAATCTCAAAAAACACTCAACAGACTAAGACGCTTCAGAGGACTAACAACAAAAACACAAATAAAACTTTACAAAACACTAGGACGACAACAACTGGAATACCCCCCAATAATCACAGTCACAAGCACACACACAAACATCAAAAACATGCAAACATTACAAAACAAAACATTAAGGAAAATACTAAAACATAAACCACCATACCTAGAAACACAAGAACAATTCCACAAAACAACAAACATAGAATCAATACACTCAAGACTCATAAGACTGAGCAGTAAAGCATGGAATAACATTCTAGAACATAACATAATACCCCCACCTCCTCATTTATCTACACAAACACAAGACCACAAAAACTGGCCCAGAATTAAAACCATACTAGGCTAAACCCAATTCTTCCGCCATAAACACGGCCAGTATCTTAAAAAAAAAAAAAAAAAAAAAATGAAGGTTACATACGTAAGCAATAACGTAATATAAATATAAGATAATACATAAGGTAATTGTTCACATAAACACATACCCACAGGATGTCATTAGGAGACGACAAACTGTTATTTCAAGAACTGTCTAGTTTCTGCAACCGGGATTTATTGATAATGGGTGATTTCAATTTTACTGACATTGATTGGATGACCCTTGAATATGGCCATATAGGTAGTCGCTTGATTGATTTTCTTGGTGACAATTACTTAATTCAGCATGTAAAAGAGCCCACAAGATATGGAAACTTACTCGATTTATTGATCACTAGCCGCGAAAGCATGGCAACTGATGTAGAAGTCGGTGAATCTGTTGCAAATAGCGATCACAACTTAGTCAGATTCAAACTCCTAAACAATTTTAGAATAGATACTTGTGCTTCTAAAATACCCGATTTCAGTAAAGCTCAGTTCATAGAACTACGTCAGGAGCTTCAGCTTACAGATTGGGAGGAAAAATTAAACGAAAGGCCTGTAGATCAGATGTGGGAAATATTTCAAAATACGCTCACTAAGATGATTCAAACTTACATTCCTTTTAAGGACAGACGTCCCCCAAATCAGGCTCGCCCAAAGTGGCTCGACAAAGAAACTGAAAAAAGTATTGCTAAAAAGAGACAGGCTTATAAGAAATATAAGTGCTCGGGTGCATCTAATGACTATGAAAGTTATGTATCAATACAGAGAGATTTAAAAAAGACAATAAGAAAAAGAAAACGACAATACGAAATGAACATCGCTGATAAATCCAAAGAGAATCCCAAAGAATTCTATAGTTACATTAGAGATAAAAAAGTTGTTAGGAATCACATTGGTCCACTATTATCTGCTGACGGTCAACTTGAATATTCAAATGAAGGAATGTGTAATCTCTTAAACAATTATTTTAGCTCGGTATTCGTAAACGAAACACCTCAAAGTGAATTCCAAACTGAAACCTGTGAAAAGTCTGGGGTAAACTTACTCACTACGGTAAATATAACAAAAGAAACAATTAAAAGGTGTATAGACAAACTCAAAGTTAATAAAACACCAGGGCCTGACGGTTGGCATCCAAGAATCTTAAAGGAAATGAAAAATGAGATTGTTGTTCCATTAGAAATTATTTTCAAGAAATCCATCATATCCGGAGATGTCCCAAGAGAATGGAAGCTAGCTAACGTTACTCCCATATTCAAAAAAGGTGACAAAAAGAAACCAAATAACTATAGGCCTATTAGTTTGACTTCGATCGTAGGAAAAATAATGGAAACTATCATCAGAGATGCTATCGAATATCATTTAGAAAGTAACCGTTTGATAAATGATAGCCAACATGGTTTCAGACGGAAACGTTCTTGCGTGACTAACTTACTCGAATTCTACAACACAGTTGTCTCGAATTTTGACAAAAGAAACAATATAGATTTAATATATCTAGACTTTGCAAAAGCTTTTGATACTGTCCCACACGAAAGACTTCTAACTAAATTAGCTTTGCATGGAATAAGTGGTAGCCTATTAGGTTGGACTAGTAATTGGTTGAAAGGTCGAAAACAGAGAGTTGTTTTAAATGGAAAAACTTCTGGATGGAAAAGTGTTGCAAGTGGAGTTCCTCAGGGTTCCGTTCTTGGGCCACTTCTATTCATAGTATATATAAATGATATAGACCATGGACTAAAATCTACTGTTTCCAAATTTGCTGATGATACAAAACTGTGCGGAGTGGCAAATGATCACTCAAACCAATTAGATATTCAAGAAGATTTAGATCAATTACAGCAATGGTCTGAAAAGTGGCTAATGAAATTTAACACAAGTAAATGCAAGGTAATGCACATAGGTAAAAATAACAGCAAGTACGATTACAAGTTATTTGGAAATTCGTTAACAAAAGTGGATAGTGAAAAAGATCTCGGCGTAATTATCAGTAACGACCTCAAATCATCCAAGCAGTGTATTTCAGCCTCTGAGAAAGCAAGTAAGATTCTGGGATTGATTGCGCGATCTTTTGATTTCAAAAGTCCATCACTCATTAACAAGCTATATAAATCGTTAGTTCGTCCACATTTGGAATATGCTGTTTCCGTATGGTCACCGAATCTCATTAAAGACATTGACAGACTGGAAAAAGTACAACGGCGAGCCACAAAACTGATTCCAAATATCAAAAATAAATCATACGAAAATCGACTTAAGCACATGAATCTGTTTTCCCTAAAAAAGCGTAGACTCAGAGGTGACTTGATACAGGTCTTTAAGATTTTAAAGGGAATTGACAACATCAAAAGTGACCAAATTTTCACATTGAATGAGAATCAGACAAGAAACAATGGTCTCAAACTGTCCGGAAA
Source organism: Oratosquilla oratoria (assembly GCF_046742065.1). Taxonomy (NCBI): domain Eukaryota; kingdom Metazoa; phylum Arthropoda; class Malacostraca; order Stomatopoda; family Squillidae; genus Oratosquilla; species Oratosquilla oratoria. The sequence goes on along the minus strand of NC_134820.1, from coordinate 9,126,495 downwards.
TAGATTCAATTTGGAAGTAGGTAGAAACAACTTTGCCAACCGTGTAGTTAATGAATGGAATAAACTTCCTGCACAGGTAGTGCAATGTAGTTCAGTTCGAAGCTTTAAGAATCATTTAGATAAATACCTAAGTAAGATGCTGTAATTATTATAATTTATGTTATATTATTTGTTTTTGTTTTGTTATAATTTGTCTGTCTGATTTTCATTTATTATTAGTTATATTGTCAATTTATTATCATTTACTATTTACCTGTTTGTTTGTTATTCAACTATACCAATGCATTTATTTATGTATTTTAATTGTTATTTACATTGTTATAGTTTTAATTTATTATTAATATGTTTTTTTTTTTTTTTTTTTTTTTTTTTTTTTTTTTTTTTTTTTTTTTTTTTTTTTTTTTTTTTTTTTTTTTTTTTTTTTTTTTTTTTTTTTTTTTTTTTTTTTTTTTTTTTTTTTTTGCATCCGACCTAGATATGGATCAAAAGGTCTCCTGTCGGCATGCTTTGCCTTTGTAATCCTTTGTAAAACCTCACATTTCACATTAATATTAGAATTCACAAGGTAAATTAGCTAACAATTAAAAATAAAACCTCCCTTAAAAAAAAAAATCTATTAATATATATAAAATAAATGGAAGCAGGTGTGACTCACTCTATCACTTGAATTGAATATAAATTGAAATAAGAACTTAAACTAAGAACTTGAATTAACACTCACGGCACTTTGCCATTATTCAGCCACACCTGTTCTCAACCCACGTTGATATTTATTATAATTTGTGCAAAATGAAGGAAGGACTTGTATATAATTAAATCAATAACGTCATAATAAATTAATACCATATTTAAAACCTAAAGTCAATCAAAAATGTACAACAGGAAACAAGTCCTTCCTTCATACCATATATATATGATTAGCTAGCTAGGGAATTTTATGATTAGAGCTAGATAGGATGACCATTAAATATTGATAACACCATGCAAGTGGGTCCGCCCCACACTATCACACTCACACTTCCTTCACTTTCTAAACTTTACATTCACCTATCCCCCCCTCCCCCCTCTTGTCCCCACACCTTCTCACTTACCTGTCGATATTATTATTATTATTATTATATAAGTAAAGCATAAAGCAAAGTCCAAAAAGTCTTAAGACTATAAACTAACCGAGCAAGTAGGTCTGCCCCACATCTATCATAACTCTTACTTCCTTCCATTTCACTCTTTCCTTCCACTAGACCCCCAAATCCCCACCTCCCACCCTCTCCCCCATCTTATCTATCCTGCCCTCTAACTAACTAAGCAAAATCCAAAAGACTATAAACTAACCGAGCAAGTGGGTCTGCCCCACATCTTTCATAACTCTTCCTTCCTTCCATTTCACTCTTTCCTTCCACTAAACCCCCAAATCCCCCCTCCCTCCCTCTCCCCCATCTTATCTATCCTGCCCTCTAACTAACTAAGAGTTTAAAAAGTCCACAAGACTATAAACTAACCGAGCAAGTGGGTCTGCCCCACATCTATCTTAACTTTTACTTCCTTCCATTTCACTCTTTCCTTCCACTCAACCCCGAATTCCCCCCTCCCTACCTCTCCCCCATCTTATCTATCCTGCCCTCTAACGAACTAACTAAAGTCAACGCGCCGAAATGCAAAGCAAACCAACAGAACAATCACGAGCACTCCTCTTAAAATAAACAACATTAACGTCCCAGTGGGAGACCATCCCTGTGTGCTGGAGAGCACACTGGATAGTGGCCTTACCTGGACCCCACACTTCCACAAACAGGGAGCGAAGGCTAGGATTGTGCTGGGAAGGCTAAGACGCTTCAAAACTGCAACACTGTCCACCAAACGTCGATTGTACCTAGCCCTTGTCAGACCGATTCTGTGCCAGTCCCCGGGACTGAGCCAGCTGACATATCCCACCAACAACTACGACCATCAGAGGGTTCAGAATGCCGCTGTCAGATTCATCACGGGTTCGCGATGGAGCGACTTCAGAACCGCTGAGTCCCTACTCCGAGTTTCCAACATCCGTCTACTCAACCAACACAAACACAAACTTTACATGAGACACCTAGAAAAACTGCATGACAGACACAAACACCTAAAGCAACACATTACACCTAGACCACACCGTACACACTATCTGTCAGTTGTGCCTCTCCCACGTGCGGTGTACGCGATAAGTCGTGTATAACCGCGCATAACAATAATATACCCTTTCACCAGCATTGACTGGTGATAATGACAATATACTTCTGATAATATAATAATAGTGATAATAATAGTGATAATGATAGTAATAATAATAATAATAATGATAATAATAATAATAATAATAATAATAATAATAATAATAATAATAATAATAATAATGATAATAATAATAATAATAACAATAATATTAATATTTATTATTATTATTATTATTATTATTATTATTATTATTATTATTATAATTATTATTATTATTATTATTATAATAATAATAATAATAATAATAATAATAATAATAATAATAATAATAATAATAATAATAATAATAATAATAATAATAATAATAATAATAATAATAATAATAATAATAATAATAATAATAATTAATAATACATACATACATACATATACCAAGGCTTTTTCCCCTTTCAAGTGTGTCCGTACGTGGTCCCGTCCCTATCCAGATGTGTAGGCGAATATATCAAACACTATATGTCACCTAGTTCCACTTTAATCACTTATTGTCACTACATAAAAAGTGTTATATCAATAGTAATTTATCACATCTTCCTTATCACTACAGTGCACATTGTAAGTTATCGACCGACCTCCGTCCTGGCGTGCGTGCTTCGGTTTTGATCAAGGAACTGCTGACCGAGCACTATCAGGCGGGTCCCAGCAATCGTACTTGTACAGTTTTTAGTGGGAGTATTCAGTCTCTTACAATATGCTTGTTGGTATGTAAAAGTATGTTACATTTCTATTTATATATTATAATATTTCCCGGGGGGGAAGAGCTCGTTATTATGGGGTAGTTCTGTAACGTAATGTGTTGGTGGTTGATTGCACTTATGAGTGTGTGTTCGTGTGTGTGTGTATTGGTTGAATTCACGTGATGCCTAGCTCGGCAATTTCTTGGCAGGAAATGGTGGCGCCAATGTGTCCCGGGTGTGGTTGGGGTAGTTGAGATGGAGGAGTGTGTGGGTCATATGACTGACTGATACTTACATGTGTATGGGACGTATACATATCGCTCTCCCCCTAGGGTTAGGTGGCTCCCGGCACCTAGGTTACATGGTTTACAAAAGAAAACAAACAAAAAAATCTATACTTATGGTTGAACAGTGGAAAGGAAAAAAATTTCAGAGACACAAAATCCTGGTTGACTAAATGTGAAGATGGGGGGGTTATTGTTGTTGAAGTGAATCTGAGGTCCCAAGGGGGATCATGCACTGTAAATAGGGGTAGCGATGTTGTGTCTCAGAAGTGTAACGTTGTGTCTCACCAGATTACATGTTATATTGGATTTCACTTTGAAAGGTTATCACTATATATTTGAGAACACCGTTGGAATCACTTTATAAATATTATGGTGTTCCTGTATTTTTACACTTTCACTGTAGGGAGTGCTATTTTCTAAACACTGTTCTATGGTCAGTTTGGTGTTTCACATTGCACTTGTTTTATTTCATAGTATGTATATATAGTTTCTGTAAGAATTTTTATGGTATTTAAGATGTTGGGTGAGACACAAGAATAAACTTAATCTAGGTTTACAATAATTTGGGTATGGAGGTTGAAAGGTTTTGGAAGGTGTTACTTCATGCAAGAGAATTTGGTTAATACCACAAGTATAAAGAGAATGATTAAGAGGTAAAGGGCTGTGGAGTTATATGGAAGAATCCTATGATGTAAGTCGAGTGAGTCCATGTCAAAAGTAGTCGATGTTTAAGGTGGGTAATTAATGATGTATTTACTTTTGGAGGATGAAGGTTATGTCTCAGTGAATGTGGATATGTTTATCTGACTCTCGCTAAGGTTATATTGGTTGGAAGGAAGTAGAGAAGTTTCGATAGATATGTGGAAAAGAGTTCTTATTGGAAATGGGCCATTTTAACCTCCACTGATAGATACATGACGTCCTGCATCTTCAGGGGCGAGAGCTAGAGTGCTTGTTTAATTGCGTCGACGCAGAGTCATGGGATGAGACTTGCGTTTTGGTGATTGGTGTGTGTCTGTGGTAGGTGGGTTGTGGATGGGAGGTGAGATTGGGTCGAGGTTCAGTTTGACCTTTCTCAACTTCTCTCCATGTATGGTGAAGGTGGTGTGATCGGAAGGATCTGTTAGTAGGAAAACATTGTTAGGGAGTGAACTTGTGACTGTGAAGGGGCCTAGGAATTTGGGTTTGAGTTTGTTTGTCCTACTCGAGTCTTTTACCATGACTGAGTCGCCAAGTGCTATGTCAAGTGGAATTGACCGTTTGTGTTGTTTTGTCTTTGTCTTCTCCTGGGCCTCTTTCAGGTTTGCTCTAACTTGTTTGTAAATGGTTTGCATACCTCTTTTGATGCAGTGTGCGAGGTTTTCTAGGTTGTATAAGGGTGGGGGTGGTTGGTTGAATATTTGGTAGGGTAGGCGCATTGGTTTGCCGAAAATGATCTCATGTGGGGACATCTTTGTTGCGGAATTGACTGTGCTATTGATACTGGCTTGTACCTGTGGTAGCCAATCTTCCCAACTGTCCATGAGGTCGTTGACCAAGGGTCTGAGAATCTCTAGGACCTTGCGATTTGTTCGCTCAGTCAGACCGTTTCCCTGTGGGTGGTATGCAGTGACAAATGTTTGGTCAATGTTGTACAGGTGTGCTATTTCGCGCATCACCTGATTTTTAAATTCGGAGCCATTGTCAGATAACATTGTGTGTGGTATGTTGTATCTACAAAAGATATTGTTGACTAGGGCTTTGGCTACAGTCTCTGCTGTTTTGTCTTGGAGTGGTATTAAGATTGTGTATTTAGAGAAATATTCTACTGCTGTGAGTACATAGTTGGAACCTTGATGGCTCGTTGGCATTTTCAGTAGGTCAATGCCAAGTGTTTCCCATGGCTCAGCAGGGAGTAGGATATCTTTTATGTTGATTTGCCTCAGGTTAGGGCCTCTGAATTGGTTGCAAGTTATACAAGAATCTATGTGTGTGGTTATGTCTCTTTTCATGTTGGACCAGTAGTAAGTGTGTCTAGCAGTGTTTAGTGTCTTATCTCTGCCCGAGTGGCCTCCCATTGCACTGTCGTGCAATATGTGTAGGAGCTTGGGGACTAGGGCTCTGGGGATAACAGTAACCTCTCTTGTATTAATGGTTCTCCTTATGACTCCGTCGACCAGATTGAGTTCCTCAATAGGGACAGGCGGTCGGGAGTGTAAGGGGGTTTGTGAAATGAGATGCTGTTTTATTGGGGACCATATTGGGTCTCTGTCCGTTTCATATATGAGTTGTTGCATAGGTATGCATATGGTTTGGGTTATGGGTGTGATGTGGTTTTGTCTGCTTAGGCAATCTGCCACTACGTTAGCTTTCCCAGCTAAGTATACGATCATGGGATCGTAATCAAGGAGAGTTGTTTTCCATCTAGCAACTCTCCCATGTAAGTCTTTGGAGTTAAAAAGATAGACTAGGGGTTGGTGGTCTGTTAGTATGGTAATCTTGTAGCCTAAAATGAGATATTTAAAGTGTTTTAGTGCCCATATGATTGCAAGTCCTTCTTTGTGTGTAGTTGAGTAGTTATTTTCAGTTTTGTTTAGGACTCTACTTGCGTAGGCTATGGCGTGTTCTTCGCCATTGTCATCTTTCTGTTGTAGGACTGCGCCTATTCCTTTAGAGGAGGCGTCTGTGTAAAGAAAGAATTCTTTCTTCATGTCAGGGAAAACTAGTACAGGGGCTGTGGTGAGTGCGTGTTTGAGAGTGTCGAAACTTTGCTGTTCTGTTTCTGACCATTGAAATGGCTCGCCTTTTCTTGTGAATTTGGTCAGAGGGGAAGCAATATCAGCAAAGTTTCTTATAAAGTGTCTGTAGTAGGAGGCTAACCCAATGAAACTTCTTGTTTCATTAGCGTTTCTGGGGGTTGGGAAATTGTTTATTGTATCTATTTTATCTGTGGTTGTGTGAATCCCTTTTGCATCCACTTTATGGCCTAGGAAGATGAGTTCCTTCATGAGGAATCTACATTTCTTTAATTGAATCTTTAATCCCGTATTTTTGAGACGTTTGATGACAATCTCTAAAGTGTTAAGATGGTCTCTTTCTGTGGGACTATATATAATGAGGTCGTCTAAATAGACGAATAATGAGATTCCTATCATGTCACTGAAAATGCGGGTCATCAACCTTTGTTGGGTTGAGGGGGCATTCTTAAGGCCAAAGGGCATACGCTGAAAACTGAAATGCCCTTTATCAGTGGAGAATGCAGTTACGGGTTTTGATTCCTCTGTTAGTTCGACCTGCCAGAAGGCTGACTTGAGGTCTATTGTGGAAAAAACAGAGTTCCCGTTGCCAATGCATTGTAGTACATCTTGCATGGCGGGGAGGGGGTGTGGGTCAGATTGAGTTAGGTTATTTACTTTCCTGAAGTCAACAACAGGGCGTAAGGTTCCGTCTTTCTTAGGGACCAAAAAGAGGGGACTGTTCCATGGGGAGTCTGAATGGGAAATTACGCCTTGGTGTATCATCTCTTGTACACTGTCATTGACTTGGGATTTCCTACTGTGAGGTATGCGGTAAGCGGGGGTGTATGAAGGGGTGGTGTTTGGGGGAATTTGGATGTGATGTTTGATTATATCACATTTGCCTAGTGGTTCGCCTTCTAAGGCGACAGCTGATCTATTCCTCTGTAGGAGAGCTAATAGCTCGTTATGACTTTCTCCGTCAGCTGATGTCGTGATTTGGTCTGGGGGAATAGGGGGAAGGGGTTGTGTTGGTCTTACTTGGTTGATGTGTTGCGGCAGTGGTTCCTGGATAGGGGAATTATGGAGATGGACTGCACAGATGTTTGTATTCTTCCTGATTTTACGGTGTTGGTCTGACATGTTTGTTAATATAGCTAGTGTATGTTTATTTTCAGATATTGTGTCCCAGGAGGACTCAATGGTTATGTTGTTAATCCTGGACGTGTCTGAGTCGATTATGACGTCCTGATGGTCGATTGCACCGGGTATGTATAGTGGGACTGTTATTGAATGTCTAGGGGGTATGATGACTGTGTTAGACATCAGTGCCTTTGAGGTGACATAAGGGGGTGGTCGGAAGGAATAGCTGTTAGTGGGATTTGGAGTATTGAAGGAAGGTAGACATGAGAGATGTTGTGTGTCTGAGTCGGGTGTCTCAGGAACTGTTGACTCATTATTTACATCTCGGAAGGAGATTTTGTTAGTCTCAAAGTCTATCTTAGTTTTCCAAATCCTCAATGACTTTAGTCCTATTATACCTTGTTGATCAAGACTCCATTCATCAGCTATGTGGAAAGGTGTGAAACCTACTTTGGAGTCGTTCACTTCTATGCTCAGATCAACCATGTCGTGAAGTGAAATGGTACTCCCTTCTATTAGGAGTCCTTCCATATTGGAAAATTGAATTTGGGGTGGGTCATTTAATGCTTCATACAGAGCTCTTGGGATGATGTTCAGGTTTGTTCCTGTATCAACCATCATGTCAACTTTAAGTTGATCTAGACTCACTTCTAGGGTGAGGTATTTGTGTTGTGTATGAGATATTCCTATGGTGGTTTGGTGCGTGAGGCTGGTACACGTTCCCCCAATCGGTGTTGAGTTGTGCGTGTCGTGTGGGAGGGAGCTGTTTGTCGAGGGGTGGTGAATGGTTTGTTAGTTCTCTGATGCGGTTGTTGTTGTGTTTTCTGTAGGTAACACTCTTTGTTGGAGTGAGTTGATGTTTTGTGTAGGTTGCAGTATTTGATTGGATGTGTTGGTGTAGGTAGGAGTGGGTGTTTAAAGGGGGGTGGAACTTGTTTGTTTTGATTCTGAACTTGACACTGAGCATTCGTATGTGAGGTAGTAGCATGCACTGAGCAAGGGATAGGGTGGTGTTGTACCTGCGTGTGTTGTTTTTGCTGTGTCCAACACTGGGCATCGGTGTGGGAAATGGTTCCATGAACTGAGCAAGGGATAGGGTGGTGTTGTACATGCGGGTATTGTTGTTGCTGTATGCAGTCTTTTGTGTTGTGACTGTTTGATGAATGGTAGGAGCACCACTTAGAAGGTTGTCCTTGATTGGTGGGAGGGGGTTGCTGTGAGTGAAGGCTATTTAGTCTGGGGAGATGGTTGGGGGTATCCAAGGATACATTGCAAGCATTCATGATATCTAAGATATAGGTATTAGCTAGAGGATTTCTAGTGTCTAGTTCCCTTTTGGAGGCTTCCTTTAAACACTTTGGAGGGAGTTGGGAGAGATAGGAAGCTATTTCAAGGAATGTTAGTAAGTGTTTTGTTGGCATTACATTTTGACCTAATTGGTCAGTGTGAGTCCAAGGAGAGTTATTCTCTAGGTCTTCTCTGACCTCTTTAATTCCGTTTGCAACGAAATCCATTATGTTAGTAATGGAATGTGGTTGGAGTCTAGTGTTATTGAGGAAGGTGATGAGGAAGGAAATGTTATTAGGTTGTTTGTTATGAAAGACCTTAAGAAGGTGGCGTTTATATTCCTGATATGTGATTCCACATGCAACAAAGCTGTCTAGCATCCTTGCCTTTGAACGGCAAATGTCAGATGGGTTTATTTTCTGACGGCACAAATTTATTTTATCTGTCTCCGAGTATTGGGGGTTCTTTGAAAAGAACAGGTCACATGCTGTCAAGAAATCTGTAATGGATAGTCCACTATCTTGAGAAAAGGTTGGGATTTCTGTGAGGGGGGTTATGGTTTGATAGTTGTTAATTATTGTTGGTTGAGGTAGTGGGTAAGGGTAATATTGTGGGTTTGGAGGAAGGTTAGGTGGTGGTTGGTGGTATGGTGTGGAGTGGGTTTGACCAGATGGGGTATGGGGGGAAGGAAAGGGGAAGTTTTGGTACTGCTGCTGAATGGGAGGGGGGTTATTATGTGTTGGGATATGGGGGTTGGATGGATTATGGCTTATAGGAGGTTTTGTTTGCATATTTGGTTGGATGGGAGGAATGGGTGGTTGTGATTGTGAGGGGTGAAAGGGGTCTACTTGAGGAAGCTGGTTGAAAGGCATGATATTAGGAGGAGCAACATGAGGAGTTGGTTGGGTGGGTTGTTGTGGTTGAGATGGGTTGGAGGTGTCTACTTGAGAAGGCTGGTTGAAAAAAGGTAAGACATCGTTCTCATAAAGAGGGTCTATTGGATTATCTGCATTAGGATTAGTTTTGTCAGGATTATTTAACTGGTCTTTGGTTAACTGTTTAGAGGTATTGTCAACCTGTGGATATAGGTAAAAATGGTCTGTTTTGTCATTGCCAATTAAGTTTTCTGTGTGTATTTCCTCTGTGTCACTGGATATGTCATGTTGTTGTTTTTCTTCTCTAGACTTTGAGAAGACGCTATGTAAACTTTGTTTAAGTTTGGATCTGGTGGCAAAGGCCATGTTGTTAAGTCATGTATTAGTTAATAGTTAGTATGTATTAGTTAATAGTTAGGTTTGATTTGTAATCTAAGAAAAAAGGGCTGTTAAAATATGAATGATAGGTATATAGTAACTAAGGGTAATATGTTATGCTTAGATATGGGAGGGGGGGATATAGTATGTCAACGGTTATACAGTATAATGGGATTACATATGTAAAATCATAAAAATATGTATATACATATAATAATAATAAAATGTCATAAAAAAATTTACAGCAGTAAAATAGGTTACATTGATAAAAATGTATAAGTTCTATGTAAATATTGAATTTTAAACATATAAGAGCTATTTGTTTAAACAAGAATTACTTAACTGGAAGAATGCATATGAATGTGATATTATGTAATAGTCAAATCTAGTAAAGTTATTGCATATATAAATATATGTTGTTTTTAAAAAAAATTAGGCAAATTATAATTAGTGTTGAAACATATAATTATGAGAGCTACTGGTTATATTATGAGAAAGGTATGATAACCAAGAAAGGTGTATATATGCTATATACATACAGGGAAATTTGTAATAATGTAATAGTATTAACTGTTGAATATATATGTATATTGGTAATTGGCAGATTAAAGAGTATTACTTAATGATAATTTTTGGAGAGAAAAAAAAATTCTAAATGACAATATGCTAATATAAGTGCGAGATTACATAGTTGTTATATGGCTAAGGTGTACGTGCGTTGAGCACGTGGGTATCTAAAGGCGTGTAGGTTACCTTAATACCGTGCGTTGAAGCGATTTGTATTATGACGTGCAGCTGGGATAATTGCTGACGTTGTGATTCTCGGTGGAACGCGACACTCGGATGAGGAGGTTGGTGGTGAGGGTGAGCGGATGAGGTCTGTGCTCAAGCGATGGAAGTTCAGAGGAAATCCAGAGGACTCGTTGAATGATGTTCGCATAGAAAAAAATGCGAGTATCAGGGATGGTTTGAATGGGTAATGTATGGTTATTATTACGGAATATATTGGTATTAATTGTAGGAATTTATGTTACCTTTAGTCAGTTGGTAGTTGTGAGATGGGTCGGCGATATCACGTACTTATATGCACTGGGTGACAGGGACGTGATTAATTAGGTAGGTGTAGTGACTGTTGGTGCGCGTCTGGGAGGGAACGGTTGGTGTGGGGAGGTGGTTTACCACTCTATGAGTTCGCTCGGGCCGTTGTGTAGGGAGCGGTAGGTGCGAGGAGGTGGATATGTCTCTGAGTTAGACGAGCGATGGACCGCGCTGGCTCGACTGAAGTCGGGTGGCGGGGGTGAATTACTCGGACGTGTTTTCTTCAGAGACAGGCGGTTTTCTTCAGAGGTGTGGGTAGGACGTTCGCTGCCACCATTTAATGTGTCCGTACGTGGTCCCGTCCCTATCCAGATGTGTAGGCGAATATATCAAACACTATATGTCACCTAGTTCCACTTTAATCACTTATTGTCACTACATAAAAAGTGTTATATCAATAGTAATTTATCACATCTTCCTTATCACTACAGTGCACATTGTAAGTTATCGACCGACCTCCGTCCTGGCGTGCGTGCTTCGGTTTTGATCAAGGAACTGCTGACCGAGCACTATCAGGCGGGTCCCAGCAATCGTACTTGTACAGTTTTTAGTGGGAGTATTCAGTCTCTTACAATATGCTTGTTGGTATGTAAAAGTATGTTACATTTCTATTTATATATTATAATATTTCCCGGGGGGGAAGAGCTCGTTATTATGGGGTAGTTCTGTAACGTAATGTGTTGGTGGTTGATTGCACTTATGAGTGTGTGTTCGTGTGTGTGTGTATTGGTTGAATTCACGTGATGCCTAGCTCGGCAATTTCTTGGCAGGAAATGGTGGCGCCAATGTGTCCCGGGTGTGGTTGGGGTAGTTGAGATGGAGGAGTGTGTGGGTCATATGACTGACTGATACTTACATGTGTATGGGACGTATACACAAGGGAGGTAGCCAAAAAGGGCAAGGCAGAAAATCACTCCCACCCATTTCATTCCTAAATACACTCCACACCCCTCCCACCCTCCCTCTCATCTGAGCACCTCCAGGAGGTGCTCAGATCAGATAATAATGATAATAATAATAATAATAATGATAATAATAATAATAATAATAATAATAATAATAATAATAATAATAATAATAATAATAATAATAATAATAATAATAATAATAATAATAATAATAATAATAATAATAATAATAATAATAATAATAATAATAATAATAATAATAATAATAATAATAATAATAACAACAGGAGGATACTTGGTCCACCCGCTGTGACAATCCGCCACACCGACAGATGAGGTCGAGTGGGGGACCAACCTGACACTTTACCACGTTCCTTCTTTTGCCATATATATTGACCAACTTGACTTCAAACTATGTTCCTCTGAAGAAGCCACTCAGGCGAAACTAGTCAGGAATAAAAGTATTTCCCTCAGCCCGTGTTCCCTTACCTCCTATCCACATTATTATTATTATTGTTATTATTATTATTATTATTATTATTATTATTATTATTATTATTATTATTATTATTATTATTATTATTATTATTATTATTATTATTATTATTATTATTATTATAATAATAACAATAATAATAATAATAATAATAATAATAATAATAATAATAATAATAATAATAATAATAATAATAATAATAATAATAATAATAATAAT
>NC_134820.1:9089151-9111651 GCF_046742065.1 Oratosquilla oratoria | reverse complement strand
TATATATATATATATATATATATATATATATCGGTTTTATGAATTATCTATCTTTAAGTTTCATAGATTCGAAAACCGGTCCTCGGGCCCGACCACAGATCTTTCCGGGAAGACACTTTGGACTGTTGCCCGTGTTGCTATGGGAATATTTTCATGTCACCGGCTGAGAGTGGTAGAAAGAGGTGATCAGTCACCGGTTGTTAGCTTTCCATGTGTGAAAAAGTGTAAGAAATACAGTTGAAGTTGATAGAGTTGATAGTTGTTGATAGAAGTTGATGAAGTTGATGAAGTTGATAGAAGTTGGGCCCAGTCCGGAGCTGTGTCTCTTCACGGAGGTGAGAGGGTCGACGGATTTCGGAAATGAACAGCTTTGCTGTCCATCACGCAGGACTACTACATGCTCGTCGCCGTCACTGGTTTCTTCCACACAAGAGACTGCTAAAATAGTCTTCAATGAAACAGATCAAGATGGATTACAAATTTATTCAATGGTAATTCGAATATTGATTTATGCCAAGTTACGAGTATATTATTGAGTTTTGGAGGGACTTCTTGTTAGAAGTAATCTCGAAGACGTCATACGATCTTATTCGGCTTTAGAAGAGCCTTACATCTTAAATTCTAAAGATGAAAGGTTTGAGAAAGTCCTCAAAGTTTCGTACTAAGACCATATTTTGTAGCGCATCTAGATTACTTGAATCAAGGATCTAGGTCTCTTTATTAGGATTTGGTGATAAGAATGCTGAACAACAATCTAAAACTTATACCAATCATATCAATGTTCAGGCAAGTCAACAAGATCTCCCCTACCAAATCGAAAGCCATGGCGTTAGGACTCTGGAGTGAGGGGGGAGCACCTCACCATCCAGGACCTTAGGCTGGACTGGGTCCACCAGTTTCAGTACCTGGGGATCTGGATTGATGGGAAGCTCACCTTTCAAAAGGAACTAGCCTATCTCAAGGAGAGGCTGAAGGTGAGAACCACAGTTATGAAAGCACCAGGTCCTTCGCACATTCTATGTGCAAGCATTTAGCAGTTTGGTGGACTACGCTCCCCCAGCTCTCATAACTGTGGCGACTACCAAGCTTGAAGAACTAGAGCCTTGCCAAAATGCCGCAGCAAGGATCATCTTGGAAGCTCAACCTTGGACCAAGATGGAGGCTTTATTGCCTTCATTAGCATCACGGGTCAGAAGGCTGGAGGTTGACTTTCTTGCCAAGATAGTCCAGAGCCCCAGGATAATTGAGCTGAGTCAGAACCTTGTGATAGCTCTGGGATGGGTGGATAATCTTATCCACAGCGGTACCTGGCTATCTCAAGCGGCTAGACTCTTGGACTCCTTCAAGCTCACCAGTGCTCTCCTTGAGAAGGGTAGGGACTCTCCTCACCCAGAGTTCAAGTCCCCACCTCCATGGCTGTAAATACCTGCAACCTTCGTTGTCATTAAGCTTCCCAGTAAGAAGAAGTTATGTGACCAGGAAAGAGTACGAGTGCAGGCCCTACAAGGCATCCACGCACTGTCGAGACCTGGAATGGCGGTCTACTATACGGATGGCTCCGTAGACCCCAACAGGCCTCGTAGTGCGGAGGCTGCTTTTGTGACTGATGGGTGGATAATCTTTGGTAGGAGAGTATCTGATCATGCGTTCACTCTCCAAGCTGAGGCCATAGCGGTCCAAGGAGCGTTAGAGCATGCTCTAATATCTAGAACTGGTCCTGTGGTGATCCACACGGACTCACAGTCTCTGCTAGGCAGCTTGGATACGAAACAGCCCAGCGACAATGTACGCCTACTGACCTCCATCCTAGCATTCCTGCTGAAGCTACACCAGCAAGGCAAGAGTGTTACGCTCAACTGGGTGCGGAGCCCTATGGGCGTCCCAGGAAACGAGCTAGCCGATGCGGCGACAGAGCTGAAGTCGATGTTGTCGTCCCTCTCAGCAGAAATTAGTTGCGCATACACACCAGGGCTCTTAACCAGGTGCAACGGTTTCTTCAGCACAGACTGGAGGCAGAGGTATCAGAAAGAGCGAGATGGTACAGGGCCGTCACAGACTACGAGTCCCTTGTACTTCCTCGCTCCACACCCAGAAAAGTGGAAACTCTGCTCCTCTGTCTGCGGCTGGAGGACCGTTGTTTCTGGCAGATCAAGAGAAATCCAACACTTGAAGAAAGAAGATGCCACCATTGTCGCCAATCTGAAGCCACCCTCCAGCATTGCTCCGCAACTGCTTTTCCGAGGAGAGGGCCTCCGACAACACCTGAGGGTCTTATGAGCCGCCTATACAGCCACCTTAGCGAATATGAACTGCGTCGGCTGGTGGAGTGTCAGCCCCCCTCTAATTATTTATCAAATTCAAATCATTCTGATTACACTAGTTAAGACTTTCTCTCACTCTATATGTAACTTACCTAGGATATGCCTTGAACGAACTAGTTAAAGCGTTTTTGTTGTTGTGTGTGCGTGTGCATGCATGTACTACACACATATATACATGACTCGAAAAGAGAGCTCGCTGATTCTTATTAGGGAAGAAACGACTAGTTATTTTTACCCTGAGTTACCTAGACTAGTTAAGAATTTCTCTCTCTCTCTGAACTGCATAGGATATATGTTAGGCTAGTTAACACATTTGTCTGTTTGTATCTCTCCCTCTGCGGCGAAATCCTTGTACGAGTGATCTCGTGTGGTTGATGTAGATATACATGTGTAGCTATGGATAGGTTTTATGTGTATATAAGCATGCATAGTAAAATATACACCCAAGGTATGTGTGTATACATATACATATATCTTTGTGTGTGCGTGCAAGTACGTACACATGTATGTGTATACTTGTATGGACGTACACATGTATGTGTATACTCGTATGGACGTACACATGTATGTGTATACTCGTATGCACGTACACCTATATGTGTATACTCGTATGCACGTACACCTGTATGTGTATACTCGTATGCACGTACACATGCATGTGTATACTCATATGGACGTACACATGTATGTGTATACTCGTATGGACGTACACATGTATGTGTATACTCGTATGGACGTACACATGTATGTGTATACTCGTATGGACGTACACATGTATGTGTATACTCGTATGCACGTACACATGCATGTGTATACTCGTATGCACGTACACATGTATGTGTATACTCGTATGCACGTACACATGTATGTGTACACTCGTATGCACGTACACATGTATGTGCGCACGCATGTACGTACACATGTATGTGCGCATACATGTACGCACACATGTGTAGCTGTAGATAGATTTAATGCGTATATAAGGGTGCATAGTAAAATATACACCCAATTTATGTGAGTATGCATATATCTATGTGTATGCAGAAAAAACACTGGGAAATAAGAAGTTTAGTCCGAACGTTTTCGTCTATTAAAGACATTACCAAGGAATACACAGATACAGAGACATAGGTGGATATATACATAAAGTAGAAGACAAGCTAGGAACATGGGAAGGACATACAAGATGCTTCATAATCAGGTAGAACGTTTGGTCACATGACGTTACTTCACCCCGGCCTAGTAACACTTGGAGAATTTTTTTTTACAATTTTATCAATAATAAAATCATCAAGTTTAAATAATCCTAAACTTAAATTAATATTTTGGTCAAAGGTTTGCTTAATGTGACTGGATTCGATAATGTTTCTTTCTAATAAAGATCTACAAGAAATTATTACATTAGAATTATCCCAGTCAATAGGATGGTTGTGGTCTCTTACATGGATAAAAAGGCCACTGGAACTTTGCCCACATCTTACACTATATTTGTGCTGATCTATCCTAGTTTTCAAGTCTTTACCAGTTTGGCCGATATAAAATTTGTTACATTTAAGGCATGGAATAGAGTAAACACAACCCTCATTTGCTTCAGGTGAATTTTTAATGAGATTACTTTTTATAGTATTGTTAGTTTTGAAAACCAAGTTGATGTTGAATTGTTTGAGAATATTAGGCAGACAACTAATTTCTCACTGTAAGGAAGAACCAAAAGGTTCTTTTTGTCAAATACTTTTCTTTCGTGTGAGGTGTTATGGAAAGTTTTGTAAGCCATTTTATGAGAAGTGTCTACTAAGTGTTTTGGATATTTTAATTTAGAAGCTATGCTATATATCTTCCTCAGCTCATCATCCAAAAATTCCGGGCTGCATATCCTGTAAGCTCTAAGAAACATAGAACTAAAGACAGAAAGTTTTGTCTTCTGATGATGAGCCGAGTAAAAGTGGACATATGATGCGACATTAGTTGGTTTTCTATAAACGCCATATTTAAATTGTCTACCATTTCGATGAATTAAAATATCCAAAAATGGTAATTTATTCTCTATTTCTATTTCAAAAGTGAATTTGATTGAAGGGACCATACCATTTAATTTTTCAAGGAATAAATTTAAGTTACGCTTAACTGGCCAAAGACAAGATATCATCAACATATCTTTTCCACACAACTTGTTAGGGAAGAATCCTAGGTAGTAGTTTCATCTCAAAGAATTCCATGTACGAGTTACTAAGTACTGGGGACAGAGGGTTTCCCATTGCCATACCAAATTTTTGTACATAGTGTAATGATTCATGTTTGTGTTTCATTTACTACTTAGAGTTTGATCCTAAATTATATGTGTTCTGATTCTCTTTCATATTACTTGAATGTTTATGTTTTGTTACTGCCCACTGACGCCTGGCATAGAGATACCAGTACTTATGATTTTGAGCCATGCCGGGCCCATGTAAACATGGTGAAGATTAAAGCTAAGAAACAAACTGCCTTGTTTGGAAATTACACCGCCATAACAAGTGGCGACGAGGACAAAAATTGGATAATGAGTGCTATGGTTAAGTGGACATTGAAATTACACGACTGTATGTCTACAATGCATTTATTAGCCTCAGATTAGGCACCGGCTTTTGCATCGGCAGTGATTCTTAGTGTTTGCACAAAAAGATGTCTAAGGATAGACAGATTGACAGATTTGAGCCAGATAGGATTTCACTAGACCTATGGCTGAGTCTTTTGGAAGCTCACTTCCAATATATAGGAATAACTGGCACCAGTGATGAAGATTTAGTGAAGAAGAAAAACTTATTATTAGTGTCTGTTGGAAGTGTTGTGTACGCAGAGTTGGGAAGGATCTGTGCTCCTGATCTCCCTCATACAAAATCATTTAGTGATTTAGTGAAAGCGTTAAAGAAGTACTATATAGCCACTCCATCCTACCATAGAAGTCTTGTAGCATTTCAACAAAGGAAAACACGGCCAGGTGAAAGATTGAATAATCTATATGCAGAGTTAAAGGCTCTGGCCAAAGACTGTAATTTCGCTGATCAGTTTGACAACCGTGTACGAGATCAGTTGTTCATGGCGGTGGACAATGAAACTTATTTCCCCAATCTAGTGGCAGAAAATTTCAAATTACAAACTTTGACTTCCCAGGATACTTTTGATAGAATATTAAATATGGAACAGGCATTTGTGGGTGAAAATAACAGTATAAGAGCGGTATCAGAGAGTCAAAATTTCCACAAGAAAAAAGGAAGTAGACATGACCCTAAGACCTCTAGTTATTATCAATCAGGTAATAGTAAGCCTAAGCTTACATGCAAACACTGGTTTTCCCCATGCAAGTGAAAAATGCAGGTTTCAAGAAAGACATTGCAACATGTGTGGTAAAAAGGGACATTTGAAAGCAGTCTGTAGATTCACAAATTCAAAGCTTGAAAAGAAAAGTAAGGGAAAAGGAATTGCAGCTGCAAACAGACTGGTAGATTCTTCAGATTCAGACAGTGCAGATAACAATTTGTTTGGTGTTAAATCAGATGCAAACAGACTGGAAGATTCTTCAGATTCAGACAGTGCAGATAATAATTTGTTTGGTGTTAAATCAGATGTCTTTTCTGTTAAATCTGAGTTAGTCAACTTCAAGATTAATGACAATTTAATACCATTTGAGATTGATACAGGTGCTTGTGTTTCCACATTATCAGAAAATTGGGTACATTCCTTAAAACTATCCATGTCACCTGTTAATAAAGTGTTGCGTGCTTATGGTCACACAGCCATTGATGTTTTAGGAAAAGTGGATGTTACAGTATCATATAATAATTATGTCTTGGAACATACCTTTTGTGTTGTAGCTTCTGGTAATATTCATATATGTGGTAAAGATTTACAGAAGTAGGAATTTCTCTTACAGGTATTCCTGATGCCTCTAGAGTCATATTGTGAATGCTAGTACCTTATTAAATGAGTACACAGTTGATTCAACAAAACCCATAACTAGTGTTAAGGCAGCAATACATCTTAAACCTGAAGCTGTACCTAAGTGTTACAAAACTCGTACAGTATCATTCCATTTTCGAAAGTTAGTGGAAGACGAGTTGGACAACCTAGTTAAGGAGGGTATCATTTCCCCTGTAGAATTCAGTGAATGGGCAGCCCCGATAGTACCAGTTTTAAAACAAGACCAGAAATCTGTACGCATATGTACAGACTTTAAATACCTCAATCAGTTTTTGCTAGTAGATCAGTATCCATTACCAAAAGTGGATGAACTTTTGTCTGTAGTTGGAAAGGGCTGGACTTAAAAAATGCTTATCTGCAAATGGCAGTAGATGAAGAGGCTCAGAGGTACTTAGTGATGAACACTCCAAAAGGTCTATTTGAATACAACAGATTACCTTTTGGGCTTGCCTCCTCTCCTGCTATTTTTCAGCGCTTCATGTTTCAGTTAATGAGTAAAATTCCAGGAGTAGCAGTATTTTTGGATGACATTCTTGTAACTGGTTCCACTGAACAGGAACATGATGAAAGACTTTTAAAAGTACTAAGCATACTTCAAGAGAATAATGTCAAGGTTAATAAAAGTAAATCTGTCCTTGAAGCTGATACAATTGAATATCTAGGATATGATGTGAGTGGGAAGGGTATAAAGCCTTCTGAATGTAAAATAAGAGCAATTGCTCAAGCCCCAGCTCCCACCTCGGTGGCAGAAGTAAAGTCATTTGTTGGCTTAGTAACTTATTATTGTAGGTTTGTTCCACAATTTGCTACAATTCTTGCTCCTTTGTATGATCCTCTACAGAAAAATGCAACCTTTAAGTGGACTAAGGTAGAAGAAAATTATTTTTTGACTATTAAGAAAGAATTGTGTAACTCAAGAGTTTTGTCAAATTTTGATGGCTGTTCTCCCCTTATCTTAGAGGTTGATGCATCCCCAGTTGGAGTTGGATGTGTTTTAAAACAAGTTGTGAATAAGGAAGAACAGACTGTGTATTTTGCTAGTAAGAAATTATCTTCCGCTGAAAAGAATTACTCTCAGCTGGATCGAGAGGCTCTTGCGGTGGTTTATGGAGTAGTTAAGTTGAAATATTTCTTACTAGGAAGAGAATTTGTTGTAAAAACAGATCACAAACCATTGTTAGGTTTATTTGGTAAACAGAAACAAATTCCAATTCATGCCAATGCCAGATTGCAGCGTTGGGCTCTGTTGTTATCACAGTTTAACTTTGATCTGGTGTTCAGAGCAGGCAGAGAAAATCAGGTTGCGGATGCTTTAAGTAGATTACCCATAGTAGATTCGGACAATGTCAATTTAATCAAGGTAATGGCATATAGTGATATTGTTTTGGACAAAGTCAAACTGTATACCAGAAAGGACCCAGTTCTTAAACATGTTGTAAATAACCTCAAATTTGGTTGGCAAAATAACCCAAATGTGTCAGAGTACTCCAAGATCAAAAATGATCTTAGCCTTCATGATGAAATTGTGTTGTTCAGAAATAGAGTGGTAATTCCGTCGGAATTAAGGAAAGTAGTGTTGGATCATTTGCATTTAGGTCATAATGGAGTAAATGCGATGAAAGCTGAAGCAAGAAAATGGGTATGGTGGCCTAAGCTGGATCAAGATCTGTTGGAAGTTACCAAAAGTTGTTCTATTTGTTCTATTTCTAATCACCAGCAGCCCCAATCTCAGTCTCTTGCTTGGCCAGATTCGGGTATACCATGGTCAAGATTACACATTGACTATGCAGGACCTATAGATGGACAATATTTTTTAGTAATTGTTGATTCTTTTTCCAAATTCATGGATGTGCATGTTACTGAAACCATTTCTTCAAAAGCTACTATTAAGTTGTTGCAAAGAACATTTGCAAATTTTATCTTACCTGACCAAATAGTGTCAGATAATGCTGCAAATTTTTGTTCAGCAGAAATGGAGGAATTTTTGTCTAAGAATGGTGTTAAACATGTGACGCCAGCACCATACAATCCTTCCTCAAATGGGTTAGCAGAACGTGCAGTGAGAACCTTTAAAAGTGGATTGCGTAAATTTGAAAGTGGGGATATTCATCTTAGAATATGTAGATTTTTATATAATCAGAGAAGAACTGTTAGTGCTTCCACTGGCAAAACGCCCTCAGAGATGTTAATGGGTAGAACTTTTAAGGGACCTTTGCACTCCCTTCAAAAGGAAAAGAAGAGGAGAAGTAAGATTGAGGAAGAGGTTGTAGGTGTATCCAAATATAAGTTAGAAGATGTTGTGTTTGTGAGGAATTATGGAAAGGGAGAGAAATGGTTGCCAGGAAAAGATTCAATTAACGGATCATGGAAATGTATTTTGGAGAAGGCATGCTGATCAGATTATGCCAAGATATGTAACCACTGTGGCTCAGAATGTTAAGAAGCCTATAACTCCTGTAGTAATGGATAATAGTTCTGTTGATGAGTCTTGCCATTCTGATGCTCATAACAAACCTTCATGTGATATTCCTAACACTGATGTTAATTTTCCTGATGACCCGGCTAAAGACAATGTTCACATTAACAATTCTCCGGTTAAATCTCCTATCAGGGAACCTGAGAATAGAACCAAATCTGGTAGACTTATAAAGCCTCCAGATCGCCTTGATCTGGTGTATTGTGTGACACCCTAATTGGTTATGTCATACAAAATTAAGGAAAAATGGATGTAAGGATTCATGTTTGTGTTTCATTTACTACTTAGAGTTTGATCCTAAATTATATGTGTTCTGATTCTCTTTTATATTACTTGAATGTTTATGTTTTGTTACTGCCCACTGACGCCTGGCATAGAGATACCAGTATTTATGATTTTGAGCCATGCCGAGCCCATGTAAACATGGTGAAGATTAAAGCTAAGAAACAAACTGCCTTGTTTGGGAATTACACCGCCATAACACATAGAATTCACCATTAAAAACAAATTTACAATACACAACTTAATGAGTTCAATTATGGTTTCAGCTCGAAGTGGCAAGTCATGTTTTGATAATAATTCTTCCTCAAGATATACCAATAAGTCAATTACACATGTATGTACCTAAGCGTACACGTGGGTAATATACATGTCTGTGTGTGTGTATTCATATAGATATATATGTATGTGTGTGTCCACGCATCCATGGACGTTGGCAACACGCCAGAACTGCTGTAGTTCCCCCCTAAGTAAAATTCTTTCATTGTGCATGATATTGTTAATCTTGTTATCATAATATTATCATTGTATATACCAATTCCCATCATTAATGTATATTGTAAACATTACATCTAATACGAGCAGCACTATTATATTACTAAATGGATTTGTATATAGTTATATTTGCATACGCTTTACAGAGCATTTGTATATTGATCGAGTATTATTGATGTGATGGCTGACGGTCACATTGAAAATGCATCAGCACATTACAATTAAGTAAAAGTAACCTAATCAATATTCAACAAACTCAAACAAGGACGCTTCGATATCCACGAGAAGAACATAGAACACGAACACAACTGGACACACAACGCCGAATAAACAACTACAACACACTTTTACCACATCACTATGGAACAAATACACATCATCCAACACAACATATCACAGTGGACATTCAACTGAAGAAACGAACTCTGTAACATAACAACACCAGACATACTTTTAAACTCGATAGGCACACCAGACTCAAAAAATATACAACTACACAGACACCGAAGAAACGACTACAATGAAAAACATGCAGGCATAGCAGTAGCTATCAAACACAAAATACTAGACGACTTCCAAGACGAAATACTAGCGCTCCAAATTGACACAAACCAAGGACCAATAATAATAGCAACATACTAAGACTAACAAGAAAAAGACTACCAGTATACATAATAGGAGACATGAACGCTAAACACCCCACACTAGGACACAGCAACGCAAACATCACAGGAAGACAAATACCACAATTAATACAAAGAGGACACATAACACACTTAGGGCCAGACTTCCCCACCTACATCACACACAACGGACAAGGAACACCAGACATAATACTAACAAACAGACACCATCATTTAAACTACAGAATCACACCAGGACAACTAACTACATCAGACCACATCCCAATACACTTAACACTAGCAACAAAACCTATAACAATACCCACACCAGAAAGATACATATTCCACAAAGCAGACTGGACAGGATTCAAGAATACACTAAACACAGAGGACAAAATACGACAAACAAAGACAGAGAACAACACGTAATAAACAATACATTGACGACAAACTCAACATATGGTACACCATGATACAACAAGCCATGGACAAACATATCCCCAAAACAACGCAAAAAACTCTACCACACCCAAGACAATCAGATACATTAGAACTACTACAATGGCAATACCAACAACTACAAACACAAGCACACAATACCGGAACATGGACACCACAAGCAAAACAAGCACTACGCGACATCAAAAACCAACTACTAGAAGAGAACAAACAACTATACAACGAACATTGGAACAACGAAATACGAAAAATAAACCTACAATACAATAACACCAAATACTTCTGGACACAAATCAAAAGACGAACAGGAACACCTACTAACACCACCCCTTACATTATATACAACAACCAAAAAATACACAAAAGACAAAAACAAAGAACACATATTCAGACAACACTGGAGAAACATATTCAGAATCACACCAGCAGAAAACGCAACATTTGACATGGAACACGAAAGAACAATCACAACACAAATCCAAGAAATACAAGACGACATTACACCTATCAACTTAGCTGACATGAGACGACTCGACCCAGACAACACACTCACAAAACCCTTTACACTAGATAACATCAAACACACAATAAAAAACTTCAAAAACAAGGCACCTGGACAATCACAAATAAACAAAATAACATTAACTAACATTCCAGACTCAACACTACAACTACTCACAGAAATATTCAATGAAACATTCAGCATGGGATACTTCCCCGACACATTCAAAACAGCCACACTAATATTCATACCCAAACACGGAAAAAACCTAACAGACATAAACAACTACAGACCAATATCACTACTTGAAGTCCCAGGAAAAATACTAGAAAAACTCCTACAACAAAGACTACTCAAACACTTACACAACAACAATCTCGTAAACGAAAACCAACATGGATTTACAAGAAGACGAGGAACACACACAGCAATAGCCACACTATACGAAACGATAGCCATAAGCCAAAGACACAAACACGGATGTAACATAGTATCACGAGACATAACAAAAGCATTTGACAAAATATGGCACACAGGACTCAAATACAAAATACACCAAACATACCCCCCAGACATACTAACAAGAATACTTTGTAATTACCTCGATAACAGACACGCACAAATACGAATACACCATTATACAGGAAGACCCTTTAACATATACAGTGGAGTCCCCCAAGGAAGCATTCTTTCACCAACACTATTCAACCTCTACACACACGACACCCCCAAACCAACACACAATTTGCAGACGACCTAACACAAATCATAACATACCCAAGTAAAAAAGGCAAAAACATGTTAGCACTCAAAACAAGCAGAACAATAGAAACAATAAACACATACGAACAAAAATGGAAAATACAAACAAACACAACAAAATTCCAACTACTAAACATATCAACACAGAAACCAGCAGAAATATGGATAGGAGACACGCACATACACAAACAAACATAAAGATACTAGGATTAACACTTGGAAACAGAGGTCTACAAACACACACAAACAACAGGAAACTACAAGCAGAAGAAACATTACACACACTAAAACGATTCAGAAACCTAGACACCAAATTAATATTAAGACTATACAAAGTACTCATATGACCACAGCTTGAATATATACCAATCACAGCAATCACATTAAAACCAAATCAACTCCAAAAACTACAATCAGTACAAAACAAAACACTACGATTCGCCACACACTCCATACCCCCATACCTTAACACAATAAAAGAACTACACATACAACACAAACTCGAACCACTTAACACAAGACTCTACAGACTAGCTTACAGAACATGGAACAAACTCACAATCACAAACCCAGACTTAGTACAAACCAGCGAAGACATAGACACAGAACACGGACACGATCACAATTGGTGGCCTAGAGTGTCCCCCATCATAAACAGCCCCCCACCCGAACCAAAATACATAATGTAAACATAAACAAACACACATATAAACACAAAAAAAACATATCACCCCTTAAATCGTTCAACTAACCCTACTAACCATTATTATTGTTATTGTTTAATAATAAGATGATAGCACGTGCGAACCAATCGCACGTGATATCATCTAAATCAATGAGTATGGTAATAGGAGTCACTACCCCCCCCCCCACAGCGTATGTAAAAATAACAACAACAAAAATCACTAGACGTCACCCTAATGGGAAAAAAAAGAAACATACTCATTGATATATATATATATATGTGTGTGTGTGTGTGTGTGTGTGTGTGTGTGTGTGTGTGTGTGTGTGTGTGTGTGTGTAAAAAAAACATACGAAATATAGAAATCAAGACCCCCCAGTGTCACAACAAAAAAGAACACACATATATATAACCCTAGCAATTCAAAACCTACAAATAGGGAAAAATAGTAGTATACTTTTTTATAAAAAAAAAAATCTTAAAAAATTCATAAGAATAAATAAAATTAAGATTGAACACAAACTAACAACAGCCAACATCATTAACAACTCAAGAAGAAGAAACATCCTAATCCTTAAGAAGATGGACCAGCCGTCAGCCGTCAACACCACAGAAGGCATAAGCTCCTACAACAATAACACCATAGATAAAATATATCAAAATAGCAAGTGGGTCTGCCCCACATCTATCATCACTCTAACTTCCTTCCATTTCCTCCTTTACCTCTTACACACACATACACTTCCTCCACCTTACCTATCCTATCTTAGCTAGCTATCAAGAATGCGTCACAAAACAGTGTAAAAGTTAAAATTACACCTTCCTACAATTACTACGATAATCAATAATTGTGATGTGGGAACGAATCACAAATGAATCACATCAGACGTACACACGCAGGAGTACATGGGTGTGTTTGTGTGTCTGTGTATGTCAAAGCTTCCACTTTTAGGGTAATTTCCCTATTTTAGGGTAATCAAGCCTATGCTACGGTAGAGTTTAGAGTAATTGGACAAATTTTGGGGTACAAATAGAGAATGTAGGGCAATCAGACATTCACATTCCTTTAAAACAAAACCAATTTAGAATTTTTTTTATTTTTTTCGACTTTGATAAATAACGAATATATATGATGGACAGATATGATAATGTTCTATCCAGTAACTCCTTGGCCTTTTAACATGGTCTTCAACAAAAGAAATGCAGCTGGAATTATATGCTTTCCCAATCTAAAAAATGTGATCAGTAGCTTACTGTCGCTGCCCTTTTCAAATGCATCTGTTGAAAGTTTTTTTTTCTATATTTAACCAAAACATCCCAGAGGAACAGTCTGAAAAATGAAACAATCTGTGGGCTCATGCACGCAATTTACCACATGAAGAACAACAATGCAAAAGCAAATACCTTAATTATTGACGAAAGTTTACTTAAAGCTGTTAGAAATGTGAAAAGCAGTGCTACTTGCAAAAAATCTGCTGCTCTAAGGGGAGAACCTAGCTCCAGTACTTCATAAAATAGCATGTTGCACCTATTTGGAACAAGGAGTTCTGTCTTTATTTTCTGGATTACGGTCTCCAGTACTTCATAAAATAGCATGTTGCACCTATTTGGAAGCAGGAGTTCTATCTTTGTTTTCTGGATTACGCTCAGTATTGTACTTGTTATTTTTATAGAAATACCTAAGTCTTTACATATGCAGTTCTATTATTTGCCAGCAAAAAAAAAAAATTGTGATAATGATAATAATAATAATAATGATAATAATAATAATAATAATAATAATAATAATACATCATACATACATATACCAAGGCTTTTTCCCCCTTACAAGGGAGGTAGCCAAAAAGGGAAAGGCATAAAATCATTTCCACCCATTCCATCCCTGAATACACTCCACACCCCTCCACCCTCCCTCCTATCTGAGCACCTCCTGGATGACGGGTCATCCCTGCACCCTGTCCACTGCCCTGGGTCAGAAGCAGTGTCGCAAGACACAGCACATCCACAGCAAGGCCGCTTCATTTAATCGGCGACCCCCCCTCTCCGTCCCCCCCATTGCATAAAATGAGAGGACGGGGAGAAATCCCTTCGGGCTGCGTCATCTTTTGCTCACACATACTACCTCACCCCCCACCCCACCCCACCCCCCGCTCATTCCACCTCATGCAATCACAACATCATCCATATACAACCATTCTCCATTCACCCCTGTCTTCTGTCCTCTCCCGTCCTTCCTCAACAGACATTCCCCTCTTCCCCAAAGCCCCCTTCACCCCATCCATCCACCTCATCCTAGGACGTCCCCTCATGTTCACTCCCTCCACATCTGCCTTCCATGCCTCTTTTACTAGTCTTTCTTCACTCATTCTTTCCATGTGTCCAAACTATCCTAATATTCTTTCATCAACCCTATCTCCCAGCTCCTTTTCCACCCCTGTTCTCCTCCTCACCTCCTCATTTCTCACTCTATCTAGCCTAGTAACCCCCATCATACTTCTCAGACACCTCATCTCAAACACATTCAAACTCCTTCTCTCTTCTTCTCTTATGTTCCATGTTTCTGCCCCATACAGTGCTGTTGGCACAATCACTCCTTCATACAGTCTCCTCTAAGCATCCATTCCCAAATGTCTATTCCTCATTACACTCTTTAATCCACCGAGGCATTTACTCGCTTCTCTCAATCTACATTCTACCTCCACCTTCACTCCACCTTTTCCTGCCACATTTGCACCCAGGTATCTAAAACTATCCACTTCCTCCAGTCACTCTCCCTTAATGCTCACTTCCAGTCTACTGCCATTTTCACCCCTTGTACATCTCATCACCTTACTTTTACCCACATTTATCTTTAGCTTTCTTCTATCACATACTCTCCCAAACTCTGCCACCAGCTTCCTCAATCCCTCCTCCGATCCTGCCACAAGCGCAGTGTCGTCCGCAAACAACAGCTGGCTCACCTCCCACTTTTCTCCATTTTCTTTAACCATCTTCAATCCCTTGCCCACCACACTTGCATTTACCTCTCGCACCACCCCATCCATGAATAAGTTGAACAGCCAGGTCGACATAACGCATCCCTGACGAAGTCCCACCTTTACCTCGAACCACTCACTCTCTCAATTTCCAATCCTGACACAAGCTCTACACAAGCTCTACTACTCTCATAAAAATTATTTCAGACAAATGAGAGAGAAATCTATTCCCAACACATCTTCGTTTGCCTTTCCCCACCCATTTCTCTCTCATGTATATATATATATATATATATATATATATATATATATATATATATATATTTTTATATATATATATTTTAGATAAAGTTATGATTTAGGGTAATTTAGGGTAATTGACACAACTGTCTGGGGTAACGAAATTTTTTGCTGTGGAAGCACTGGTAATTACCCTATTTTAGGGTAATCAAGACTATGCTGGGGTAGAGTTTAGGGTAATGTTTTTTTTTTAGGGTAATTGGGCAAATTTTGGGGGTACAAATAGAGAATCTAGGGCAATCAGACACATTCACATTCCTTTAAAACAAAACAAATTTAGATTTTTTTTTTCGACATTGATAAATAACGAATATATATGATGGACAGGTATGATAATATTCTGTCCAGTAGCTCCTTGGTCTCTTTTAACATGTTTTTCAACAAAAGAAATGCAGCTGGAATTATATGCTTTCCCAATCTAAAAACTGTGATCAGTAGCTTACTGTCGCTGCCCATTTCAAATGCATCTGTTGAAAGGTTTTTCAGTCGACTAAATTTAACCAAAACATCCCAGAGGAATAGTCTGAAAAATGAAACAATCTGTGGGCTCATGCAATGCAAAAGCAAATACCTTAATTGTTGACGAAAGTTTAGTTAAAGCTGTTAGAAATGTGAAAAGCAGTACTACTTGCAAAGAATCTGCTGCTCTAGGGGGAGAACCTAGCTCCAGTACTTTATAAAATAGCATGTCGCACCTATTTGGAACCAGGAGTTCTGTCTTATTTTCTGGATTACGGTCTCCATAAAATAGCATGTTGCACCTATTTGGAAGCAGGAGTTCGGTCTTTATTTTCTGGATTACGCTCAGAATTGTACTTGTTATTTTTATAGAAATACCTAAATCTTTACATAAAGGTGATTATTCCTGTTCTCATACAGTTCTATTATTTGCCACCAAAAAAAAAAAAAAAAAAAAAAAAAAAAATTGTCATAATATATATACATATATATATATACATATATATATACACACATATATATACAGTATATACACATATTTATCGGCTGAAAGAAACCTGCACAGCGAAGCTATAGCGATAATCCCATACCACACTCTGGTCATATGGCCATTTCCCGAAGGTTGAATGTGGTTTGAATTTTCCGCCAAAATCATCGGAAATTTAAAATTCCCGGCTCTGTGCAGGCATGCGCATTGTCGGCCCCACCTCCCCCTCCCTACCCCCTCCCTTCTTAGCCGGCTTGCTTGAGTCGCCACTTCTAGCGCGGAAACGGAACTGAGCGGTTCTCCCGCTGCCGGCCTTGGGGGCCGGTGAGCCCGTTTCCGGCTTGTTAATCGACTGATAGTTTCAGCGCTTTCTGCATGGTTGCCGGTTTGTCCCATTCTTCGATTACCCTATTAGTGATCCTGTGGTTGCCTTCTTAAATCTTTGTGCTCCGGCTTGTGCCCTCTCGGCAGCCCCATACCTCCAACCATCAATGGTCCTCTAACGCCTCACGGCTTGCATCGTCAGGCCCTAGGCGTAGACTTTGACCTTTTCCATTCGTAATCCGTTCCCCATACGTCTTCGGGTCGTCCGTGGTAACAACCCGGGCCTCTCGGAGGACAGGGGGACGTGTCTTATGATACGGAGGGTGGCGCCCCCGAGGGTAATCAGGCCTCTCGGCAGCCCCATACCTCCGACCATCAATGGTCCTCTAACGCCTCACGGCTTGCATCGTCAGGCCCTAGGCGTAGACTTTGACCTTTTCCACTCGTAATCCGTTCCCCATAAGTCTTCGGGTCGTCCGTGGTAACAACCCGGGCCTCTCGGAGGACAGGGGGACGTGTCTTATGATACGGAGGGTGGAGCTCCCGAGGGTCATCAGGCCTCTCGGCAGCCCCATACCTCCGACCATCAATGGTCCTCTAACGCCTCATGGCTTGCATCGTCAGGCCCTAGGCGTAGACTTTGACCTTTTCCACTCGTAATCCGTTCCCCATACGTTTTCAAGTCGTCCGTGGTAAGAACCCGGGCCTCTCGGAGGACAAGGGAACGTGTCTTATGATACGGAGGGTGGCGCCCCGAGGGTCATCAGGCCTCGGCAGCCCCATACCTCCGACCATCAATGGTCTTCTAACGCCTCACGGCTTGCTTCGTCAGACCCTAGGCGTGGACTTTGACCTCTTCCATCGTCCGACGTCTCCGGGTCGTCCGTGGGTGGGCGGCCCGGGGACTCTTGGGGGACGGGGGGGGGGGGGTATCGGGTGGCGCGGAGGGTGGCGCCCCGGGGGGTCGGCAGGCCTCTCGGCGGCCCCCGTGCCCCCGACCGTCGTGGCCCTCTAGCACCTTTCTGTTTGCCTTTTCGGGCGGATCCGTGAGCCCACCTTCCTCCCGGAGCCGCTCACGTAGACCCAACAGGAAGTCCCGCTCGAGAAAGAGTTCTATCTCTCCCAAGAGTCCTAGGACGCTCAGCTCGTCCACACTCTCCACATCCCGGTCACGGCACCACCCTGCTTCCGGGTTTCTTAAGCCGATAAAAACTATTTAAGCGGCACGGGCCGCGACAAAGAAATATTTTACCACGTTAAAATTGATTTTCACGCTCACTGTGACTCAGGTCGAAATGGACATGACTTTTCCTATTCAACTTAAGCTAATCTATTGTCATGACGGTCAAGAATTTTACCATGTTAAAATAAAATTTCAACTCTCACTGTGACTCAGGTCGAAATGAACATGACTTTTCATATTCAACTTAAGCTAATCTACAGTCATGATGGTCGAGAATTTTACCATGTTAAAATTAATTTCGACGCTCATGTGACTCAGGTCGAAATGGACATGACTTTTCCTATTCAACTTAAGCTAATCTATTGTCATGATGGTCAAGAATTTTACCATGTTAAAATTAATTTCAACTCTCACTGTGACTCAGGTCGAAATGAACATGACTTTTCATATTCAACTTAAGCTAATCTACAGTCATGATGGTCGAGAATTTTACCATGTTAAAATTAATTTCGACGCTCACTGTGACTCAGGTCGAAATGGACATGACTTTTCCTATTCAACTTAAGCTAATCTATAGTCATGATGGTCAAGAATTTTACCATGTTAAAACTAATTTCAACGCCCACTGTGACTCAGGTCGACATAAACATGATTTTTCCTATTCAACTTAAGCTAATCTACAGTCATGATGGTCGAGAATTTTACCATGTTAGAATTAATTTCGACGCTCACTGTGACTCAGGTCGAAATGAACATGACTTTCCCTATTCAACTTAATTTAATCTACAGTCATGATAGTCGAGAATGTTACCATGTTTAATTAATTTCAAAGCTCACTGTGACTCTGGACGAAGTGAACATGACTTTTCCTATTCAACTTGAGCTAATCTATAGTCATGATGGTCGAGAATTTTACCATGTTAAAATTAATTTCAACTCTCACTGTGAATCAGGGCGAAATGAACATGACTTTTCATATTCAAATTAAGCTAATCTACAGTCATGATAGTCGAGAATTTTACCATGTTAAAATTAATTTTAACGCTCACTGTGACTCAGGTCGAAATGGACATGACTTTTCCTATTCAACTTAAGCTAATATATAGTCATGATGGTCAAGAATTTTACAATGTTAAAACTAATTTCAACGCCCACTGTGACTCAGGTCGACATGAACATGATTTTTCCTATTCAACTTGATTTAATCTACAGTCATGATGGTCGAGAATTTTACCATGTTGAAATTAATTTCGACGCTCACTGTGACTGAGGTCGAAATAAACATGACTTTTCCTATTCAACTTAATTTAATCTACAGTCATGATGGTCGAGAATTTTACCATGTTAAAATTTATTTCAACGCTCACTGTGACTCAGTGATGTCACGGTATGATAAGATGACGTCATTATGTGATAAAATGACGTCACGATGTAGTCCTATGACGTCAGTTTGTGTCCCTGTGACGTCACGAGGCGATCCTATGACGCCATGATTAAATCCGGTGACGTCACAGTATAATCACATGATGTCACTAGGTATTAAACATATGGAAGTCCGCTTGTGGGTGATGAGACGTCACAAACTGCCATAGCACACTATTGGATGAGGACGCTCGCCACGGGCTTCGAGGACTTCCCGCGGGAAGACTTGGGGTGAGTTGGATACATACCGAGGGTCCAGGCTCGTCTTAGCGGGAGACGCTCAGTGAACGTCTTCACCCAGGACGAAGCCTCTTGACTAACGCCCACGGACGAGGTCGCTCGGAAACGAACTCGGCCTCGCATACTCCCTTTCGGACTCTCGCTTACCCCGAGGATCTTCACGAAACTAGTGAGAGTGGTAGGCGTACGCTGGACGGAAGCAAGCGTCTCCACACTCATGTACCTAGACGGCTAGTTGATGCATTTGTCCACCGGGGAGGGTGCATCGGCCGACATCTCGGTGGCTCTGTGAGTGTTGGCGGACGTGGAGTTCGGGGTGGACTGGGACGGGTCTGCCCTCGCTCCCACACAGAGACTTTATTGGCTCGGGATTGAGTGGGACACAGTCAGCGCTCTTCGGGTGCTCCACACTGCGCCAAGAGAGCGTGCTTCTCTCACACTTTCTCCCTCCTTCCGTGGCCGTGGGGGGGGGGGGTTGCCTCGACTTCGCGACCCCGGCCCTTCCACTGAGCCGCTTGGGGCGCCGACGGCTGGTACGGGAGGTCGACAGGAGCATACTGCTTCTCCCGCGTGACCTGCCCGGGCCGATACCCTCAGCACTCCACAGCTTGTTGCGTCCCTGGCTTCGGTCGGGGGCCCTACGCCGGTCGCTCTATCCAGGTTTCAGGAGACCTACGTGATGTGGCAACTACGCCCACAAGTGTTCGAGTCGCTCTCCCTCCGCTACGGCCTCCCCAAACACGACCCAGCTCCCCTTCTACCTCACCTGCATCCAAAGGACACGCACAGGAGGCCCAGACGCCTTCACGGAAGACTGGAACAGCTGGAAGTACGTATTCATTTTCCTCCTCCAGCGACACCGGTCCTCCTGAAGGTGATGCAGACCCTCAGGTCCTTCAAAGGTCAGGTCCTCCTGATAGCTCCCTACTGGCCAACCCAGCCGTGGTTCGGGGAGCTAATGAGATGGGGTCCTTCTCCCCTTCTACTGGGGTCAGCCTGCCTAGCCAACAGCCTTACCGCACCTCTCCAAGCGTCACTCCAACTTGATACTTGGAGTTTCTACGGGTAGCTCTCAACCAACTCTTCTCTACAGAGGCAGCAGACAAGATGCTCAAAGCTCGCCTTCCGTCCTCAGTGCGGAGATTCCGGAACTGCCTTTGGAGACACGCGATGGTGACCATCTCCGCCAGCACGGTTCCGGACTTCCTGACTTGGCTGGCTGCCTCCACCAACAGTGCACCGGCGACTATCTTGCCTCACTATACAGCCCTCTCGGATCCGCTACGCTTTGGCATGAACATCCGAGTGCCACAGAGGGCGTGAACCCTCCTAATGAAGGGGATCAGCGCCTCGAGAGAGCCGAGACATCAACCGGTCCTGGCCTGGTCCTTGCATCGGGTTCTGCAGTACCTGGCGTTCGAAAGGGCCATTATGGAGAAAGAACACTTCCCTCAACGTGTCGTCTTTCTGCTCGCCTTGACTACGGACTACAAGGCTTCACAGCTGGCGGCAATCACCCGCCACCCGTCCTTCTCCAAACTGGAGGAGGACAGCTCGGCCCTAACCCTCTCTCCATCACCAACATTCCTGACCAGGAACGGCCGAGCGGAAGACAAGATTGGTCCTCTCGGAATACAATCCTTCCGGGAGGGAGGACGCCCACATCCGCTGCGCCCAGTCCGTGCGTTCGAAGACTACGTGGAGCATACAGAAGAGATTTCTGAGGATCATCTCTTCTACAACTCGAAATTCAGGATTCCCCTACCCCCGAGGTCCCGGGCGCACCTGTTTTTCCGCTTTTTGGAGAGAGCCGACCCGGGCCATGCCCCGCACGCCCACATCATCAGGGACTTCGTGGCATCGCTGGCGTTTCTCCGCACCCACTCTGTGGAGCGGGTGCGGGACCTAGGGGCTGGACATCGACGACTCCCTTGGGGACACGGTGTCTCTACCACTCGGTCGCCCCTGTCCCATGTGTCGCCATGGAAACGGCTTCACCCCTCTCATCTCATGAAAAAGGGGGGGGGGTGGAGGGGGCAAAGGGCGACCGAGGAGTGGCAAGGGGCCAGGAACCGTTGAACAGGATACGAATTTCGTATAATTTACGCATTGTGTGAACAGTGCAATGTTGTGCATGTCACATTCTTTGGTGTGGGTACTTGACGCTTCTTTTCTCCCCTCTACTGAGTGATAAAATGAATAAGTCTCCCATAGGAAAGACACACGTAATAACGGTTTGAATCAGGCTTCACCTCTCCTCCCACCTGTCCTCGTCTCATGCATAGCTTCACTGTGCAGGTTTCTTTCAGCCGATAATATTTCTTTGTCGCGGCTCGTGCCGCTTAAATTGCTTTTATCGGCTTAAGAAACCTGCACAGATTTAGGGTCCCTCCCTCCTCCCACAGGCGAAGCCTTCATTTTTCATTGACGTGGCGACTCAAGCGAGCCGGCCAAGAAGGGAGGGGATAGGGAGGGGGAGGTGTGGTCGACAATGCGCATGCCTGCACAGAGCCGGGAATTTTAAATTTCTGATGATTTTGGCGGAAAATTCAAA
>NC_134820.1:9061651-9071651 GCF_046742065.1 Oratosquilla oratoria | reverse complement strand
ATATAGGACAAGTAATGGAGGCAAAAGGGGTGATCACTTCACACGAATCGTCTCATGAGTCCAAACTATTAGTTTTATCAAGAAAGCAATATGCGAGAAATGACAAGGTGTGAGTGATTTCCACAGTTTATATACCATTGGACCGGAAGCGGGATACTTCCGGTGAAGGGCGCGGGCGAGCGCAAAGGGGGGGGGGGAGGGTAAGTTATCACACGTCAACATGGGTAGTTTTAAGACCCTCGACTCGCTTGAACAATCTACTTATTTAGTAAGTGTCAAATCTGTGCGCTCCGAACTATTCAGGATTACTTCGCTTGTCTGTTTGTTCTACAAGAGTGCGCACATTTTTCCGCACGTTGGCAAGATTACATATAGTGGACGGGCGATACTACTTACATTGTTACAATACATACATAGACAAGAAATATGAACATAGTTATGTAATACAAAGGAACACAATTCTATAACATAATTACATACACGACGTAATATCTAATATTACGTTACAAAACACATTAGAACTCATTAGAATTACCATTGTAAACTTGTCATTAATTCTAACACAAATAATGTCAAGTTTAGAGGGTATTAGCTTTAATGTGACAAGTTTTACAATGTACTTATAATGCAAGGCACATTTAATTATAACTTTTATGTACAATGTGTAAAAATAAAAATAAAATGAGAAAATTATATAATAAATTTAATGTTTTAATAATGACAATTTTAGAAGGTTCTATTAAATATCTTTGATATGTACTAATATTGAATAATTTGGTTTGTACTAATGATGAAAAGTTTAGAATATACTAACAATGACAACTATAGAATATCATCATAATGTATCATTAGTAATAATGAAAAGATTAGAAGATACTATTAATGATAAGTTTCCTAATAATGACGAGTTTTGAATATACTAATAACGACATCTTTAGAATATACTACTTTAAACTATAATAATAATGACAACTTTAACATATACTAATATTGCCATACTAATGATAGATTTGATATGAACTAATATTAAATATACTAATGATAGTAAATCTATCATATGAAGTATTAAATATACTAATGATAGATTTAATATGAACTATTAATGACAAGTTTAGAACATACTAATAATGACAAGTTTAGAATATTCCAATGTAGACATATTTAGAATATACGTATAATGAGAAATTTGGAAAGTACTATTAATGATAACTTTAATGTGTACTAATAATGAAAAGTGTAGAACATTCTAATGATGACAAGTTTAAAAGGTACTATTAATGATATCTTTGATGTGCACTAAAATGACAAGTTTAGAACATTCTGATAATGACAGGTTAGATACTATTGAAATAACTAATAATGACGAGTTTAGAATGCACTAATAATTACAAAGATTTTACTAATAGTACCTGCTAAACGCTATACGTTTTTTCTAAACGTCCCATTTTTATCATAAATTAAATTTTTCATCATCATTTCACATATAACTTATCTTCCAGATTGTCATTTTTATTATAGGCTAAACTTCTCATTAATAGTATATACTAAACTTATAACTATTAATAGACATCAAAATTATCATTAATGGTACCTTCTAAACTTGTCATTATAGCACCTAGCTTACCCTTATTAGTATATTGTACCTTGTTTATATTAGTACACATTAAAGTTATCGTTAATAGTACCTTCTAAAAGGTACCTTCTAAAAGTTGTCATTCTGGTACCTTCTGAATTTTACTTGCATATTACAAAAAAAGTATTATTAGTGTATTCTAAACTTTTCATGTATACCACATTACCATATATTAGCAAATTATGTTAAACATCATTAATAGTACCTTCTAAAACTTTCATTATTATTATATTAAACTTCTCATTATCAGTATATTCTAAACTTTATTATTAGTGTACAATAAAGTTATCTTCTAAAGTTTTCTTCTAAACTTGCCATTATTTATATATTATTTGTCATTAATAGTACTTTTTTTTTACTTTTTATTAGTATATTCTCAATTTATCATCATTTGCCATTATTATTTTAATACTTATCTTGTAATTAATTGTTCACATACAAGTTATCATTAACAATAGCTTCTAAACATCTCATTTTTAGTATAATTTAAACTTCTCATTATTGGTATTTTCTAAATTTCTCATTAAAGTTTACTGTATTAGTACTTTCTGAACTAGTCATTATTACTATATTGTAAACTTCTCATTATTTGTACACATTAAAGTTATCAGTAGTACCTCGTATACTTGTCTTTGTAACCACACATTAAAGTTATCATTAATAGTATCTTTATAAATTTGTCATTTTAGTACACATCTAATTTAATATTAATAGTACCTGCTACACTTGTCATTTTTTGTATATTCCAAAATTGTTATTATTAGTACATTTATCATTAACAAATCTTTAGTACACGTTAGATTTATC
Source organism: Oratosquilla oratoria (assembly GCF_046742065.1). Classification (NCBI taxonomy): domain Eukaryota; kingdom Metazoa; phylum Arthropoda; class Malacostraca; order Stomatopoda; family Squillidae; genus Oratosquilla; species Oratosquilla oratoria. Next base: position 9,069,211 of record NC_134820.1, on the reverse strand, counting down.
ATTGATAGTGATATCAATATATAGTGATGTTGGTATATAGTGATGTTGGTATATTCTAAACTTGTACACAGTGAAATATTCATGAATATTATCGTCTAACCTTATCATTAGTTTATGTTATTATTCTAAATTTGTCATTCTTAGTATATGCTAAGCTCGTTTGTATTAGTACACACTAAATTCATTATTAATAATACCTTCTAACTTCGTTATTATTAGTGTATTCTAAACTTGCCATTACAAGTATACTCTATACCTGACATTATTAGCATATTCTAAAGTTGTCATTATTAGTATATTCTACACTTGTCATCATTTTATGTTCTAAACCATCATTATTAGTTGTCATTGTTCTTACATTCGAAATATATCAGTATTAGTAAATACTAAACAAATCTTTGGTATTCAAAACCTTGTAAACATATCAGTATTAGTAAATACTAAACAAATCTTTGGTATTCAAAACCTTGTAAATTCAAAACTTGGCAATACTAAACTATTCTTAAGTTTATCATCATTCTAAATTTATTTTCTAAACCTGACATTATTAGCATATTGTAAAATTGTCTCCATTAGTATATTCTACATTTGTCATTATTAATACACATTAAAGCTTGTCAATATTTGTATGTTCTAAACCTTCAATATTAGTACACTTACTAATAATGAAGGTTTAGGACATACAAATATTAATAATACTTTCTAAAGGTGTCATTGTCCTTATATTCGCAACATATCAGTATTAGTAAATACTAAACATGTCTTCTTTAGTATTCTAAACTTGTCATTATTAAAGTTATCATTATTAGGACCTTGTAAGCTTATCATTATTAGTATATTCTAAACTTGGCAATAATTATTTAAAACTTGTCATTATTAGTATATTGTGAGTGTAAGTACATGTTATTGAGTATAAGTACATGTTAGTTACTATCAGTACGTATTATAGTTATGATTAATAGGAACTTCTAATTTTGCTATTATTTGTATATACTAAACTTTGCTTTATTAATATAATTCAAACGTGTCATTATTGCTACACATTAACGTTATCATTCATATAACCTTCTAAACTTGTCATTATTATAATATTGTAAACTTGTGATTATTAGTACATATTAAGGTTATCATTAATAGTGCCTTTAACCTTGTCATTATTAGTATATTCCACACATTAATTATCTGAAGACATTAAAGTTTTCATTTATAGTACATTCTAAATTTGCCATTATTTGTACAAATTATAGTTATATATAGAACCTTCTAAAGCTGTCATTTTAGTAATTTCTAAACTTGTCATTATTAATATATTCTAAACATTAAAGTTATCATAACTATCATCTAAGCATATCATTCGTATACTCTAAACATGTCGTTCTTAGTATATTTTAAGCTCGTTATTATTAATACATGCTAAATTTATAATTAATAACACCTTCTAAATTTGTTATTATTAGTGTATTCTAATCTTGACATTATCATTATTAGTACCCATTAAAGTTTATCAATTGTATGTTCATTAACAATACTTTCTAAAGTTGTGACACCTTCTATATCTATCATTATTAGTATATTATATACCGAGTTTACCATTATTCTAAACTTTTTCATAATTAGTCTATACTAAAGTTATGAGTATTAGTACATATTAAAGTTATCATTTGTAGTGTATTCTAAACATGGCCTTGATAGTATATTGAAAACTTATTATTAGTGCGTATCACAGTTATCATTAATAGCAACTTCTAATTTGCTATCATTAGTATTTTCAAAACTTTGCATTATTAATATATTTCAAACTTGTCATTATAACTACATATTAACGTCATCATTAATATTAGTAAACGTTAAAGTTAGTGCCTTTAAGATTGTCATTATAAACTTTCATTATTAGTATATTCTAAACTTATTATTCTAAACTCATTATTATTATATTCTAAACTTGTCATTATTGGATTAGTACACCTTAAAATTGTCTGTATTAATACGCATTAAAGTTATTATTAATAGTACCTTGTAAACTTATATGCTAAACTTGTCATTATTAGTACAAAATTAAGTTATCATTAGTAGAATCTTCTAAACTTCTCGCTATTAGTATATTCCACACTTGTCTTTATTTCTAAACGTTAAAGTTACCTTTAACAGTATTTTATTAACTTGTCAATCTTAGTATATTCTAAATGTCATTGTAAGTATATTCTAAACCTGTGATTATTAGTACATATTAAACTTATCATTCGTTCTATCTTTCATACATGTATATTCTAAACTTGTCATTATTAGTACACGTTAACGTTATTAGTACATCATTTAACTATCATTAGAGGCATCTTCCGATTTTTTTAAGCACATTAGAACAAATTAAAATTACCATTGCAAACTTGTCATTACTTCTATTACAAATAATGTCAAGTTTAGAAGGTATTAGCTGTAATGTGACAAGTTTACAATGTACTTATAATGCTAGTTAATGATAAATTTTATGTACGTGTAAAAATTATCAAAATTTTGTACTTTACAATGTACTTATAATGCAAGTTAATGATAACTTTGATGTACAATGTGTAATAATCAAAATTTTAGAAAATCAGTTAATAAAATTAATATTTTTTTAATAATGGCAATTTTTGAAGGTTCTATAAAATATCTTTTGATACGTTGAATAATTTGGTTTGTACTAACGATGAAAAGTTTAGAATATACTAACAATTACAACTATAAAATATCATCAAAATGTATCATTAGTAATAATGAAAAGATTAGAAGATAGTATTAATGATAAGTTTACTAATAATGACGAGGTTTGAATATCGTTAATAGTACCTTCTAAAAGTTGTAATTCTGGTACATTCTGAGTTTTTTACAATTTTTTTTATTATAAGTGTACTTTTCATTAATAGTACATTCTAAAATTGTCATTATTATTATATTAAACTTGTCATTATCAGTATATTCTAAAGTTTATTATTAGTGTACATTAAAGTTTTCTAAAGTTTTCGTCTAAACTTGCCATTATTATAAACTTGACAGTATGAGTACATATTAAAGTTGTCATTAATAGTAGTTTTTAACTTTTTATTAGTATATTCTAAATTTATCTTCATTTGCCATTATTATATCAATACTTATCTTGTCATTAATTATCATTAACAATAGCTTCTAAACATATAATTTTTAGTATAATTTAAACTTCTCATTATTGGTATTTTCTAAATTTGTCATTAAAGTTTACTGCAATAGTACTTTCTGAACTTGTCATTATTACTATATTGTAAACTTCTCATTATTAGTACACATTAAAAATATCATTAGTAGTACCTTGTATACTTGTCTTTGTAACCACACATTAAAGTTATCATTAATATTTTTATGAATTTGTTATTTTAGTACACATCTAATTTATTATAAATAGTACCTTCTACACTTGTCATTGTTTGTATACTCCAAATTGTTATTATTAGTACATATTAAATGTATCATTAAAAAAAAATCATTATAAACTTGCCATTATTAGTAAACAATAAAGTTATCAATTATAACACCTTCCAAATTCACATTATGAGTACATTGTAAACATCATTATTAGTATATTCTAAACTTGTCATTATTAGTACACGTTAACGTTATTATCAATATTACCTTCTTAACTTGACATCATTAGTATATTGTAAACTTGCCTTATCAAAAATACATTTTAAACTTAATTAATTAGTACATGTTATCATTAAAGGCATCTTCCTAAATTTTTTATTTGAAAACATTAGAACACACTCAAATTACCATTGTAAACTTGTCATTACTTCTAACACAAATAATGTCAAGTTTTAGAAGGTATTAGCTGTAATGTGACAAGTTTACAATGTACTTATAATGCAAGGCGTTAAGGGTAACTTTTATGTACAATGTAATAATCAAAATTTTAGAAATCAATTAATAAATTTAATGTTTTGATAATGACAATTTTTAGAAGGTTCTATTAAATATCTTTGGTATTGAATAATTTTGGTTTGTGTTAATGATGAACATTTTAGAATATACTAACAATGACAGCTATAGAATATCATCATGATGTATCATTACTAATAATGAAAAGATTTTGAATGATACTAATTACTGATAAGTTTACTGATAATGACGAGTTTTTGAATATACTAATAACAACATCTTTAGAATATACTAGTTTAAACTATAATAATAATGACAAGGTTTAGACAACTTTAACATATACTAATATTGCCAAGTTTGAAATATACTAATTATAGATTTGATATGAACTAATATTAAATATACTAATGCTAGATTTAATATGAACTATTGGATATATTAATGATAGATTTAATATGAACGATTAATGACAAGTTTAGAACATACTAATGATGGCAAGTTTGGAATATTCCAATGTATACATGTTTAGAATATACGTATAATGAGAAATTTGGAAAGTACTATTAATGATAACTTTAATGTGTACTAATAATGAAAAAGCATAGAACATTCTGATGGTACTATTAATTATATCTTGGCTGTGCACTTAATAATGAGAAAGTTTAGAACATTCTGATAATGACAGGAGTAGAAGATACTATTAAAATAACTAATAATGACGAGTTTAGTATGTAATAATAATTACGTTTTTTCTAAACTTCCCATTTTTTATCATAAATTAAACTTTTCATCATCATTTCACATATAATTTATCTTCCAGATTGTCATTGTTACTATAGGCTAAACTTCTCATTAATAGTAGCTATTGTTAATGATAACATATATGTGAACAATTAATGCCAAGATAAGTATTAAAATAATAATGGCAAATGATGATAAATTTAGAATATACTAATAAAAAGTTAAAAAACTAATATTAATGACAACTTTAATGTGTACTCATACTGTCAAGTTTATAATATATGAATAATGGCAAGTTTAGCAGAAAACGTTAGAAGATAAATTTAAAGTACATTAATAATAAAGTTTAGAATATACTGATAATGGCAAGTTTAATATAATAATGACAATTATAGAAGGTACTATTAATGATGTTTAACATAATTTTGCTAATATGTGGTAATGTAGTATTAATGAAAAGTTGAGAATACACTACATAATAAAAAAATTGTAATATACAAGTAAAGCTCAGAAGGTACCAGAATGACAACTTTTAGAAGGTACTATTAACGAAGGTACAATATACTAATAAAGATAAGTTTAGAAGTAATTTCTATACAAATTACGACAAGCTTAGAATATACCAATAATGACAAGTTAAGAAGGTACTATTAATGATAATTTTTGATGTCTATTATAACTACATATTAACGTCATCATTAATATTAGTAAACGTTAAAGTTAGTGCCTTTAAGATTGTCATTATAAACTTTCATTATTAGTATTTTCTAAACTTATTATTCTAAACTCATTATTATTATATTCTAAACTTGTCATTATTGGATTAGTACACCTTAAAATTGTCTGTATTATAAGTTTAGTAAATACTATTAATGAGAAGTAATGACAATCTGGAAGATAAATCATATGAGAAATGATGATGAAAAGTTTAATCTATGATAAAAATGGGAAGTTTAGAAAAAACGTATAGCGTTTAGCAGGTACTATTAGGAAAATCTTTGTAATTATAATTTAAAATTGTCATCATTAGAATGTTTTATACTTTTCATTATTAGCACACATTAAAGTTATCATTAATAGTACCTTTTAAACTTGTCATCATTAGAATATTCTATACTTTTCATTATTAGTACACATTAAAGTTATCATTAATAGTAATTTCCAAATTTCTCATTATACGTATACATGTCTACATTGGAATATTCTAATCTTGTCATTATTAGTATGTTCTAAACTTGTCATTAATAGTTCATATTAAATCTATCATCAGTATATTTAATAGTTCATAATAAATCTATCACTAGTAATAATCAAAATTTTAGAAAGGCACAGGCAAGGCACAGTTAAGGATAAGTTTTATGTACAATGTAATAATCAAAATTTTAGAAAATCAATAATATATTTAATGTTTTTGATAATGACAATTTTAGAAGGTTCTATTAAACATCTTTGGTATTGAATAATTTGGTTTGTGTTAATGATGAACATTTTAGAATATACTAACAATGACAGCTATAGAATATCATCATGATGTATCATTACTAATAATGAAAAGATTTGATGATACTATTACTGATAAGTTTACTGATAATGACGAGTTTTGAATATACTAATAACGACATCTTTAGAATATACTAGTTTAAACTATAATAATAATGACAAGGTTTAGACAACTTTAACATATTAAATCTATCATTAGAATATTTAAACTTGGCAATATTAGTATATGTCATTATTATTATAGTTTAAAGTAATATATTCTAAAGATGTCGTTATTAGTATATTCAAAACTCGTCATTATTAGTAAACTTATGATTAATAGTATCATCTAATCTTTTCATTATTACTAATAATACATTATGGTGATATTCTATAGTTGTCATTGTTAGTATATTCTAAACTTTTCATCATTAGTACAAACCAAATTATTCAATATTAGTACATATCAAAGATATTTAATAGAACCTTCTATAATTGTCATTATTAAAACATATTAAATTTATTATATAATTTTCTAAAATTCTGATTATTATTACACATTGTACGTAAAAGTTATCATTAACTGTGCCTTAAATTATGAGTACATTGTAAACTTGTTACATTAAAGCTAATATCTTCTAAACTTGACATTATTTGTAACGACAAGTAACTTGACATTATTTGTAATGACAAGTAATGACAAGTTTACAATGGTAATTTTAATGTGTTCTAATGTGTTTGAATAATTTTTTTTTTAGGAAGATGCCTTTAATGATAGTTTTAACATGTACTAATAAAAAGTTTTACAATATACTAATGACGTCAAGTTAAGAAGGTAATATTGATAATAACGTTAATGTGTACTAATAATGACAAGTTTAGAATATACTAATAATGATGTTTACAAAGTACTCTTAATACTAGAATATACTAGTAATGACAAGTTTAGAAGATACTACTAATAACAACTTTAATAGGTATCAATAATGACAGGTTTACAATATACTAATTAAGAAAAGTTTAGAAAACACTAATACTGAGAAGTTTGGAAGGTGTTATAATTGATAAGTTTAATGTGTACTAATAATGGCAAGTTTATAATGTAACTAACAATGACAAATTAAGAAGGTGCTATTAAACTGTAACTTTAATGAGTCCTAATAATGACAAAATTAGAATATACTAATAATGACATGTATGGAAGATAGAACGAATGATAAGTTTAATTTGTACTAATAATCACTGGTTTAGTATATACTTACAATGACATTAAGAATAAACTAATATTTACAAGTAAAGGAGAAACTGTTAAAGATAACTTTAATTTTTACAAATAATCACAAGTATGGAATATAATATTAACTAGAATATTATAAAATTATACTAATGAAAACATAATTTTGTACTAGTAATGACAAGCTTAGCATATAAGTTTACAAGGTACTATTAATA
>NC_134820.1:9018487-9061151 GCF_046742065.1 Oratosquilla oratoria | reverse complement strand
ATTGAACAGCCACGGCGACACAACACATCCCTAGCGAAGTCCCACCCATACATCAAACCACTCGCTCTCTCCATTTCAAATTCAAAGGATTTCAAAGGAGAAGCATGCCGACACGAGACCTTTTGGTCCATAACTTGGTCGGATGCGAAAAAACTATAATGATGATAGATAAAATTAATACAGAAAAAAATAATAATGACGAATAAGAATAAATAGATAAATAGGTAAAGTTAAATGATAAACAATCAGGTAAATAGTAAATAATAATAATAAATGGACAGATAATAATAAACAAATTGAGAAATAATAACAGTGTGAAAATGTTGTCACTTTTAATGTTGTCGATTCCCTTTAAAAAACTTAGACATGTATCAAGTCACCTGAGTCTACGTTTTTTTTTTTTTTTTGGGGGGGGGGGTAGTTTCATATGTTTTAATTGATTTTCATATCTTTTATTTTTGATATTTGGAATCAGTTTTGTGGCTCGCTGTTGTACTTTTTCCAATCTGTTGGTGACCATAAGGGAACGGCATATTCCAACTGTGGTTGAAGTCATAAGACCACGCAATCAGTCCTAGAAACTTATTTGCTTTCTCAGAGGCTGAAATACATTGTTTAGATGTTTTGCGATCATTACTGATAATCAACCCGAGATCCTTTTCACTATCCACTTTTGTTAACGAATTTATAAATAACTTGTAATTGTACTTACTGTTATTTTTACCTATGTGCATAACCTTGCATTTACTTGTGTTCAATTTCGTTAGCCAATTTACAGACCATTAGTTTAAGTGATCGTTTGCCATTCCATGCAGTTTTTGTATCATCAGCAAATTTGGAGACAATAGATTTCAGTCCGTGGTCTATATCACTAATATATACTATGAAGAGAAGTGGCCAAAGAACGGAACCCTGAGGAACTTCACTTTGTAAGAACATCTTTGCCTCTGTGAGTTTGGTGGATTCCATCAAAAACATATAAGTCATGATGCCTAGAAATGAGAAACCAAGTATCAAGAAAGTGGTATCCCAGTTGCGTGAACAACTGCGATATCCTCTCATTGATCCTTATGGCTTTAGCACTGGTTGTACTACTCTTGAAAAAAAAAAAATCTTGACTGCTATAAACAGCTTTCCTCCTATCCCATATATCTGTAAAACTTCCCACAATGCCTTTTCCATCTACCCTGTCAAAAACCCTTTTCCAAATACTCAAAGGTCCAAAAACATCTTAACCCTTTGCTAAAGCTTTCTCACATATCTGCCTTACCACGAAAATCTGACTTTGCACATCATGTAAATGCTCTCTCAATGAGCAGACGCTGAGTCATCGACTTGAACCCAAGTTGCTGGTTCCTTCTGAGATTTTGATTCCTAATAACCAAAGAATAATTTTACCAAAGATGCTCCCCAAGTGAATTGAATTTGTACTTAATCGCACATTTCTTTATTAGTTAACTTTACCTATTCACTATTTATATTACTACTATTTGTATTTATTTGTTTATTTATAGTTATATCTTTTTGCATCCGACCTAGTTATGGACCAAAAGGTCTCCTATTGGCATGCTCCTCCTTTGTAATCTTTTGTAAATAGAATTGGTTACCCTCATAAACATGTAATGTATGCACATCATACCCACACCATTTACAGTGTCCCAGCCCTGTATCACATAGCAAAATACTGCTTAACATACCTAACCTTGAGGAGGTGCCCATTTATGTATCCATGCTACTCGCCAACAACCACCACTTGACTGCTGTTAATGTTGGTCACTGATTACTTAGTTGGTCATATCAATACACACTCATATGAACTTCATATAGTGGACTCTGCCAACAAATGGCAAACTGGTGTTTGCTACTACCCTTTTCTATTCTTTCACTACAATGTAAACAAACACATAGTTGCCAGATCAACTCCGACATGAGCCACTGTCCAATCCGTGTACCAATTATAACTGCTGGCAATATTACAAACCAATACTGAATGCCTGGACTCACTTGAGGAAACATATTACATAAAAACATAGTCAAAAGTACATTCTATTCAGAACTGTCGGAGACACTAGAGCTCATGGAGGAGTCATCTAACTCAAATTATCTAACACAAAAGTTCTCACGACTCATTCAGATCATCAGGTGGAAATTACTGCCCTCCATCAAATGCCCGTATATGAATTAATCATAAACTATCATCCGTCACAGAAAATGAACTTGTAAATTTCACGATAACAACAAATTCAACAAAACAAGAGAAGACATCACAACTCGGCAAGGATATATTGACAGCCTTTTTATAGAAATTGAACCAACAAAGAAATTCCATCACTAGAGCTAATCAAAAGAAATTTTTTAATCTGAATGGCGGCCATATCATCCATATCCTTTAAATGGTTACATTAATCTAACCAAGATTCTCATCCCTGACCAAGAGGAACTACTTAATTTAGGGTTCAACTGCCTTATTATGTCTAAGCTAAAAAAAAAAAAAAAAAAAAAAGTTCCAAAAAATGAACAGAATGTGAAGTTCTTATTGATGATGCAAAGAAATTAAGTAAAACAGGTGAAGTGTATAAATTTACAATAACAATTGGAAGGACTTCTGTACTAGGGCTCCTCTCTCTGGGTAAAGTATTTAATAGACCTAATCAAATATTTATCAATACAGGATCTGCAGTAAATGTTATAATCAGTAAAGTGCTTAAAAAGGATGAAACCAGTAGTGAAACTCTTGGAACCAATCCATTACTCATTGCTAGGAGTAACAGGAAGTCAGTTAAAGGCATTAGGTAAGACTGACTTGGATGTTATTTTGTATAAAAATGAGCACTTGCACATTCTGGGGATAGTTGTAGAAGAATCTGTCTTCCTAGGAGATTTAGTGATAGGATTTGAAACAATGAAAAAAGAAGGCATGGTCATATGTCTGGCTGAGTTAGGGATCTTAGCAAAATCACACTTAAATCCCATTTTTAAATCAACTAGATTTAGAGCCAGTATTTGAGATAAGAGAACCTATTGAGATTGATGGGGAAAGATAACAATGCTAGATTGAATAGTAGCGGGTCAGAGTGGTCTATTCAAGAACAGAGAACACACGGGGAAGAAGACACACATAGTGGACACAGCTCAGATGTTCAAGAAATCCCAGAAATTAATCAGAATTCATCAACTCCAAATGAAGCTTTGCTAATTGTGGAAGGTGGCATAATAAAGTCGACATTATTGCACTCCAGAGTACAAGTGCAGTTGAAAGGCGTCACTGTAGTCTTCAAAACTTTAACCATCCCAGAATCAATTAGGATAAATGGTTTAAAATTGGGAACTGAGAATCAGTATTTTAGCACTACTGATTTCAAATCAGCTTTCTGGCAGATAAAGATGCACAAAGATTCTTAAGATTATACAGCATTTTCTACAACAAGGCATCATGCATTCAAGCAAATGCCATTTTAGTTATGTAACATTCCATAACTTATATGAAATTAAGACAGTACTAGATGGGTTGTTCGGAAACACAGCCAGTGTATTTCTAGATGATATCTTAATAGTTTTCCAAACAGCAACTGAGCACTTTAAGATATTAGATTAGGTATTCTCAAGACTAGTTGAATCAGGGTTGAAAGTGAACTCAAAGGTAGAGACAGTAAAAAAATCAATTGAATCAGGTTTAAAGGGAAATTGGAAAAATTAAAGTTTTTACAAGACAGTGTCATTTATTTGAGACATAAGTTAAAAGGCATGGACTCAGTACAGTGAACTCTAAGGTAGAGGCAGTACAGAACTACCCAGTACCAAACAATGTAGAGAAAGAAGTTTCATTAAAGACATTGACAGATTGGAAAAAGTACAAAGGAGTCACAAAACTGATTCCAAATATCAAAAATAAATCATACGAAAATCGACTAAAACATATGAATATGTTTTCCCTAAAAAAGCAGACTTAGAGGTGACTTGATAAAGTGACAAAATTCTTACAGTGCATCAATCTGACAAGAAATAGTGGTCCCAAACTGTCAGGAAATAGATTTAATTTGGAAGTGGGTAGAACTAACTTCACCAACCTTGTAGTTAATAAATGGAATAAACTTCCTGCAGAGGCAGTGCAATGTAGTTCAGTTCGAAGCTTTAAGATTCGTTTAGATAAACATTTCAGCAAGATGCTGTAATGACTGCCATTTATTTTATATTATTTGATTATTTGTTTGTTATTATTTGTCTGTTTATTTATTATTTGCTTGATTTCCATTTATTATGATTTACTATTTACTGATTTATTTATTTTATTTATTATCATTTATATTATCATAATTTTTATTATCATTTTTTTTATCATATATATTTTTTCTGTATCCGGCCTAGTTATGGACCAAAAGGCCTCCTGTTGGCATGCTCCACCTTTGTAATCTTTTGACAGGGTATTATAAGAAGTTTATTAAAGAATATGCAGACACATCTAATCTATTAAATTCTTTGTGAAGGAGAGATTCCAAGTTCATTTGGGGACCTGAACAACAACAAACTTTTGACAAGTTGAAAGTTAAACTTACTAGTTTTCCAGTTCTCATTTTTCCTAATTATGATAAAGAGCTCATTCTTTGCAAAATTGCAACAGATAGCTTTCACATTGAGATTTTGTAACAATGCATTACAATAGGGGAAACATTAGCAGTGATATATTCACAAAAGAGTTTTAGAGATAAGATACTGGGATATCCAATCAGAGTGTGGACTGATCATACAGCTATTCAGAACTTATTCAAACATAAGAATCTTAGAGGCAGATTAGCCAATTGGTTTACTACACTTCCATGTTATGAGGTTAAGTTTGAATACATTCCAGGTAGGGAGAACATTGCAGCAGATGCACTACATAGGAATATTAGCCAACCAATGACAGGGTTGATCAATATCATTTGCAGTATTAACGAACTAGTACCATTAGATGAACTGATAATAAGGGTACAAAGAAAAAGACTCGAAAAACTGTAGCCCAGAACTTGATGAACCTTTGAGGTATTCCTCCAAAATAATCGAAGGGGTATAAGATAGAAGAATTTCATTTAAGCAATGAGAGGGAGTGAAGGATAGAGTAGAACTAGGAGTGGAGGAGGAATGGGGATGATTCAAGGAGGGAGTTACAAGGTATGCAAAGTTGGTGTGTGGAACAAGGAGGATGGGATGAAATAGAAGGAAGAGCAAGTGGTGGGATGAAGAAGCAAAGAAAGTTGCAGAGGAAGCAAGCATTCATAGACTGTTTACAAAACAGGATGAGAGAATCATATGAGAGGTACAAAGAAAAGAGAAAAGAAGCAAAGCATAAGATAAAGGAAGCAAAGAGGGAGATGTGAAATGGGGTAAGAGTATAACAGAAATTTTTGAAAGTAATAAAAAGGTGTTTTGGAAAGAAATAAAGCAGAGAAGAAAAGGTAAAAGGTGAAGATGGAGAGATGATAATGGAAGAAACGGTGGTAAGAGGAAGATGGGCAGAGTATTTTAGGAAGTTTCTAAATGTGAAGGAGGATAAGGAAGGAAAGGTAAATGCAGTGGGAAGCGCTAAGAAAATGACAGTGATGGTGGACTGGCTGGTGAGGTTGTTTAATGTTTGTTTAAAAGAAGGTAGAGTGTCGGGGGACTGGTGGAGTACCTGTATAGTTCCACTTTACAAGGGAAAAAGGAACAAGTGTGAATGTAGTAGTTTCAGAGTGATCAGTTTGTTTAGTGTAGTTGGGAAGGGTTATGAGAAGGGTTTTGTTTGAGAGGAGTAGGAGAGGAACAGAGGGAGTAATTGGTGAGGATCGGTGTGTGTTTAGGACATGTAGGGGTTGCGTGGATCAGATTTTTTGTGGTAAGGCAGATATGTGAGAAAACTTTAGGAATAGGTAAGGATGTTTTTTGGGATACTTATAGATTTGGAAAAGGCTTATAACAGGGTAGACAGGAAGGCATTGTGGAAGGTATTGCAGATACATGGGATAGGAGGGAAGCTGTTGAGAGCAGTCAAGAGTTTTTACGAGAGTAGTAGAGCCTGTGTTAGAATCAGAAATGGTTTGAGGTAAAGGTGGGACTTTGCCAGGGGTGTTTTATGTTGCCTTGGCTGTTTAATTTATACATGGATGGGGTGGTGTGAGAGGTAAATGCAAAGGTAATTGGCCAGGGATTGGAGATGGTTAAAGAAAATGGAGAAATGTAGGAGATAAGCCAGTTGTTGTTTGCTGACAACACTGCGCTTGTGGCAGGATCAGAGGAATTAAGTGAGTTAGTAATGGAGTTTGGGAAGGTGTGCAAAACAAGGGAGTTGAAGATAAATGTGGGTAAAAGTAAGGTGATGATATGTACAAGGGAAGAATGTGGTAGCAAATTGGAAGTATCAAGGGCGAGAGATAGTTTTAGATACTTGGGTGCAAATGTGGCAGGAAAGTGATGAGTGGAGGTGGAGGTAGAATGCAGATTGAGAAGAGCAAGTAAATGCCTTGGTGGATTAAAGTGTAATGAGAAACAGACATTTGGGAATGGATGCTAAAAGGAGATTGTATGAAGGACATTGGGAAAGAGAGGAAGAGAGATGACAGAAGAAGATAGGGATGAATGGAGAATGGTCCTGTACAGATGGATGATGCTGTGATGCATGGAAAGGAGTGGGTGGAGGATGGGGGGCTGAGGGAGTATGTGTGAATGATATTATGCAGCCCAAAGGGATTTTTCCCCCATCTTCTCCTTTTCTGCATGAGGGGGCAGAGAGGGGGGGGGGGGTCACCAATAAAAATGAAGCAGCGTTCCTGTGTCTTGCTGACCAAGGGCAATGGGCGAGATGCAGGAATGACCCGTCATCCATGAGGAGCTAAGATAAGAGGGAGGAAGGGGTGAATGAAAGTGGAGTACAGTATGTGGGGATGGAATGGGTGGGAGTGGATTTTATACCTTTGGTTTTTGGCTACTTCCCTTGTCTTGGGAAATAGCCATTGGTATGTATTTTATGTTTATGTTAAAGCCATACAAGAATTAAATGGATGTATAGCATGATAACAAGAATAAATCAAGTTCTTATAGCCCTTAGAATTGTGTGATTACAAATGAAGCCTCAAATCAGAGTATGACCTAAGTAATGTGGAGTCATCACAAAGTATGAAAAGTGGAACAACTGTCATTCCTTTATTTTTTCATCTTTTTACCATCATTTCTTTTTCTGGTTGGAAATAATCACTCCTCTGTATGGACCCTAATGAATTCCCTAGAAAGGAAGACAATAAAGTGGCCAATAATTGCACAGGATGCAACTGGCCAGCCTCCACAGAAACATCAGAGTTGGGAGTAAAACAACTTTCAAAACTGGAATTCTTAGCAAGTACCAGTTTCAACATTCAATGGAATCCAATCAACCTGTAGCATCAAGAATCTTAATGTCATCAACTCTATTTTAACATTATATGCACAGTTTTCTTTTTTGTATGGGAAAAATAAAATAGATGTGTGCAAAATATGTCATTGTTTGTGTTTTATACATGGATTACCTATATCTTGTGGCATTCTGCCTGGATACCAGTTGGAAGATGTGGTATACCAGGAAGGGATCAGATTAGAACTGTGTGTGGAGCAAGAGATGGTGGTTGGAAAGGAGCCCCTCCAAAATGTTAGGTTAGGTATTTATCAACCCCCAAGCATTTATTGACCCTTTGCATACTCGCATTGACTGCCATGGGTCTACATCAACCACTCTGGAGGCCTCTGGTCTTGCCAGTGCCTGACAAGCATGTATCACATGACTGCTGTCAATAGTTTTCCTCTAGTGGCATTTAATCTTGAGTTCCTGGTGCCTAGGGAATCCATAAACTTCATCCCGTGACAGAAACATGGACCTTGTTATGAATAGAAGGATCTCCTGGCCTATTTTTTTGCTTTGACACTGCATAAAAAACATATTGTATTATCCAAAGTTATATTGCATTCAGGGATCTAAATCCTGACATTAGCAAAACACCCAACAGGCAATTTTTTTCCCAACAATTTTCCTGTTGATTTGACCAAATCGGGGTTCCATTTCAATTGGAAATAACTAGTTTGTACTATACCCTCACCCTCGTCTGAGGACTGCATTGGGAAATAAGTATTGTGATTTAGAGAAACATGCAAAGGCAGTGATTAGTGCGAGAAATGACAACATTGTTCAAATAAACGATAAATCAAGCACAGTATTCTCTTATTCTGACCATATCTAACCTACTCAGTCTCTCTCCCTCATGGAAAATAGATTTTTAAATGGTATTTGTTCAATATGTTTCTTGTATTCGATACGAGATAAGTTTATACAAGATCATTTTCATTCTCTTCCATACATATATATTTTTTTTACAATAAATGTATAGTAATGATTCTACCTAATAATAATTTTAAGTATTCACATAGATGTTTGCCAGTCTGCAACCCTTTCCTATATCATCTGCTAGCCCATGTTTAAATACAATGAATTCATTGTAACGTCGGCAGCAATTTTTAAAACACCAAGACTTGTTAGGTTACAAAATTTAACCTCCCTGAAGACAGCCCCCTCTACAATTTTTGAAACGCTGGGTTTCTTTCAACAGAAAAATACCTAATTTGATCTCGTTACTAACCTACAGCATTCTTTCTAAAGTACCCAACACCTACACAGCTACAACCATAATGGCCTGCAACTTCCAGGCATCAATCTAATCATGTAGGCTCTGTCTGGCAAATGCCTACAATAATCTTTTCTTTACCTGTGTCTGTGGCTTCCTTCATTGCTTATCATTTTCGTGACACTCTTCAGCGTCTCACAAATGTCTAAACTATTTCAAATATTCTTGCAGTACAAAGGCACTTTTAGTTTTTTTTTCTACATGGTTTATCCCTACTTAGCGAATATATTTGTCACAACAGAGCTAAGAATGCTTAAATCATAAGCTCTATCAAGGGGTAAGCTAACTAATCTGTTTTTGTTTCGTAATCCAGAAATCTACCTCCTTACGATCTGACCTTTCACAAGCTGTGGTTTACTAACAGTCGTTATGTGCAGGAAGTAGTGGTGAGATGATAGTGGTACTGGTGGTTTTTTCTTTTTTTCTTTTTTTCATCCGGGATTAGGCATGTGTAAAATAAAAGTCTTGCTCACAGGCATAATAAGCCGATTAAGAACATCGGTTATGTTTTGAAGATATGTGGGGTTTGATTGCTAATATAGGATTTGTTAGATATTGTTCCTAGCATATATCAATATATTCAAAACTGCTGATTGAAGAACTGGGCAACAATCTGTTACGTAGAGATGTTTATGCACCTTAACTTAAACTGGAAAAACAAAGATGGCAACGTGATATCATATAATTATATCAAAATGGGTCAAGATTATCATTTAGCAGGGCAGGACCCATAGTAAATAATGGAACGAAATTGTACAAATCTGACTAGGTTTAAGAAGGAAATAGACAAGACCTGATTTACAACAGTGATCAACAAATGGAATAGACTAGTTTATAACCATCATGATCATCATCATGTAATGGGCGCTGAAATCATTGGGGACAATTTACCGATTCACCCAACCATAGAACTTGATATCTGGCTCATGTGTGATAAATGTTGTGATATGAACGATGGTGTACTTCATTTCCTGCGCAATTGAGTAGTTTTTAAGATATTAATTGTTAAAGTAATGCACTTAGGCCTACCTCTCCTCCCGAACGATCTGGGGGGAAATGTGGGAAAGCGGGGTTTTTGGATGGGGAGAATTTACACATGGAGTAATGACTGTTGCAGAAGACGTCTAAAAAAATAACGCATAATATCAAATAACAAACACACAGATTCTACCTTCTATGTAGGGATTGCGGCACTGAACTAAGAATTAGCCATATTTGTTATTGTTATTAACCTACGCTTCCAACGAATAGCTACATTAGTAACGAATAGCTACTTTTACCCAAATAACGTCTTCCTTAGGTTCCTCATGTCTTTCTCCTAAACATTGGGTTCTTGGGATGGGCGATTATTACATCCAGTAACGGCCGTTACCAAAATAACTCGGAATTGGTACAAGATATTAACATACATAAGCGCGAGCGTATGTTTTGCCCACTCGTTCCCACATATATATATATTTTTTTTCGCTAAATTGGAGCGTTATTCTGAGAGTATCGTTGCCTCATCTCCAATCTATACGCTACTTGCTACATTGGAAGTGTTAATTTTGATGGAAGAAATGTTAATGAGGCATTGAATGTCAATGAAAGACCAAATAATAATATAGAGCAAGGTATATAAATCAAAAACAAAATGATAATGTAAGACATGATATTGAAACTCAAAATGTGTCAAAAAGAAATAATCACGAGTTTCTTAAAACCATGTACTTTAATGCTCGTAGTATTAGGAACACATTTCAAGAAATACAGGCGTATGTCAAAAGCGAAAATCTCGATATGATAGGAATAACTGAGACATGGTTAAATGGTACAGAGTTCGAAGTTGAATTTAATATTGCAGAATTTAAACACTTTCATCAGGATAGAAACCACAAGAAATGTGGGGGTGTTCTGTTGTACGTTAAAAACAATGTTCATGCTTGTGTTTTAGAGAAAGTGAAACAGGATGCATATGATAGTTTGTGGGTTGAGTTAACCCAAACAAATGGACAAAAAATGATAGGTGTAATATATAGGCCAAAGACATTATCATTAGCAGACGACAAACTGTTATTTCAAGAACTGTCTAGTTTCTGCAACCGGTATTTATTGATAATGGGTGATTTCAATTTTTCTGACATTGATTGGATGACCCTTGAACATGGCCATATAGATAGTCGATTGATTGATTTTCTTGGTGACAATTACTTAATTCAACATATAAAAGAGCCCACAAGATATGAAAACTTACTCGATCTATTGATCACTAGCCGCGAAAGCATGGTAACTGATGTAGAAGTCAGTGAATCTGTTGCAAATAGCGATCACAACTTAATTAGATTCAAACTCCTAATTTTTTTTTAGAATAGATACTTGTGTTTCTAAAATACCCGATTTCAGTAAAGCTCAGTTCATAGGATTACGTCAGGAGCTTCAGCTTACAGATTGGGAGGCAAAATTAAATGAAAGACCTGTAGATCAGATGTGGGAAATATTTCAAAATACGCTCACTAAGATGATTCAAACTTACATTCCTTTTAAGGACAGACGTCCCCCAAATCAGGCTCGCCCAAAGTGGCTCGACAAAGAAACTGAAAAAAGTATTGCTAAAAAGAGACAGGCTTATAAGAAGTATAAGTGCTCGGGTGCATCTAATGACTATGAAAGTTATGCATCAATACAGAGAGATTTAAAAAAGACAATAAGAAAAAGAAAACGACAATACGAAATGAACATCGCTGATAAATCCAAAGAGAATCCTAAAGAATTCTATAGTTACATTAGAGATAAAAAGGTTGTTAGGAATCACATTGGTCCACTATTATCTGCTGACGGTCAACTTGAATATTCAAATGAAGGAATGGGTAATATCTTAAACAATTATTTTAGCTCGGTATTCGTAGACGAAACACCTCAAAGTGAATTCCAAACTGAAACCTGTGAAAAGTCTAGGGTAAACTTACTACGGTAAATATAACAAAAGAAAAAATTAAAAGGTGTATAGATAAACTCATACATACATACATACATACATACATACATACATACATACATACATACATACATACATACATACATACATACATACATATACCAAGACTTTTCCCATTCCATCCCTGAAAACACTCCACACCCCTCCACCCTCCCTCCCATCTTAGCACCTCCTAGATGGCGGGTCATCCCTGCACCTTGTCCACTGCCTTGGGTCAGGAGCAGTGTCGCAAGACACATCACATCCACAGCAAGGCCGCTTCATTAAATTGGCGACCCCCCCTCTCCGTCCCCCCATATAAAGGAGAGGACGGGGAGAAATACCTTCGGGCTGCGTCAAAATTTTGCTCACACACACTACTTCACCACCCATCCCCCCGTCCATTCCACCTCATGCATCACAACATCTTCCATATACAACCATTCTCCATTCACCCCTGTCTTCTGTCCTCTCCCGTCCTTCCTCAACAGACATTCCCCTCTTCCCTAAAGCCCCCTTCACCCCATCCATCCATCCATCTCATCCTAGGACGTCCCCTCATGTTCACTCCCCTCATATTCACTCCCTCATGTTCACTCCCTCTCTTGTAAGGGGAAAAAAGCTCATGAACTACTTAAACAGCTGGTAAAGTGTTGACCGCTGGGTGTTGATGCGTCCATGGTGTCCAGGGTCGCTCGCTGTATTGATGGGAAGTCTGTGTGTTAATATTTGCGGAGACGCTCCACTGGGTACCCTGATCGCCCGCCCACGCTTTCATGTACTCGACCCACTTTGCAACCAACTCCTCCCCATTCAGATCATGGGTATTTATGTATACTGCTCTCCTCCATTTACTGAAATCATAGATCTAATTAGTGATATGCCATGAGTAGACAAAAAAGAAAAAAAAATGATAATAATAATAAATCAACAAATTGTCAAGATTGTATATTCTAGATACATTTCCTTTAAAAATACGTCTCAGTTCTAATCAAATTTCAAATTGATTTCTTGGTTTGCTCAATTACTATGCTGCAGGACAAGTGGGGTGCAGGGGGGTAATGTTCCCTCTAAGCTGTGTGCATGTGCATGCACGAATGCACACACATTTTACAGATAGTACACAAAGGGAAAAAAATGTGTGCACACAAGGTTTTCAAGATGAAATTGAAAAAGTCTAATTAAAGAAATTAATTGTATAATTTCATAACAATCTAAACCAAAAGAAATGTGATTTTGAGAATTTGTCAATTTTATAAAATCACTTGTCTTGAGATCCTTCGTACTATGTTCTGCAGTCAGTATGGTGACCCACATAAGTGCACACTTACTTTGCAAAGAAGGCAAAATTTGCACACAACCAAATTTCTGTGCTCTCACTCACAGCAAAGAATTAAGAGGGAACATTGGTGTGGGGGCAGGCAGGCAGGCTTTCAGAAGTGAATTCTCTGCGCATGTCATTAAATATAACATCTTTAATTCAGGCTAACACCAGTAAATTTCATTAAGCTAAGAAGAACTCCAGCTCTTCAAAGGGAACAAAATGACTTCTTTTTTTGTCAATAATACAGGTAACAGTGTTTTTGTTACAAGGGATTAGGGGGAGAGCTGTTACTGCACCAGGAGTATGAGGGTCTTAGGTTTGCCACTGCTGCTGCAGGTGTGGGTGGGGCCATCATGCTTTGCAAGGTTCCTGAGTTTAAGCTCCAATGTAAAAGAGGTTTTAGGTACACCACCACGCCAGGGTTGTTGTTGTTGTTGGCAAAGTTGATCAAATCCTTCTCGATATAATCTCTACAATAAAACAAAAAATGTCTGCAGTGGATAATATCAAGAAAAATGGGATCACACGAAGAATCGTCACCCCAGTCTTCAACAGGGTGACAATTCTTCATGTGGGCCATCATACTGGGTTTCCGATTCTTCGGTTGTAAAGTTGATAACACTAAGCATAACCCTCATCCAACCTACTCGTAACCTAACCTATACTGGGGTGACAATTCTTCACGTGCCCCGAAAAATGTAACATTTGCAAAACTTGTTTGTCCACATTGGATGGAGGAGGCTGTTACTGGATGCCTCATGACCAGTCATGACTTTGACTTCATTATAGTTTTGTTCTTTCTTCAGGCAGTCGAAAAAATTCCAAATATTAGGGCGCTGTCCAGCAACCTGTGTCTCAAATGTCCTATGCCATAGTTTGAAGTACTAATTTGTCATGTTTTATAGTTCCATCATTAAAGAATTTGAACTATTCTTAATAAATATGAAAAGAAATCTTTCCTTGTTTTTGTAGTATCCTAAATAAAGGCTATGACAGTAACTATTTCATTATCAAAGGTAAAGTGTGCTAAATCAAGGAACAAAACTGTAATGAAGTCAAAGTCGATCAATACTTGGCTGCTACTTCATCTCGACTACAAAGAAATAACGTGACTCTTCTGAACGGGAAAAAAAAAAAACATTGTAGAAAGATATCCTTCATACAGCAACGTCGTTGATTATTTGCGGGCAATAGCCCATAACCTAGCTTTATAATTTTAAGTAAACCAATTTATAGTTCTGACTAATTTGTCATTTTCAATAGTTCTGTCAGTAAAGAATTTTAACTATTCTTGATTAAATACTACGAAAAGAAATTCTTCATCCTAAATAAAGGTTATGAAAGTAATTATTTCATTATCAAAGGTAAAAGTATGCTAAATCAAGGATGAAAACACAACCTAGTTATATATTTGAAATTAGAATATTTTTATTTTTCGATGAATTGTGTGTATGGATGAATTGAGCGTGTCGATGAATTGTTGTCGGTGAATTCGCCGGATCCCAAAATATATATAATTATTTTCATTATTTTATAGTTCTTATTGTTAAGGGAATTTTCGTTACAAATAATTTGATCTTTTAATAATTGTCGTCAAACTTGCATAGCATCAAGGTGCAGATTTGCAAATCCAATATGGCCGACTGGCTGCTAACCTCCAGGAGGGTTATTATCAATCACACTGGGCTATTTTTCCTCCGACATCCTCCTACCTCCAACCTCCATTTGAATATAACTAGAATGATATGACTTGGCTTATTACAGAAACCTAGACATCCCTAAGAACAATTCAACAGTGTGTCTAACATCCGTGTCTAGGTTTACACAATCTCTTAGTTCATCCTTCGTCTTTGCTAGATGTAACGGAAATATTATTTGAAAATTTGAATTTTGTAACCAACGTCGTTTTTGACTCGACTCTCAACGCTCGTCGACGCCCCGTGCGATAAGAACATAAGAATGAAGTAGATTGCAAGAGACCATGTGGCCTACACTAGGCAGTTCCATGTCCATTACCACCTGTCATCCCCATGCATAAAGTTGTCTAACCGTTTCTTAAAACAGCTTAATCTAAATTTGTCCGGTTTAAATCCATTACAGCGAGTCCTGACCTGTTGTCTTGATATGATGACCTTGCCTGTGTCGAATCCATGACAGTCCCATAAGGTCATAATCCCATTGGTTAAAATCCCACGCCAATTAACCTAGGCCTATATTCATTAATAGATTTATCAAATTAATATAGTGTTTATTATTACTATCAACATCCTGGAATATAATGTGTGCGATTATGAACAATGGGATAATATTGACTATGGCATTTTGATTCGTGGGATTTGATATATGGTTACAAAATATAGTTATACAAATCTCCAAACAACAAATGATCTTTCCGTCATATGCTGTTGAATATGTCCTTAGAGACGTCTAGATGTCTGCAACGGAAGTCATATTGTCGTTATTCAAATGGAGGAGGTTGGAGGTACGAGTACATTTGCTACTGTGTTTGCGAATTTTGATGATTAACATTATATCATCTTGATACTTGGTATCTTTATAATTACTTTTGTCAATCAATTTGCAATATTAGGTTCTTTAGGGAAGAAGGAATCAAATAAAGACCTTGTATTTAATGTGGATACTTTGCAGTAAATGAAATGCGCCAAAAAGGTTGAGTATGGAAAAGAAATATTTACATTTTGGTGGAAATATGTTGTTGTCAGAAATATAATCTATGTGTAACAACTGCTTAATCATACAACTGTGCTCATGCATGGATGACAAAAACACTAATTCTTAGATTCTCACATTGGGAAAGACATCATTAATCCCACAATGCATCGCACTCCATTGCCGTCATTATTTTCATGACGTCGATAGAAAACGCTATTTTTGTATATATACATTTTAAGTTTCCTGATTATCTCCATCGAGTTTTTGGTCCTCAAAATACAGAAATATGTTTTCATCGCCAAAAGTCAAGGAAAAAGTTGCCTACGCGCGATGTCCATACACAAGGACCGAAAAATCTTTCCGCGCTCTGATGCCGACGTTATGACGTCACGTCGCAGCAAAATCCATCATATTTTTCTATATTTTTAAAACATCTTTCCACGTGTTTAAAAGATTTCTCAGAATGTTTCGTTCAACACAATTGTCAAAATTCATCGTCTTTTAATGTTTCTCTCTACATGTATTTAAAGATTTTCTCAGAATGTTTCGCTCAGTTTTAATAAGAACACAATTGTCAAAATTCATCGTCTTTTCTATACGTAACACTTAACGAAACATTCTGAGAAAGCCGCGCAGAGAAAATCTTTTTAAAAATATAGAAAAGACGATGAATTTTGACAATTGTGTTCTTATTAAAACTGAGCGAAACATTCTGAGAAAATCTTTAAATACATGTAGAGAGAAACATTAAAAGACGATGAATTTTGACAATTGTGTTGAACGAAACATTCTGAGAAATCTTTTAAACACGTGGAAAGATGTTTTAAAAATATAGAAAAATATGATGGATTTTGCTGCGACGTGACGTCATAACGTCGGCATCAGAGCGCGGAAAGATTTTTCGGTCCTTGTGTATGGACATCGCGCGTAGGCAACTTTTTCCTTGACTTTTGGCGATGAAAACATGTTTCTGTATTTTGAGGACCAAAAACTCGATGGAGATAATCAGGAAACTTAAAATGTATATATACAAAAATAGCGTTTTCTATCGACGTCATGAAAATAATGACGGCAATGGAGCGCGGTGCATTGTGGGATTAATGACGTCTTTCCCAATGTGAGAATCTAAGAATTAGTGTTTTTGTCATCCATGCATGAGCACAGTTGTATGATTAAGCAGTTGTTACACATAGATTATATTTCTGACAACAACATATTTCCACCAAAATGTAAATATTTCTTTTCCATACTCAACCTTTTTGGCGCATTTCATTTACTGCAAAGTATCTACATTAAATACAAGGTCTTTATTTGATTCCTTCTTCCCTAAAGAACCTAATATTGCAAATTAATTAATTGACAAAAGTAATTATAAAGATACCAAGTATCAAGATGATATAATGTTAATCATCAAAATTCGCAAACACAGTAGCAAATGTACCCGTACCTCCAACCTCCTCCATTTGAATAACGACAATATGACTTCCGTTGCAGACATCTAGACGTCTCTAAGGACATATTCAACAGCATATGACGGAAAGATCATTTGTTGTTTGGAGATTTGAAAAACTATATTTTGTAACCATATATCAAATCCCACGAATCAAAATGCCATAGTCAATATTATCCCATTGTTCATAATCGCACACATTATATTCCAGGATGTTGATAGTAATAATAAACACTATATTAATTTGATAAATCTATTAATGAATATAGGCCTAGGTTAATTGGCGTGGGATTTTAACCAATGGGATTATGACCTTATGGGACTGTCATGGATTCGACACAGGCAAGGTCATCATATCAAGACAACAGGTCAGGACTCGCTGTAATAGATTTAAACCGGACAAATTTAGATTAAGCTGTTTTAAGAAACTGTTAGACAACTTTATGCATGGGGATGACAGGTGGTAATGGACATGGAACTGCCTAGTGTAAGCCACATGGTCTCTTGCAATCTACTTCATTCTTATGTTCTTATCGCACGGGGCGTCGACGAGCGTTGAGAGTCGAGTCAAAAACGACGTTGGTTACAAAATTCAAATTTTCAAATAATATTTCCGTTACATCTAGCAAAGACGAAGGATGAACTAAGAGATTGTGTAAACCTAGACACGGATGTTAGACACACTGTTGAATTGTTCTTAGGGATGTCTAGGTTTCTGTAATAAGCCAAGTCATATCATTCTAGTTATATTCAAATGGAGGTTGGAGGTAGGAGGATGTCGGAGGAAAAATAGCCCAGTGTGATTGATAATAACCCTCCTGGAGGTTAGCAGCCAGTCGGCCATATTGGATTTGCAAATCTGCACCTTGATGCTATGCAAGTTTGACGACAATTATTAAAAGATCAAATTATTTGTAACGAAAATTCCCTTAACAATAAGAACTATAAAATAATGAAAATAATTATATATATTTTGGGATCCGGCGAATTCACCGACAACAATTCATCGACACGCTCAATTCATCCATACACACAATTCATCGAAAAATAAAAATATTCTAATTTCAAATATATAACTAGGTTGTGTTTTCATCCTTGATTTAGCATACTTTTACCTTTGATAATGAAATAATTACTTTCATAACCTTTATCTAGGATGAAGAATTTCTTTTCGTAGTATTTAATCAAGAATAGTTAAAATTCTTTACTGACAGAACTATTAAAAATGACAAATTAGTCAGAACTATAAATTGGTTTACTTAAAATTATAAAGCTAGGTTATGGGCTATTGCCCGCAAATAATCAACGACGTTGCTGTATGAAGGATATCTTTCTACAATGTTTTTTTTTTTTTTCCCCGTTCAGAAGAGTCACGTTATTTCTTTGTAGTCGAGATGAAGTAGCAGCCAAGTATTGATCGACTTTGACTTCATTATAGTTTTGTTCATTGATTAAGCACATTTTACCTTTGATAATGAAATAGTTACTGTCATAGCTTTTATTTAGGATACTACAAAAACAAGGAAAGATTTCTTTTCATATTTATTAAGAATAGTTCAAATTCTTTAATGATGGAACTATAAAAAATGACAAATTAGTACTTCAAACTATGGCATAGGACATTTGAGACACAGGTTGCTGGACACCGCCCTAATATTTGGAATTTTTTCGACTGCCTGAAGAAAGAACAAAACTATAATGAAGTCAAAGTCATGACTGGTCATGAGGCATCCAGTAACAGCCTCCTCCATCCAATGTGGACAAACAAGTTTTGCAAATGTTACATTTTTCGGGGCACGTGAAGAATTGTCACCCCAGTATAGGTTAGGTTACGAGTAGGTTGGATGAGGGTTATGCTTAGTGTTATCAACTTTACAACCGAAGAATCGGAAACCCAGTATGATGGCCCACATGAAGAATTGTCACCCTGTTGAAGACTGGGGTGACGATTCTTCGTGTGATCCCATTTTTCTTGATATTATCCACTGCAGACATTTTTTGTTTTATTGTAGAGATTATATCGAGAAGGATTTGATCAACTTTGCCAACAACAACAACAACCCTGGCGTGGTGGTGTACCTAAAACCTCTTTTACATTGGAGCTTAAACTCAGGAACCTTGCAAAGCATGAGGGCCCCACCCACACCTGCAGCAGCAGTGGCAAACCTTAGACCCTCATACTCCTGGTGCAGTAACAGCTCTCCCCCTAATCCCTTGTAACAAAAACACTGTTACCTGTATTATTGACAAAAATAGTCATTTTGTTCCCTTTGAAGAGCTGGAGTTCTTCTTAGCTTAATAAAATTTACTGGTGTTAGCCTGAATTAAAGATGTTATATTTAATGACATGCGCAGAGAATTCACTTCTGAAAGCCTGCCTGCCTGCCCCCACACCAATGTTCCCTCTTAATTCTTTGCTGTGAGTGAGAGCACAGAAATTTGGTTGTGTGCAAATTTTGCCTTCTTTGCAAAGTAAGTGTGCACTTATGTGGGTCACCATACTGACTGCAGAACATAGTACGAAGGATCTCAAGACAAGTGATTTTATAAAATTGACAAATTCTCAAAATCACATTTCTTTTGGTTTAGATTGTTATGAAATTATACAATTAATTTCTTTAATTAGACTTTTTCAATTTCATCTTGAAAACCTTGTGTGCACACATTTTTTTCCCTTTGTGTACTATCTGTAAAATGTGTGTGCATTCGTGCATGCACATGCACACAGCTTAGAGGGAACATTACCCCCCTGCACCCCACTTGTCCTGCAGCATAGTAATTGAGCAAACCAAGAAATCAATTTGAAATTTGATTAGAACTGAGACGTATTTTTAAAGGAAATGTATCTAGAATATACAATCTTGACAATTTGTTGATTTATTATTATTATCATTTTTTTTTTTTTTTTTGTCTACTCATGGCATATCACTAATTAGATCTATGATTTCAGTAAATGGAGGAGAGCAGTATACATAAATACCCATGATCTGAATGGGGAGGAGTTGGTTGCAAAGTGGGTCGAGTACATGAAAGCGTGGGCGGGCGATCAGGGTACCCAGTGGAGCGTCTCCGCAAATATTAACACACAGACTTCCCATCAATACAGCGAGCGACCCTGGACACCATGGACGCATCAACACCCAGCGGTCAACACTTTACCAGCTGTTTAAGTAGTTCATGAGCTTTTTTCCCCTTACAAGAGAGGGAGTGAACATGAGGGAGTGAATATGAGGGGAGTGAACATGAGGGGACGTCCTAGGATGAGATGGATGGATGGATGGGGTGAAGGGGGCTTTAGGGAAGAGGGGAATGTCTGTTGAGGAAGGACGGGAGAGGACAGAAGACAGGGGTGAATGGAGAATGGTTGTATATGGAAGATGTTGTGATGCATGAGGTGGAATGGACGGGGGGATGGGTGGTGAAGTAGTGTGTGTGAGCAAAATTTTGACGCAGCCCGAAGGTATTTCTCCCCGTCCTCTCCTTTATATGGGGGGACGGAGAGGGGGGGTCGCCAATTTAATGAAGCGGCCTTGCTGTGGATGTGATGTGTCTTGCGACACTGCTCCTGACCCAAGGCAGTGGACAAGGTGCAGGGATGACCCGCCATCTAGGAGGTGCTAAGATGGGAGGGAGGGTGGAGGGGTGTGGAGTGTTTTCAGGGATGGAATGGGAAAAGTCTTGGTATATGTATGTATGTATGTATGTATGTATGTATGTATGTATGTATGTATGTATGTATGTATGTATGTATGTATGTATGTATGTATGAGTTTATCTATACACCTTTTAATTTTTTCTTTTGTTATATTTACCGTAGTAAGTTTACCCTAGACTTTTCACAGGTTTCAGTTTGGAATTCACTTTGAGGTGTTTCGTTTACGAATACCGAGCTAAAATAATTGTTTAAGATATTACCCATTCCTTCATTTGAATATTCAAGTTGACCGTCAGCAGATAATAGTGGACCAATGTGATTCCTAACAACCTTTTTATCTCTAATGTAACTATAGAATTCTTTAGGATTCTCTTTGGATTTATCAGCGATGTTCATTTCGTATTGTCGTTTTCTTTTTCTTATTGTCTTTTTTAAATCTCTCTGTATTGATGCATAACTTTCATAGTCATTAGATGCACCCGAGCACTTATATTTCTTATAAGCCTGTCTCTTTTTAGCAATACTTTTTTCAGTTTCTTTGTCGAGCCACTTTGGGCGAGCCTGATTTGGGGGACGTCTGTCCTTAAAAGGAATGTAAGTTTGAATCATCTTAGTGAGCGTATTTTGAAATATTTCCCACATCTGATCTACAGGTCTTTCATTTAATTTTGCCTCCCAATCTGTAAGCTGAAGCTCCTGACGTAATCCTATGAACTGAGCTTTACTGAAATCGGGTATTTTAGAAACACAAGTATCTATTCTAAAAAAAAATTAGGAGTTTGAATCTAATTAAGTTGTGATCGCTATTTGCAACAGATTCACTGACTTCTACATCAGTTACCATGCTTTCGCGGCTAGTGATCAATAGATCGAGTAAGTTTTCATATCTTGTGGGCTCTTTTATATGTTGAATTAAGTAATTGTCACCAAGAAAATCAATCAATCGACTATCTATATGGCCATGTTCAAGGGTCATCCAATCAATGTCAGAAAAATTGAAATCACCCATTATCAATAAATACCGGTTGCAGAAACTAGACAGTTCTTGAAATAACAGTTTGTCGTCTGCTAATGATAATGTCTTTGGCCTATATATTACACCTATCATTTTTTGTCCATTTGTTTGGGTTAACTCAACCCACAAACTATCATATGCATCCTGTTTCACTTTCTCTAAAACACAAGCATGAACATTGTTTTTAACGTACAACAGAACACCCCCACCTTTCTTGTGGTTTCTATCCTGATGAAAGTGTTTAAATTCTGCAATATTAAATTCAACTTCGAACTCTGTACCATTTAACCATGTCTCAGTTATTCCTATCATATCGAGATTTTCGCTTTTGACATACGCCTGTATTTCTTGAAATGTGTTCCTAATACTACGAGCATTAAAGTACATGGTTTTAAGAAACTCGTGATTATTTCTTTTTGACACATTTTGAGTTTCAATATCATGTCTTACATTATCATTTTGTTTTTGATTTATATACCTTGCTCTATATTATTATTTGGTCTTTCATTGACATTCAATGCCTCATTAACATTTCTTCCATCAAAATTAACACTTCCAATGTAGCAAGTAGCGTATAGATTGGAGATGAGGCAACGCTACTCTCAGAACAACGCTCCAATGTAGCGAGAAAAAAATATATATATGTGGGAACGCGTGGGCAAAACATACGCTCGCGCTTATGTATGTTAAAATCTTGTACCAATTACTAGTTATTGGGGTAACGGCCGTTACTGGATGTAATAATCGCCCATCCCAAGAACCCAATGTTTAGGAGAAAGACATGAGGAACCTAAGGAAGACGTTATTTGGGTAAAAGTAGCTATTCGTTACTAATGTAGCTATTCGTTGGAAGCGTAGGTTAATAACAATAACAAATATGGCTAATTCTTAGTTCAGTGCCGCAATCCCTACATAGAAGGTAGAATCTGTGTGTTTGTTATTTGATATTATGCGTTATTTTTTTAGACGTCTTCTGCAACAGTCATTACTCCATGTGTAAATTCTCCCCATCCAAAAACCCCGCTTTCCCACATTTCCCCCCAGATCGTTCGGGAGGAGAGGTAGGCCTAAGTGCATTACTTTAACAATTAATATCTTAAAAACTACTCAATTGCGCAGGAAATGAAGTACACCATCGTTCATATCACAACATTTATCACACATGAGCCAGATATCAAGTTCTATGGTTGGGTGAATCGGTAAATTGTCCCCAATGATTTCAGCGCCCATTACATGATGATGATCATGATGGTTATAAACTAGTCTATTCCATTTGTTGATCACTGTTGTAAATCAGGTCTTGTCTATTTCCTTCTTAAACCTAGTCAGATTTGTACAATTTCGTTCCATTATTTACTATGGGTCCTGCCCTGCTAAATGATAATCTTGACCCATTTTGATATAATTATATGATATCACGTTGCCATCTTTGTTTTTCCAGTTTAAGTTAAGGTGCATAAACATCTCTACGTAACAGATTGTTGCCCAGTTCTTCAATCAGCAGTTTTGAATATATTGATATATGCTAGGAACAATATCTAACAAATCCTATATTAGCAATCAAACCCCACATATCTTCAAAACATAACCGATGTTCTTAATCGGCTTATTATGCCTGTGAGCAAGACTTTTATTTTACACATGCCCAATCCCGGATGAAAAAAAAAAAGAAAAAACCACCAGTACCACTATCATCTCACCACTACTTCCTGCACATAACGACTGTTAGTAAACCACAGCTTGTGAAAGGTCAGATCGTAAGGAGGTAGATTTCTGGATTACGAAACAAAAACAGATTAGTTAGCTTACCCCTTGATAGAGCTTATGATTTAAGCATTCTTAGCTCTGTTGTGACAAATATATTCGCTAAGTAGGGATAAACCATGTAGAAAAAAAATAAAAGTGCCTTTGTACTGCAAGAATATTTGAAATAGTTTAGACATTTGTGAGACGCTGAAGAGTGTCACGAAAATGATAAGCAATGAAGGAAGCCACAGACACAGGTAAAGAAAAGATTATTGTAGGCATTTGCCAGACAGAGCCTACATGATTAGATTGATGCCTGGAAGTTGCAGGCCATTATGGTTGTAGCTGTGTAGGTGTTGGGTACTTTAGAAAGAATGCTGTAGGTTAGTAACGAGATCAAATTAGGTATTTTTCTGTTGAAAGAAACCCAGCGTTTCAAAAATTGTAGAGGGGGCTGTCTTCAGGGAGGTTAAATTTTGTAACCTAACAAGTCTTGGTGTTTTAAAAATTGCTGCCGACGTTACAATGAATTCATTGTATTTAAACATGGGCTAGCAGATGATATAGGAAAGGGTTGCAGACTGGCAAACATCTATGTGAATACTTAAAATTATTATTAGGTAGAATCATTACTATACATTTATTGTAAAAAAAATATATATGTATGGAAGAGAATGAAAATGATCTTGTATAAAATTATCTCGTATCGAATACAAGAAACAAATTAAACAAATACCATTTAAAAATCTATTTTCCATGAGGGAGAGAGACTGAGTAGGTTAGATATGGTCAGAATAAGAGAATACTGTGCTTGATTTATCGTTTATTTGAACAATGTTGTCATTTCTCGCACTAATCACTGCCTTTGCATGTTTCTCTAAATCACAATACTTATTTCCCAATGCAGTCCTCAGACGAGGGTGAGGGTATAGTACAAACTAGTGATTTCCAATTGAAATGGAACACCTGATTTGGTCAAATCAACAGGAAAATTGTTGGGAAAAAAATTGCCTGTTGGGTGTTTTGCTAATGTCAGGATTTAGATCCCTGAATGCAATATAACTTTGGATAATACAATATGTTTTTTATGCAGTGTCAAAGCAAAAAAATAGGCCAGGAGATCCTTCTATTCATAACAAGGTCCATGTTTCTGTCACGGGATGAAGTTTATGGATTCCCTAGGCACCAGGAACTCAAGTTTAAATGCCATTAGAGGAAAACTATTGACAGCAGTCATGTGATACTTGCTTGTCAGGCACTGGCAAGACCAGAGGCCTCCAGAGTGGTTGATGTAGACCCATGGCAGTCAATGCGAGTATGCAAAGGGTCAATAAATGCTTGGGGGTTGATAAATACCTAACCTAACATTTTGGAGGGGCTCCTTTCCAACCACCATCTCTTGCTCCACACACAGTTCTAATCTGATCCCTTCCTGGTATACCACATCTTCCAACTGGTATCCAGGCAGAATGCCACAAGATATAGGTAATCCATGTATAAAACACAAACAATGACATATTTTGCACACATCTATTTTATTTTTCCCATACAAAAAAGAAAACTGTGCATATAATGTTAAAATAGAGTTGATGACATTAAGATTCTTGATGCTACAGGTTGATTGGATTCCATTGAATGTTGAAACTGGTACTTGCTAAGAATTCCAGTTTTGAAAGTTGTTTTACTCCCAACTCTGATGTTTCTGTGGAGGCTGGCCAGTTGCATCCTGTGCAATTATTGGCCACTTTATTGTCTTCCTTTCTAGGGAATTCATTAGGGTCCATACAGAGGAGTGATTATTTCCAACCAGAAAAAGAAATGATGGTAAAAAGATGAAAAAATAAAGGAATGACAGTTGTTCCACTTTTCATACTTTGTGATGACTCCACATTACTTAGGTCATACTCTGATTTGAGGCTTCATTTGTAATCACACAATTCTAAGGGCTATAAGAACTTGATTTATTCTTGTTATCATGCTATACATCCATTTAATTCTTGTATGGCTTTAACATAAACATAAAATACATACCAATGGCTATTTCCCAAGACAAGGGAAGTAGCCAAAAACCAAAGGTATAAAATCCACTCCCACCCATTCCATCCCCACATACTGTACTCCACTTTCATTCACCCCTTCCTCCCTCTTATCTTAGCTCCTCATGGATGACGGGTCATTCCTGCATCTCGCCCATTGCCCTTGGTCAGCAAGACACAGGAACGCTGCTTCATTTTTATTGGTGACCCCCCCCCCCTCTCTGCCCCCTCATGCAGAAAAGGAGAAGATGGGGAGAAATCCCTTTGGGCTGCATAATATCATTCACACATACTCCCTCAGCCCCCCATCCTCCACCCACTCCTTTCCATGCATCACAGCATCATCCATCCCTACAGGACCATTCTCCATTCATCCCTATCTTCTTCTGTCATCTCTCTTCCTCTCTTTCCCAATGTCCTTCATACAATCTCCTTTTAGCATCCATTCCCAAATGTCTGTTTCTCATTACACTTTAATCCACCAAGGCATTTACTTGCTCTTCTCAATCTGCATTCTACCTCCACCTCCACTCATCACTTTCCTGCCACATTTGCACCCAAGTATCTAAAACTATCTCTCGCCCTTGATACTTCCAATTTGCTACCACATTCTTCCCTTGTACATATCATCACCTTACTTTTACCCACATTTATCTTCAACTCCCTTGTTTTGCACACCTTCCCAAACTCCATTACTAACTCACTTAATTCCTCTGATCCTGCCACAAGCGCAGTGTTGTCAGCAAACAACAACTGGCTTATCTCCTACATTTCTCCATTTTCTTTAACCATCTCCAATCCCTGGCCAATTACCTTTGCATTTACCTCTCACACCACCCCATCCATGTATAAATTAAACAGCCAAGGCAACATAAAACACCCCTGGCAAAGTCCCACATTTACCTCAAACCATTTCTGATTCTAACACAGGCTCTACTACTCTCGTAAAAACTCTTGACTGCTCTCAACAGCTTCCCTCCTATCCCATGTATCTGCAATACCTTCCACAATGCCTTCCTGTCTACCCTGTTATAAGCCTTTTCCAAATCTATAAGTATCCCAAAAAACATCCTTACCTATTCCTAAAGTTTTCTCACATATCTGCCTTACCACAAAAATCTGATCTACGCAACCCCTACATGTCCTAAACACACACCGATCCTCACCAATTACTCCCTCTGTTCCTCTCCTACTCCTCTCAAACAAAACCCTTCTCATAACCCTTCCCAACTACACTAAACAAACTGATCACTCTGAAACTACTACATTCACACTTGTTCCTTTTTCCCTTGTAAAGTGGAACTATTCAGGTACTCCACCAGTCCCCCGACACTCTACCTTCTTTTAAACAAACATTAAACAACCTCACCAGCCAGTCCACCATCACTGTCATTTTCTTAGCGCTTCCCACTGCATTTACCTTTCCTTCCTTATCCTCCTTCACATTTAGAAACTTCCTAAAATACTCTGCCCATCTTCCTCTTACCACCGTTTCTTCCATTATCATCTCTCCATCTTCACCTTTTACCTTTTCTTCTCTGCTTTATTTCTTTCCAAAACACCTTTTTATTACTTTCAAAAATTTCTGTTATACTCTTACCCCATTTCACATCTCCCTCTTTGCTTCCTTTATCTTATGCTTTGCTTCTTTTCTCTTTTCTTTGTACCTCTCATATGATTCTCTCATCCTGTTTTGTAAACAGTCTATGAATGCTTGCTTCCTCTGCAACTTTCTTTGCTTCTTCATCCCACCACTTGCTCTTCCTTCTATTTCATCCCATCCTCCTTGTTCCACACACCAACTTTGCATACCTTGTAACTCCCTCCTTGAATCATCCCCATTCCTCCTCCACTCCTAGTTCTACTCTATCCTTCACTCCCTCTCATTGCTGAAATTAAATTCTTCTATCTTATACCCCTTCGATTATTTTGGAGGAATACCTCAAAGGTTCATCAAGTTCTGGGCTGCAGTTTTCCAAGTCTTTTTCTTTGTACCCTTATTATCAGTTCATCTAATGGTACTAGTTCGTTAATACTGCAAATGATATTGATCAACCCTGTCATTGGTTGGCTAATATTCCTATGTAGTGCATCTGCTGCAATGTTCTCCCTACCTGGAATGTATTCAAACTTAACCTCATAACATGGAAGTGTAGTAAACCAATTGGCTAATCTGCCTCTAAGATTCTTATGTTTGAATAAGTTCTGAATAGCTGTATGATCAGTCCACACTCTGATTGGATATCCCAGTATCTTATCTCTAAAACTCTTTTGTGAATATATCACTGCTAATGTTTCCCCTATTGTAATGCATTGTTACAAAATCTCAATGTGAAAGCTATCTGTTGCAATTTTGCAAAGAATGAGCTCTTTATCATAATTAGGAAAAATGAGAACTGGAAAACTAGTAAGTTTAACTTTCAACTTGTCAAAAGTTTGTTGTTGTTCAGGTCCCCAAATGAACTTGGAATCTCTCCTTCACAAAGAATTTAATAGATTAGATGTGTCTGCATATTCTTTAATAAACTTCTTATAATACCCTGTCAAAAGATTACAAAGGTGGAGCATGCCAACAGGAGGCCTTTTGGTCCATAACTAGGCCGGATACAGAAAAAATATATATGATAAAAAAAATGATAATAAAAATTATGATAATATAAATGATAATAAATAAAATAAATAAATCAGTAAATAGTAAATCATAATAAATGGAAATCAAGCAAATAATAAATAAACAGACAAATAATAACAAACAAATAATCAAATAATATAAAATAAATGGCAATCATTACAGCATCTTGCTGAAATGTTTATCTAAACGAATCTTAAAGCTTCGAACTGAACTACATTGTACTGCCTCTGCAGGAAGTTTATTCCATTTATTAACTACAAGGTTGGTGAAGTTAGTTCTACCCACTTCCAAATTAAATCTATTTCCTGACAGTTTGGGACCACTATTTCTTGTCAGATTGATGCACTGTAAGAATTTTGTCACTTTATCAAGTCACCTCTGAGTCTGCTTTTTTAGGGAAAACATATTCATATGTTTTAGTCGATTTTCGTATGATTTATTTTTGATATTTGGAATCAGTTTTGTGACTCCTTTGTACTTTTTCCAATCTGTCAATGTCTTTAATGAAACTTCTTTCTCTACATTGTTTGGTACTGGGTAGTTCTGTACTGCCTCTACCTTTGAGTTCACTGTACTGAGTCCATGCCTTTTAACTTATGTCTCAAATAAATGACACTGTCTTGTAAAAACTTTAATTTTTCCAATTTCCCTTTAAACCTGATTCAATTGATTTTTTTACTGTCTCTACCTTTGAGTTCACTTTCAACCCTGATTCAACTAGTCTTGAGAATACCTAATCTAATATCTTAAAGTGCTCAGTTGCTGTTTGGAAAACTATTAAGATATCATCTAGAAATACACTGGCTGTGTTTCCGAACAACCCATCTAGTACTGTCTTAATTTCATATAAGTTATGGAATGTTACATAACTAAAATGGCATTTGCTTGAATGCATGATGCCTTGTTGTAGAAAATGCTGTATAATCTTAAGAATCTTTGTGCATCTTTATCTGCCAGAAAGCTGATTTGAAATCAGTAGTGCTAAAATACTGATTCTCAGTTCCCAATTTTAAACCATTTATCCTAATTGATTCTGGGATGGTTAAAGTTTTGAAGACTACAGTGACGCCTTTCAACTGCACTTGTACTCTGGAGTGCAATAATGTCGACTTTATTATGCCACCTTCCACAATTAGCAAAGCTTCATTTGGAGTTGATGAATTCTGATTAATTTCTGGGATTTCTTGAACATCTGAGCTGTGTCCACTATGTGTGTCTTCTTCCCCGTGTGTTCTCTGTTCTTGAATAGACCACTCTGACCCGCTACTATTCAATCTAGCATTGTTATCTTTCCCCATCAATCTCAATAGGTTCTCTTATCTCAAATACTGGCTCTAAATCTAGTTGATTTAAAAATGGGATTAAGTGTGATTTTGCTAAGATCCCTAACTCAGCCAGACATATGACCATGCCTTCTTTTTTCATTGTTTCAAATCCTATCACTAAATCTCCTAGGAAGACAGATTCTTCTACAACTATCCCCAGAATGTGCAAGTGCTCATTTTCATACAAAATAACATCCAAGTCAGTCTTACCTAATGCCTTTAACTGACTTCCTGTTACTCCTAGCAATGAGTAATGGATTGGTTCCAAGAGTTTCACTACTGGTTTCATCCTTTTTAAGCACTTTACTGATTATAACATTTACTGCAGATCCTGTATTGATAAATATTTGATTAGGTCTATTAAATACTTTACCCAGAGAGAGGAGCCCTAGTACAGAAGTCCTTCCAATTGTTATTGTAAATTTATACACTTCACCTGTTTTACTTAATTTCTTTGCATCATCAATAAGAACTTCACATTCTGTTCATTTTTTGGAACTTTTTTTCTTTTCTTTTTTTTAGCTTAGACATAATAAGGCAGTTGAACCCTAAATTAAGTAGTTCCTCTTGGTCAGGGATGAGAATCTTGGTTAGATTAATGTAACCATTTAAAGGATATGGATGATATGGCCGCCATTCAGATTAAAAAATTTCTTTTGATTAGCTCTAGTGATGGAATTTCTTTGTTGGTTCAATTTCTATAAAAAGGCTGTCAATATATCCTTGCCGAGTTGTGATGTCTTCTCTTGTTCTGTTGAATTTGTTGTTATCGTGAAATTTACAAGTTCATTTTCTGTGACGGATGATAGTTTATGATTAATTCATATACGGGCATTTGATGGAGGGCAGTAATTTCCACCTGATGATCTGAATGAGTCGTGAGAACTTTTGTGTTAGATAATTTGAGTTAGATGACTCCTCCATGAGCTCTAGTGTCTCCGACAGTTCTGAATAGAATGTACTTTTGATTATGTTTTTATGTAATATGTTTCCTCAAGCGAGTCCAGGCATTCAGTATTGGTTTGTAATATTGCCAGCAGTTATAATTGGTACACGGATTGGACAGTGGCTCATGTCGGAGTTGATCTGGCAACTATGTGTTTGTTTACATTGTAGTGAAAGAATAGAGAAGGGTAGTAGCAAACACCAGTTTGCCATTTGTTGGCAGAGTCCACTATATGAAGTTCATATGAGTGTGTATTGATATGACCAACTAAGTAATCAGTGACCAACATTAACAGCAGTCAAGTGGTGGTTGTTGGCGAGTAGCATGGATACATAAATGGGCACCCCCTCAAGGTTAGGTATGTTAAGCAGTATTTTGCTATGTGATACAGGGCTGGGATACTGTAAATGGTGTGGGTATGATGTGCATACATTACATGTTTATGAGGGTAACCAATTCTATTTACAAAAGATTACAAAGGAGGAGCATGCCAATAGGAGACCTTTTGGTCCATAACTAGGTCGGATGCAAAAAGATATAACTATAAATAAACAAATAAATACAAATAGTAGTAATATAAATAGTGAATAGGTAAAGTTAACTAATAAAGAAATGTGCGATTAAGTACAAATTCAATTCACTTGGGGAGCATGTTTGGTAAAATTATTCTTTGGTTATTAGGAATCAAAATCTCAGAAGGAACCAGCAACTTGGGTTCAAGTCGATGACTCAGCGTCTGCTCATTGAGAGAGCATTTACATGATGTGCAAAGTCAGATTTTCGTGGTAAGGCAGATATGTGAGAAAGCTTTAGCAAAGGGTTAAGATGTTTTTGGACCTTTGAGTATTTGGAGAAGGGTTTTGACAGGCTAGATGGAAAGGCATTGTGGGAAGTTTTACAGATATATGGGATAGGAGGAAAGCTGTTTATAGCAGTCAAGATTTTTTTTTTCTCAAGAGTAGTACAACCAGTGCTAAAGCCATAAGGATCAATGAGAGGATATCGCAGTTGTTCACGCAACTGGGATACCACTTTCTTGATACTTGGTTTCTCATTTCTAGGCATCATGACTTATATGTTTTTGATGGAATCCACCAAACTCACAGAGGCAAAGATGTTCTTACAAAGTGAAGTTCCTCAGGGTTCCGTTCTTTGGCCACTTCTCTTCATAGTATATATTAGTGATATAGACCACGGACTGAAATCTATTGTCTCCAAATTTGCTGATGATACAAAACTGCATGGAATGGCAAACGATCACTTAAACTAATGGTCTGTAAATTGGCTAACGAAATTGAACACAAGTAAATGCAAGGTTATGCACATAGGTAAAAATAACAGTAAGTACAATTACAAGTTATTTATAAATTCGTTAACAAAAGTGGATAGTGAAAAGGATCTCGGGTTGATTATCAGTAATGATCGCAAAACATCTAAACAATGTATTTCAGCCTCTGAGAAAGCAAATAAGTTTCTAGGACTGATTGCGTGGTCTTATGACTTCAACCACAGTTGGAATATGCCGTTCCCTTATGGTCACCAACAGATTGGAAAAAGTACAACAGCGAGCCACAAAACTGATTCAAAATATCAAAAATAAAAGATACGAAAATCAATTAAAACATATGAATCTATTCCCCCCCCCAAAAAACAAAAACAAAAAAAAAACGTAGACTCAGGTGCCTTGATACATGTTTAAGTTTTTAAAGGGAATCGATAACATTAAAAGTGACAACATTTTCACACTGTTATTATATCTCAATTTGTTTATTATTATCTGTCCATTTATTATTTACTATTTACCTCATTGTTTATCATTTAACTTTACCTATTTATCTATTTATTCTTATTCGTCATTATTATTTTTTTCTGTATTAATTTTATCTATCATCATTATAGTTTTTTCGCATCCGACCAAGTTATGGACCAAAAGGTCTCGTGTCGGCATGCTTCTCCTTTGAAATCCTTTGAATTTGAAATGGAGAGAGCGAGTGGTTTGATGTATGGGTGGGACTTCGCTAGGGATGTGTTGTGTCGCCGTGGCTGTTCAATGTGTAAATGGATGGGGTGGTGCGAGAGGAAAGTGCAAGGGCAATGGGCCGGGGATTAGAGAAGGTTAAAGAAAATGAAGAAATTTGGAGGAGTTAAGGAGGTTAGTGTCTGAGTTTGAGAAGGTGTGCTAAAGAAGGCACCGACGTGATGTTTTCCGAACCAACGGTTATCCGAGTCAGACCGTATGGAAATGGACGAGGACGCCGCAACGTACCGAGACACCATCCCCTCACACAGGACACAGGGTCACAATTCTGTACGTTAAAGGTGCATCAGAGGTGACGGCCAGGATACTCCGGGACAAGAACATACAGGTAGTACATAAACCACGCAACACTCTGCATCACAACCTCACCAGGGTCAAGGACATGGAAGCACCCACTCAGTAGTCGGGTGTAGTGTACCGCATTGGCTGTTTGGATTGTGATGCAGATTACATAGGAGAAAGACAGAAGAAACTCGCCACTAGAATTAAAGAGTATAAACAGGCAATTAAACGGAAAGATGCAGCCTCAGCACTTTATATATAAACACATGAACGAGCTACAGCACAACATTGACTGGGAAGGAGCCAGAATGGTGCACAGAGACAGCTCAAAGAAAAGGAGAATATTTGTAGAAGCGTGGACGACAAAAGAAGTTAGCGTAAATAGGTGCATAGACTTAAATCCAATATACCTGGGCACTAGAACACAATGACAGACTCAACATAAAGTGAGAGAGTACAGGGTGAACAAAGGTCACAGTGTGTATGAACATGATTTAATTTAATTCCTTTTTCGTGCGAGTGTGTAGTCCACTTTTTTCACTTGTTGTATAAGTTGCATTTTATTCTATTGTATTTATTCTTTGTAAATAAATATGTATATGATCCATTATGTATAATTGGGTATGTAAGATTGTGACCAGTTATCCGGTTCCCGTAACGCCTGGAGGAGGAGGAGGAGGGGACCCGGACAGCTTCGGTATCACGGAATACCTCTCCCAGTTCCAACCACGGCCAATATATTAAGCTTTTTGTCCACTGTATCTCATTGCGCCCCGGAAGACGGTCCTAGGACCGAAGCGTGGGCATTAAACATCTCACTTTATTAACACGGATAAAAGCTTGGCGGGATGCTTTGTCTTCATTTTTGTTTGCTGTTAGCCCAAAAAGTCATCTGTGACGTACGCAAGATTTTGACAGCAAAGCAAGTAGTGTGCCTCTACGTTAAAGGTTTAATTGGTCTTGTTCTTCATTGGTTCTGATCGCCGCTGCCAAATTTGTAGATAGAAAGAAGGCGACGTATTAAACGTGTTCAGTGTTTACATTCTCTAATGCCAGACATACAATTACTACAGGCATAAAGTTACAACTTCGTGAGTAAACACCATAATTGAATCTGGAGAAAATTGTGTTGTCATTCTGATTTATGAGTAAAATAAACAATGGACGTAAATTTTTCACAAATTTAATTGCAACTCATTTGTAGTGACCGTTGTAACAGTGAATCCGTTACTCGATAAGATAATCTCAAAAGTTTGTTTTAGTACTGGTTGATTGAGGGGCAGGGTTGAGTCTAACCTAACCCCCCCTCCCTATGTAGGAATAGGAGATAAGTATGGAATTTCAACCCACAACTAGGCGAAAAGCTCTGCCATCCCCTTTATAGGAGGAAAGGGTCTGTTGGTTTGTAATATTGTCAGCAGTTGCAACTGCTACACGGATTGGACAGTGGCAACTGTGTGTTTGTTTACACTAAGCAAACAATGACTAATGTTAACAGTGGTGGTGGTGGTGGTTGTTGGCGAGTTGTGTGCCCGGGTAGGTGGGCACCTATTCGAGGGCTAGGACAATGTAATTGGTGTGGATGTCATGTGAACACATCCCATTTTCATGAGTGATTTTAATAATCGATTTTAATGTGTGCTTTTCAGTAAAATATTCTTATAATAGGGGATGGCATGTATGAAATGGTTTGGGTACAAAACACCCACAATCCTACTATCATAAATCTCAAAAAGTTAATGTCAATCTTATTACATTTTTTCCAGAAAAGTAACCATCAACATTTCTGTGGGAAAGTTATCCATAGATTCCATGTATTTGTTATGCAACAAAGAAAACCCCATGTGGCATCTATACCTCAGCTGTCTCATGAGGAGAAACATTTCTAGTGCGACCTATTTTATGCAGTTTTCTCAACAAAATATTACCACATATATCACATGATGACATAGTAGAGAAGCCTTTCCAGTGTGACTTGTGTGATTCTACTTTCTCGCAAAAGGGTGGTCTCAAACATCACATGATGACCCACAGAGGAGAGAAGCCTTTCCAGTGTGATTCTGCTTTCTCACAAAAGGGTCATCTCAAAGATCACATGATGACCCACACAGGAGAGAAGCCTTTCCAGTGTGACTTGTGTGATTCTGCTTTCTCACGTAAGGGTATTCTCAAAGATCACATGATGACCCACACAGGAGAGAAGCCTTTCCAGTGTAACTTGTGTGATTCTGCTTTCTCACGTAAGGGTAGTCTCAAACATCACATGATGACCCACACAGGAGAGAAACCTTTCCAGTGTGACTTGTGTGATTCTGCTTTCTCACAAAAGGGTAATCTCAAAGATCACATGATGACCCACACAGGAGAGAATCCTTTCCAGTGTAACTTGTGTGATTCTGCTTTCTTACATAAGAGTAGTCTCAAATATCACATGGTGACCCACACAGGAGAGAAGCCATTCCAGTGTGACTTGTGTGATTCTGTTTTCTCACAAAAGGGTAGTCTCAAATATCACATGATGACCCACACAGGAGAGAAGCCATTCCAGTGTAACTTGTGTGATTCTGCTTTCTCACGTAAGCGTAGTCTCAAACGTCACATGATGACCCACACAGGAGAGAAGCCTTTCCAGTGTGACTTGTGTGGTTCTGCTTTCTCACACAAGGGTTATCTCAAATATCATATGATGACCCACACAGGAGAGAAGCCATTTCAGTGTGACTTGTGTGATTCTGCTTTCTCGCAAAAGGGTAATCTCACACAGCATATGAGGACCCACACAGGAGAGAGGCCTTTCCAGTGTGACTTGTGTGGTTCTGCTTTCTCACACAAGGGTGATCTGAAACGTCACATGAGGACCCACACAGCCATTCCAGTGTAACTTGTGTGATTCTGCTTTCTCGCAAAAGGGTCATCTCAAAGATCACATGACTCACACATGAGAGAAGCTATTTCAGTGTGACCTATGTGATTCCACTTTTTTCACAAAAAGGGTCACCTCAAATGTCACATGATCCACGAATCCCGGAAAAAAGACCCACATAGGAAGATCCCTGGGCGGAAAGAAGCCCCACCGGAAAAAAGACCCCAATTTATAGATGATAATTCTTATTAATAACAGTAATACTTGTTTTAAATAAAACCTAGTTCAAAGGGCCCGGTGAGTTGGTTTCACATTCCGTGAGGTTAAGGTGTTTAATTGCATTAAAGGTGTGAAGTAGACTTCCCTAATGGTGTGGGTATACAAGTCCCACATTCATCACAGTATCATTCATATCATTAGTGTGTACTCATCTGTGTGGATATATATATTTCAACATGGAAATGATCAAAAACAACAAAGGTGGACAGAAAGTTTGTTACGATGGTCATATGTACACGAAG
Organism: Oratosquilla oratoria; assembly: GCF_046742065.1. Classification (NCBI taxonomy): domain Eukaryota; kingdom Metazoa; phylum Arthropoda; class Malacostraca; order Stomatopoda; family Squillidae; genus Oratosquilla; species Oratosquilla oratoria. The sequence goes on along the minus strand of NC_134820.1, from coordinate 9,025,032 downwards.
AAGAGTGTGAACAAAACGTCTATACGATGGGAGTGTTCAAGGAGAAAAGCTATGAAATGCAGTGCAACACTGTACACGGACTTGGATATATCTATTGAAATCAAAGGTACAAAACATAGTCATAATTCTAATACTGCTAAAGTAGATGCCACGAAGGCCAGAGTTCAACTGAATGAGCACGCTTCTGCCACCAGAGGAAAGCCAAGTCAGATTATTGCCGATACTGTTGTTAATCTTCCTGTCGCAGCGCGTGCTGAGATTGGAAACTCAGAGTCTGTGAAACGCACGATTCGCAACCATAAGCGCCACGCTCCTCCGAAAGATCCCGCTTGTCTGCAAGATTGAAAACTGGGCGATTCATGGACTATGATGGTCAGGAGTTCATGTTCTATGATAGTGGTGCTGATAGCAGTAGACGGGTTATTGTCTTTGCAACTGAAGAGGGATTGCGTTATCTTGCTCGTTCCACTCAATGGTTTATGGATGGCACATTCCGAACTGCTCCGAAACTCGTTCATCAACTCTATTTAATTCGTTGCCCTTTAGGCGAGTCGAAGATAACATGTGTCCACGCCTCTCTTTCTGGCAAAACTCGGAGCATAAATGAAGAACTGTTCCAAGCCATTGTTGAACAGTGTGCCACACTAGGATTCAACCTTAATCGTACGACAATCACAACCGATTTCGAACTCGCGACTGTGAATGCTATCCGGACTGTATTCGGGGATCACGTTCAGTGCCACGGTTGTTTTTTCCACTTAACGCAGAACACCTGGAGGAAGATACAGGAATTAGGCCTTGTGACACTGTACAAAACAAACGAAGAAAGTAGATTATTTTGTTCCATGTTAGATGCCTTGGCTTTTCTGCCATGTGACAGAGTTTCGGAGGGGATGGAATTTTTAAGAACTGTTATTCCGGAGCAACTCAGTTGTCTGGTAGATTATTTCGATGCGACCTACGTGTGTGCTGGATATCGTCGTATCCAGATGCCTGCCGAACGCCCAGGTGATGTGCTACCGACCGCCGTTTCGTATGCGCCGAAGGCCACCCCTTTTTCCACCCGAACTTTGGAACGTACACGAAATAACCTTGTCTGGCGGGCGGGCATCGTGCGAACAAGCATTGTGAGGCGTGGAATCAAGCCTTCACACATGTGGATGATCGGCCACGACCGACCGACCATCCTTCCGTGTGGATCGCGATCGAGGCTCTACGAAAAGACCAGGGCAGGGGAGACATACAAAAGACCTTCAGAAAAGGCTTCCCACTCTCTGCAAAGACTTCGAAGCAGGCCAGAAAGACATTGAAGCGTTTCTTAAAGGCTGTGCCCACTGCATCCGGTTTTAATTCGATTTAGATTTACTTAAAGTAGTGCTAACTTTCAAATGTACTATTTCATAACTTAGTGCTGACTTTGTATTTTTCTATAATAAAAATCTGCTATTCATAATATTTAGTATATTGTAGTATTTTCATATATCATGTAAACTGGTGTTGACTGTATTATTTTATACTTTTATACTTTATACTGCATAGCCTCAATTATACTATTGATTTTCTATTGTCATGTATTATTTGTGTTGGATTGAAGTAATTTCCGATTGTCTTATTAATATTTAGTATATTGTATTATTTTCATATAGTGTCAAGTAAACTTATCTTTTAAGCAATAAACACATAGTTTTATTCCTAAATTGTGACCTTGTTTTCCTAAATTGGGGCTTTTCTAGAATTTGGGGCTTTTTTTCCGCCTGGGTATTTTCAAGGTGGGGCTTTTTTCCGCCAGGGAATTTCTTAAGTGGGGCTTTTTTCCTAGGAATTTTTGGGGCTTTTTTCTGTTGGGGCATTTTTTTTCCGAACCCCGATGATCCACACTAGAGAGTCGCTCTTTCCAGTGTGACACTAAAGAGCGATCTTAAATGTCACATTATTACCCACGCTGAAAAGAAGTCATTGCAGTGTGACCTGTGCAATAAAGCTTTTTTTATTTTATTTACGTAAGGGTCTTTTCAAACGTCACGTCACATGATTACCCATACAGGAGAGAACCCATTGCAGTCAGTGTAACAACCTGCGCCATAAACATTTTCCCCGATTTTTTCTTTTCTTTTTTTCTCAAATGTCACACGGTGATCCACGCATGATTGAGCCTTTTACGGTGTGACCTGTGGAATGAAGCTTTCTGATATAATAAGGACGATTTGAAATGTCACTTGATGACCCACTCCGGAACAAAAAAGGCCTTTCCAACAGCTTGAAGGAGCAGTAAGTATCTAACAGCATATGGTCATCAACACAGGTGAGAAGACTTGATTGTCTGACTTGTGCGATGCAGCTTTCTCGCGAGAGATGCTTTTAAATATCACATGGTAACTCACACGAGATAAGAACTTGAAAGTTCATAGGGTAATACTGGCACTCCTGATTCCATTATCTATGTTTATGGGTTCTCGGGAACATGTCAGAAGTGAAGGCAATCGTAGATATAATCAGACGTAGGTGGTAAAGTATACTCCCCTCCCCTTGTCATTTCTACCTATTTGGTATGTGCCGTTCACATACCAACGGAGTCAGCATTTTTAAAGGAGAAACTGGGAGAGTTTGAATAATCCCATAACATCGGAAATATAGATAATTAGGAATGCCCGATGTGAGTAATTCAATTAGGATGGGTGACGACCTACAAGGGATGGACGAAGTCGTTGTCAAGGTTGAGTCATGGGATGGCGATCAATTATAGGAAGCGGTATCCAGACTATGTTGGGAATTTCATTCATGCAGGTAGAGTATTATACATGAAGATATACATGCACACTCAATGATCCCCAGTGCAAATATTAATCTATTTTCAACCACATTAACTTTTCACTTTCAATTCCATGTCATCACGATCGAGACTGACAATGCGCTCAACGAAGACATGAAAAATTAATGTGGTTGAAAATGGATAAATATCTGCACTGGGGACCATTCAGTGTGTGTGTGTATAACACTTGCCCACGCGCACGTACTACCATTGCACCATCATAGCGGGGATGGGTTGAGCATAAGATTCGTGCTGTATATGTATGTAACTCGAGCATACAAATAGAAGAAATTGTGCTCAACTTGTATCTCTCTTGATAACGCAGTGGTTAGTCACTGTTCACTTTGGTATGTCTGAGCTGGGTTCGAGTCCATGGCCTCACTGCGTATCAGTTTCCGCATATGTCTCCGTTGAGCGCATTGTCAGTCTCGCTCGTGATGACATGGAATTAAAAGTAAAAAGTTAATGTGGTTGAAAATAGATGAAAATATAGATGTAACTGTCGCCGCCCTTGTAATCCTCTCTTATGGATATGGCGACTCACTTCTATTAGTTATAATCTCCTGTCCAGGAATCCCCCCGAGATGATATATACAAGATCTTACGTGAGTTTTGCAGTGACGTGGTGACTTCCTTGGTTCAGTGGTTTAAGGTCCTCACCAAAGGGCGTGATCTTACATACGTGGGCCAACGATCTTTCTCCTCCACCTTTTCACCAGTCTTTACGGCATGATTGTTTGGAATAATCTCGAGAATTCCACCCATGCAGGCAGTCCAGGTGTCCATATATGTATGTTCTATATAGATATTGGTAAAACAAAAAATGTGAAATTTTGCATGTACTATATGAAATAATTTGATAAAAAAAAATGTGACATAAAAAGATTCTTACCCCTAATAGATTATCGCATGCACTGGGACTAGATTGAATGTCCTGCTTCGACAACAATCGGCAGATTATTACGGCATAGCGACTATATAAATTTGATTCACAGTTTTTGTATTTTATTAAGTTCCAATAACTTCATTCCTGGTTTCAACCTTAAGCACTTTACTGGTTGTAAAACTTACTACTGATCCTGTATCAGTAAATATATGAATAGGTCTATTGAATAATTTGATAGAATAAAAAGATGTGATAGTTTGTATGTATGATGTACTCATAAAAAAAAAAAAAGTCATATCAAGAGGTGGCCTGAAGTTATACTTGGATGGGTTTAGTACTTGTCAAAATACAGAAATTTAAAAAAGGCAATAAAAAACGAAAACGACAATACGAAATGAATATCGCTGATAGACCCAAAGAGAATCCCCAAAAAATTCTATAGTTACATTAGAGATAAATAGGTCATTAGGAATCACATTGGCCCACTATTATCTGTTGACGGTCAACTTGAGCATTCAAACAAAGTAATGTGTGATATTTTAAACGAATTGTAGCTCAGTATTCGTAAACTAAACACCTCAAAGTGAACTCCAAACTGGGTAAACTTACTACGGTCAATATAAAAGAAAAAATTAAAAGGGGTATAGAGAAACTCAAAATTGATAAAACACCAAAAATCTTAAAGGAAACGAAAAATGATAATATTGTTCCATTAGAAATTATATATTAAAAAAAAAAAAAAAAATCCATCATATCCGGAGATGTCCAAAGAGAATGGAAGCTAGCTATCATTTTCCAATATTAAAAAAAAAAAAAAAAAAAAAAAAAAAAGTGACAAAAAGAAACCAAATAAGTACAGGCCACGGACTAAGATCGCTGTCTCCAAATTTGCTGATGATACAAAATTGTGCGGAATTGCAAATGATCACTTAAATCGATTAGATATTCAAGAAGATTTAGATAAATTACAGCAATGATCTGAAAAAGTGGCTAATGGAATTTGAGACAAGTAAATGCAAAGTTATGCACAGAGATAAAAATAACAGTAAGCACGATTGCAAGTTATTTAGAAATTCGTTAACAAAAGGGGATAGTGAGAGGGATCTCGGCGTAATTATTAGTAACGATCTCAAATCATCTAAGCAGTGTATTTCAGCCTTTGAGAAAACAAATAAGATTCTAGAACTGATTGCGCGATCTTTTGGCTTCAAAAGTCCATCTCTCATTAACAAGCTATACAAATCGTTAGTTCGTCCACATTTAGAATATGCTGTTTCCGAATGGTCACCGAATCTCATTAAAGACATTGACAGATTGGAACAAGTACAACGGCGAGCCACAAAACTGATTCCAAATATCAAAAATAAATCATACGAAAATCGACTAAAATTAATCTGTCCCCCCCCAAAAAAAAAAAGCGTAGACTCAGAGGTGACTTGATACAGGTATTTAAGATTATAAAGGGGATTGACATCAAAAGTGACAAAATTCTTACATTGAGAATCCGACAAGAAATAGTCGTCTCAAACTGTCGGGAAATAGATTCGATTTGGAAGTGGGTAGAAACAACTTCGCCAACCATGTAGTTAATACATACATACATATACCAAGGCTTTTTCCCCCCTTTCAAGGGAGGTAGCCAAAAAGGGAAAGGCATAAAAACACTCCCACCCATTTCATCCCCAAACACACTCCACACTCCTCCCACCCTCCCTCTCATCTGAGCACCTCCTGGATGTAGTTAATGAACGGAATAAACTTCCTGCAGAGGCAGTGCAATGTAGTTCAGTTCGAAGCTTTCAGATTCGTTTAGACAAACATCTAAGCAAGATCCTGTAATGACTACCATTTATTTGATATTATTTGATTATTTGTTTGTTATTATTTGCTTGTTTTTCATTTATTATTGTTTCTCTGCCAATTTGTTATTTACTATTTACTTGTATCTTTATTATTTGACTATACTTATGCATTTTTTTATTCTATTTGTCGTTATTACAGTTTTTGTTTTATTATATCGCTATATTATCACTTTTTTTTCTTTTATTATTATATTTTTCGCATCCGACCTAGTTATGGACCAAAAGGTCTCCTGTCAGCATCATGCTCCGCCTTTGTAATCCTTTGTAAGAAATTCCCAGATAAGATGGTGCTGTGCAAAGAACCGAAGAAGAGAGAAATGCCAAGGGTGTGTGGTGGTGACAGATTTAGAGTTGAATCAACCAAGAGACACTGGAGAACACAACCATGTAACTATCGCACGATTCAACAGTGAAAGTAGGCAAGGCAAGGCTAAAACAGAAGTGAAGAGATTGGCTGAGTTTGTAACCCTGTGCAGATAATCTCCAGGGGCTGTATACACAAAACTTTTTTATTTAGGCTTAACAATCTCTGCTAGCTAACAGAAAATCACAAAAAGTTATGCACCAATGCTTAACTAACAAATGTTAGCTAGTAAGCAGTTGTTTGTCAAGTCCCGCTAAACAATGCTGAAGTTAGCAGCTTATGAACATGTAAATGGGCGTATTATTAAAAATTGCACACATAAAACAATGTTATTAATGCAGTTGTTCAGAATTTATTAATAGAGTATCATGATTGCACATACATATCGTATGTATGTTTTTTTAGGAGTACTTATTAACCAACGACATATTTTTGAACGAAGGTGCATCGCACCGTATGTTTGTATACATTGGTATAGTAGAAATTTATGCCGAGGAAATAAAAATATATTATTTTATTTATTAAGATTATACAGTATATTGGAGTACTGTAGCTTGCCTATACTGTATATGAAATATGAATTAATTATTTGTTTATACAAGATTGGATCACATGAAGATTGTC
>NC_134820.1:8938487-9013487 GCF_046742065.1 Oratosquilla oratoria | reverse complement strand
AATTTGAGAAAAACAGATATATAAATGTATAAATAAAAGAATGAAATATTAGCAACCTATACATGTTTACATACATACATACATATACCAAGGCTTCTTTCCCCCTTACCAGGGAGGTAGCCAAAAAGGACAAGCCATAAAATCACTCCCACTCATTCTATCCCCGAAAATACTCCAAGCCCCTCCACCCCCCCTCCCATCTTAGCACCTCCTGAATGACGGGTCATCCCTGCACCCTGTCCACTGCCCTGGGTCAGAAGCAGTGTCGCAGGACACAGCACATCCACAGCAAGGCCGCTTCATAAAATCGGCGACCCCCCCTCTCCGTCCCCCCCTACATAAAGGAGAGGACGGGGAGAAATCCCTTCGGGCTGCGTCAGAATTTCTGCTCACACACACTACCTCACCCCTCATTCCCCCGTTCAGTCCACCTCATGCATCACAACATTTTCCATATGCAACCATTCTCCATTCACCCCTGTCTTCTGTCCTCTCCCATCCTTCCTCAACCGACATTCCCCTCTTCCCCAAAGCCCCCTTCACTCCATCCATCCATCTCATCCTAGGACGTCCCCTCATGTTCACTCTCTCCACATGTGCCTTCCATACCCCCTTTATTAGTCTTTCTTCACTCATTCTTTCCATGTGTCCGAACCATCCCAATACTCTTTCATCAACGCTATCTCCCAGCTCCCTTTCCACCCCTGTTCTCCTCCTCACCTCATTTCTCACTCTATCTAGCCTAGTAACCCCCATCATACTTCTCAGACACTTCATCTCAAACACATTCAAACTCCTTCTCTCTTCCTCTCTTATGTTCCATGTTTCTGCTCCATACAGTGCTGTTAGCACAATCACTCCTTCATACAGTCTCCTCTTAGCATCCATTCCCAAATTTCTATTCCTCATTACACTTTTTAATCCACCAAGGCATTTACTCGCTTCTCTCAATCTACATTCTACCTCCATCTTTACTCCACCCTTTCCTGCCACATTTGCACCCAAATATCTAAAACTATCCACTTTCTCCAGTTGCTCTCCCTTAATGCTCACTTCCAGTCTACTGCCACTTTAACCCCTTGTACATCTCATCACCTTACTTTTACCCACATTTATCTTCAGCTTTCTTCTATCACACACTCTCCCAAACTCTGTCACCAACTTCCTCAATCCCTCCTCCGATCCTGCCACAAGCGCAGTGTCATCCGCAAACAACAGCTGGCTCACCTCCCACTTTTCTCCATTTTCCTTAACCATCTCCAATCCCTGACCCACTAACCTTGCATTCACCTCTCGCACCACCCCATCCATGTATAAGTTGAACAGCCAGGGTGACATAACGCATCCCTGACGAAGTCCCACCTTTACCTCAAACCACTCACTCTCTCCATTTCTAATCCTGGCACAAGCTCTACTACTCTCATAAAAACTCTTGACAGCTCCCAAAAGCTTTCCTCCTATCCCGTATATCCGCATAACCTCCCACAGTGGCTTTCTGTCTACCTTGTCGTAAGCCTTTTCCAGATCCATAAAGGCCCAGAAAACATCCTTCCCCTTTCCTATAGCTTTCTCACATATCTGTCTTACCACAAAAATCTGATCTACACAACCTCTACCTGTCCTAAAACCACACTGTTCCTCACCAATTACTCCCTCTGTTCCCCTCCTAATCCTCTCAATCAAGATCCTCCCATAAGCCTTCCCAACTACACTTAACAAGCTAATCCCTCTGAAACTACTACATTCACACTTGTCCCCTTTTCCCTTGTAAAGTGGAACTATAGAAGCACTCCTCCAGTCCTCTGGCACTCTACTTTCTCTCCAGCAAACATTAAATAACCACACCAACCAGTCCACCATCACTATACCCCCTTTTTTAAGACATTCTGCATGGCATCCATCCATACCAGGTGCCTTACCTGCTTTCATCATCTTAACTGCTGCCTTCACTTCATCCTTCCTTATTTCTCCTCCATTTTCCTCACTCATCACTCTCATTTTCTTAGCATTTCCCACTGCAGCTATCTTTCCCTCCCTATCCTCCTTCACATTAAGCAACTCCCTAAAATATTCTGCCCATCTTCCCCTTACTGCCTTCTCCTCCATTATCAACTCTCCATCTACACCTTTAACCTTTTCTTCTCTACTTGATTCGCCTCTTCTTCCTCTCTTAATTTCTTTCCAAAACATCTTTTTATTACTTTCAAAATTTTCTGTCATACTCTTACCCCATTTTACATCTGCTCTCCTCTTTGCCTCCTTTACCTTTTTCTTAACTTCTCTTTTCTTTTCCTTGTACGTCTCATATGACTCTCTCGTCCTACTTTGTAATCATAATAAGATATTTGTTCTCTTCTTTATTTTATGTTTATTTTGCAAACAGACGAGGGAAAGAAACAAATGTCGTCGATAAAACTCGATAGATTTCTCAGCACCTCAGCTGTGGAACGAACTGTTATCAAACATATTCAGAGGTAGGTGTGTGTGTGTGTGTGTGTGTGTGTGTGTGTGTGTGTGTTTCACCATGGTCTTGGATCACGTGTTGGACTCGTGTGACACAAATTTCCTGGACAGTGGAAGAAGGTGATGGATGTAGGGGCGTGGGAAATACCTACTTTAAGTGAGATGAAAGGAGGGTGTGATAGCTTACAGTGGACAACCGAGGTCTAGGAACTTTGTGTCACCGCCCGGGACCACTCGCCTTCCCTCCAGGGCGAGCGTGAACGTAAATCAAAGAGGGGGGGGGGGGTGATGGGGCAACTCATTAAGTGAACCGTCCTAGGCTAATGAAACCCGGAACTCCTAATGTGAGTTTTGATGGATTGATTAATTCTATAATTAGACACTAAAATCATGCTACTTGTCATTAACAATGTGAGTTAACAATTAACTGGATTTCACATACATCCTAGCTATTCCCTGCGCGCGATTACTAGCTAAAGAACTTATACTAAAGCATCTTAACTTAATGTGTGTCTTGCGTGTGGAGACGTCTTCAATTGGCGCGGTCTCCTGCTGAGCTCCGACCGGCGCGGCTCCGCTTCTGGTGGGGGCGGGGGGTGACGGCCTTTTGTGGATCGGAGCGGGAAACTGACCGACCTAGTAGCTTGATGGTTAAGGACGGGCGCTGAGATGGGCTTTGCAAGCAACACACTTCACCAACGTAGTCTTGGTCAATCGTACACTGCACTTTGTGGAGTTCCGGCGGGAGGGGTCTGTACCCAAATCACTTGTTTGATGTCCCTTGGTACGCAATCGTCACTTAAGGATGAAAATCCTTAATAGCCACATGAGGGAGGAAAGGACGCGATTGGACTTCCGAGAATGAGCGGCCCGACCTCCCTTGTTGAACCCGATGGGAAGACTGCCCTCTGTCCCGTGGCATGCGAGGTCAAAAATGCCCGCCAGCTAGCATCCAACGTTGCCAATACTTCAACGTTCCCGCCACTAGTGTTGCAGGGTACTACGAATAATGTTCATGTGGAAGATGACACAGTTCCAATTGTTCCTTGAGGTAGACACTATTCACGAGCGGGTTAGATACGATCCTAATTATTCTAATTGCCTAGCTTAAAACAAATATGTGGCAGCGTGCAGGGGGGGAGGGTGTTCGCACGAAGCTGGAACAAGGTCGCTTTGTGCTTGAGCGCGGAAAAACCGTTGGGTTAGGCTATGGGAACACTTAAATCTAAAGGGAGGGGGGGGAGTCTCTAGTTAATTAGAAGTCTCTCACTTCGTTAAGGCACTGTAATTGATTGTCAAAATGGCACAACAGGTGATGAGGATAAGGGGAAGGAGAAATATCAAGAAATAGTTACTAGGGGTCTTAAGAATTCCCTCTCGCACTCCGTTTTCTCTAAAAGCGTGTTATCTAAGCTGTATCTATTTTCGGGGTTGTGTAGCCCTACGTTTAACACGCTACACTTAGAGATATTGAAGTTCATTTGCCATTTCACCGACAGTGTGAACAATTTGTTAAGATCATCCTGCAGAATGTCTGCGTCGTCTCCTGACCTATTTAGGCGTCCTATTTTAGTGTCGTCCACAAACTTACTATCATCACTATTTATCGCCCTCATATTCACTCCTTCCACCTCTGCCTTCCACACGTCTTTTACTAATCTTTCTTCACTCATTCTTCCCATGTGTCCAAACCATCCTAATACTCTTTCATCAACCCTATCTTCCAGCTCCCTTTCCACCCCTGTTCTCCTTCTCACCTCCTCATTTCTCATTCTATCTGGCCTAGTAACCCCATCATACTTCTCAGACATTTCATCTCACATTCAAACTCCTCTCTTCCTCTCTCATATTCCATGTTTCTGCCCCGTACAGTGCTGTTGGCACAATCGCTCCTTCATATAACCTCCTCTTAGCATTCATTCTCAGATGTCTATTTCTCATTACACTTTTTAATGAACCAAGGCATTTACTCGCTTCTCTAAATCTACATTCTACGTCCACCCCTACTCCTCCCTTTCCTGACACATACGCACCCAAGTATCTAAAACTATCCACTTCCTCCAGTCTTTCACCCTTGATGCTCACTTTCAGCCTGATATCACTTTCTCCCCTTGTACATCTCATCACTTTACGTTTGCCCACATTTATCTTCAGCTTCCTTCTTTCACACACCTTCTCATACTCTGTCACTAACTTCCTCAATCCCTCCTCTGATCCTGCTACAAACACAGTGTCGTCAGCAAACAACAACTGGCTCGCTTCCCACTTTTCTACATTTTCTTTAATCATCTCCAACCCCTGACCACTACCCTTCCATTCACCTCTCGCACCATCCCATCCATGTCAAGATTGAACAGCCAGTATATACTGTATATATATATATATATAGGTAGTTGTCGACCTACGACCGAGTTCGGTTCCGAGATATAGGTCGTAAGCCGATCTGGACGCAAGTCGGACTTTATATACAGTATATATTACCCTTGATACACACACACACACACACATTTATATATATATATCACCCTTTAAATATTTTGTTACTGTATATATATATATGTATACATACATATATGTATATATATATTGTATATTTAGCATACTGAAATAATCTTACCATTTTTAAACTATGTTGTATAATAATTTTCAACCTTTTTATCATTTTATCTGATTTTCTTTAGGAAACGTAGCCTAGGGCTAAGCATACTGAATAAAATCCTATCATCTTTGACCTATGATATCTTATACTGTATTTTTTAACCTTTTTATTATTTTACCATCAGACTTGCTTTAGGAAACGTATGCATACTGAATAAAATCTTATTATCTTTGAGCTACGTTATTTCATATTTATTCATATCTTATCATTTTCGTTAGGAAACGTAGCCTAAGCCTACGCATCAAGTCCTGTCATCTTTGATCTACAAATATTTTTTTGTTGGTTAAATTAAAATCATTGCAAGGCAAAATCAGGAAAATTTATTTCAAAACACATTACGCACTGTTCCGAAAATATTGTTATCGACAACAGACTAGGCATAAACAAAGTTTACTGTTACATTTTATTAATTACAAAACATAAAAATACAAAATGCTGTACCGAACATATTGTTATCGACAACAGACTAGGCATAAACAAGTTTTACTGTTACATTTTATTAATCACAAAACACATGAAATACAAAATACAAGGCAAAATTAGGAAAAAATTATTTCAAATCACATTATTTTCGTTCACGTACTGTACCGAACATATTATTATCGACAACAAACTAGCTTAGGCATAAAAAATTAGTTACATATCTTGCAAAACATATAAAAATACAAAATGCAATGCAAATTAAGAAAAAATTTACTTCAAACAAAATGAAAGAATATTTAGCTGGCTGGAATGCTGACGCTGCCGGCAGCCTGCCAAAACTATCGTACTTAAGTCTCGCGGCGTGCGGAGTAATTGTACTGCACTGCCAGGCATAACTTTGCAATTATATTACTCTATTAAATGTTAAATATTATTGCATTATCTCGTGGTCGTAAAGTCGATCAGTCGTAAGTCGTATAGGTTGTAAGTCGACGACTACCTGTATGCACACACACAATTATATATATATTATATATATATATATACAGTACATACATATACGCAGCAAGTAACATTGATGTCGCAACACAGGAGTAAAATAAAACTTAAACCCACCCTTGGAGAAAGATAAGCTGAAATAGTGTAAACCGTATATTTCGATCACTGACTGTGGTCCTCTTCTGCAGTTACAATTATTGGGTACATAGACAAGAACGTATATACAGAGGAGAAAACTACAAAAGGGAACTAGGTAAGCCTCAAGTGACGTGCCCTGAGTGAGGATGCATTTTTCCAATCTATTCTGTGATCTAAAAGACTTGAATGGAGGAATACAGCTGAGTTTTCTTGTCTGCATTTTCCTGAATTTTTACGTTCTTTTATCCTAGTAAGTAGATCACGCCCCGTTTATCCCCAATACATTTTATCACAATCAAGACATGGTACTTTTTATACTCCAGGGTTGTCTTTATTAGGAGTTCTATGATGGACATTTAAAAAAAAAAAAAGTGGTAAATGTCCATCACAGAACTCCTTTGGTGAGGATCTAAAACCATTGAACCAAGGAAGTTACCACGTCACTGCAAAACTCACGTAGGATGTTGTATATGTCATCTCTGGGGATTCCTACATGTTCATTCTCCTGGACAGAAGATTATAACTAATAGAAGTGAGTCACCATATCCATAAGTGAGGATTACAAGGGCGGCGACAGTGGTAACACTGACATCTATATTTTCATATATATTACTCGACCTGCATGGATGAAATTCCCAACACAGTCTGGATACCCCTTCCTCCAGGCTATAACTGATCGCCATCCCATGACTCAACCTTGACAACGGCTTCGTCCATCCCTTGTACGTCGTCACCCATCCTAATTGAATTACTCACATCGGGCATTCCTAATTATCGATATTTCCGGTGGTATGGGCTTATTCAAACTCTCCCAGTTTCTCCCTTAAAAAATGCTGATTCCGTTGGTATGGGAACGGCACATACCAAATAGGTAGAAATGACAAGGGGAGGGGAGTATACCTTGCCACTTACGTCTGGTTATATCTATTATTACCTTAATTCCTGATATGTTCCCTAAAACCCATAAACATAAATGATAGAATCATGAGTGCCGGTATTACACGATGAACTTGAAGTTCTTACCTCGTGTGAGTTATCATGTCACATTTGAAAGCATCTCGCGAGAAAGCTGCATCGCACAAGTCATACAAGTCTTCTCACCTGCACTCATTATCATATGCTGTTAGATACTGCTCCTTCAAGCTGTTGGAAAGGCATTTTTCCCGGAGTGGGTCATCACGTGATATTTCAAACCATTCTTATTTCAGAAAGCTTCATCCCACAGGTCACACTGTAAAAGGCTCAATCATGTATGGATCATCTTGTGATATTTGAGAACAGTTTTCGTGAAAAAAATATTTATTGCACTGGTCACAATGCAATGGGTTCTCTCCTGTGTGGGTATTCATGTGACGTTTGAGAACATCCTTGCGTGAAAAAGCGTTATTGTACAGGTAACACTGGAACTGCTTTTCTTCAGCATGGATAATCATGTGGCATTTATGATCGCTCTTTTGATAGAAAGCAGAATCACACGTGTCACATTGGAAAGGCTTCTCTCCAGTGTAGGTCATCATATGATGTTTGTGACCACGCTTTTGTGAGAAAGCACAATCACACAAGTCACACTGGAAAGGCTTCTCTCCTGTGTGAATCATCATGTGGCATTTGAGGTGACCCTTTTGTGAAAGAAAGGAATCACACAAGTCACTTTGGAAATGCTTCTCTCCTGTGTGGGTCATGTGACATTTGAAATGACTCGTTCGTGAGAAAACAAAATCACACAGGTCACACTGAAATGGCTTCGCTCATGTGTGGGTCATCATGTGACGTTTGAGATCACGCTTTCTTGACAAATCGGAATCACACATGTCACACTGGAAAGGCTTCTCTCCCGTGTGGGTCATCATGTGACGTTTGAGATCACCCTTATGTGAGAAAGTAGAATCACACGTGTCACACCGGAAAGGCTTCTCTCCTGTGTGGGTCATCATGTGACGTCAGAGGGAATCCTTTTGTACGAAAGCAGAATCACACATGTCACACTGAAATGGCTTCTCTCCTTTGTGGCTCCTCATGTGCTGTTTGAGATTACCCTTTTGTGAGTAAGCGCAATCACACAGGTCACACTGGAAAGGCTTCTCTCCTGTGTGGGTCATCATGTGAAGTTTGAGACTACGCTTACGTGAGAAAGCAGAATCACACAAGTTACAATGGAATGGCTTCTCTCCTGTGTGGGTCATCATGTGCTCTTTGAGATGACCCTTTTGTGAGAAAGCGGAATCACACATGTCACACTGGAAAGACTTCTCTCCTGTGTGGGTCATCATGTGATGTTTGAGATCACCCTTTCGTGAGAAAGCGGAATCACACATGGCACACTGGAATGGCTTCTCTCCTGTGTGGGTCATCATGTGACGTTTGAGATCATCCTTTTTCGAGAAAGCGGAATCACACGTGTCACACTGGAACGGCTTCTCTCCTGAGTGGCTCATCATGTGAAGATTGAGATTACCCTTTTGTGAGAAAGCAGAATCACACATGTCACACTGAAACGGCTTCTCGCCTGTGTGGGTCATAATGTGACGTTTGAGATCACCCTTTTGTGAGAAAGCTGAATCACACATGCCACAATGAAATGGCTTCTCTCCTGTGTGGGTCATCATGTGAAGTTTGAGATTACCCTTTTGTGAGAAAGCGGAATCACACAAGTCACACTGGAACGGCTTCTCTCCTGTGTGGATCATCATGTGACTTTTGAGAGTACTCTTATGGGAGAAAGCAGAATCACACATGCCACACTGAAATGGCTTCTCTCCTGTGTGGGTCATCATGTGACATTTGAGATTACTCTTTGTTGAGAAAGCAGACTCACACATGTCACACTGAAATGGCTTCTCTCCTGTGTGGGTCATCATGTGACTTTTGAGGTGACTCTTATGTGAGAAAGCGGAATCACACGTGTTACAGTGAAATGGCTTCTCTCCTATGTGGGTCATCATGTGACGTTTGAGATCATCCTTTTGTGAGAAAGCGGAATAACACGTGACACACTGGAACGGCTTCTCTCCTGTGTGGGTCATCATGTGAAGTTTGAAATTACAAGTCACACTGGAAAGGTTTCTCTCCTGTGTGGAGCATCATATGATATCTGACATTGCGCTTTTGTGAGAAAGCAGAATCACACAAGTCACACTGGAAAGGCTTCTCTACTATGTGGGTCATCATGTGATATATGTGACGATCTTTTGGTGAGAAAACTGCATAATATAGGTCACATTAGAAAGGCTTCTCTCCTGTGTGGGTCATCACTTGATATTTAAGATGACTTGTAAGATAGCTGAGCTATAGATGTCACATCAGGTTTTCTTTGCTGTATGACCAATACATGGAATCTATGGATAACTTTCCCACACAAATGTTGATAGTTACCTTTCTGAAAAAGAAAAGAAAAAAAAAAAATTATATGTATATATATATATATATATATATATATATATAATCATAAGATTGTCATTAACTTTTTGAGATTTGTGGGAGTTTTGTACACAAACCATTTCATACATGCCATCCCCTATCATAAGAATATTTTACCTAAAAAGCACATAGTAATATCGATTATGAAAAACACTCATGAAAATGGGATGCGTGCACATTACATCCACACCAATTACAATGTCCCAGCCATTGAAAAGGTGCCCACCTACGTACCCACACTACTCGCCAACAACCACCACTGTTAACATTGGTCACTGATCACTTAGTTGGTCATGACAATACACACATTATATCAACTTCATATAGTGGAAACACTAAAAATGGTCCACTGGTCATTATAAGTGTTGTTTGCTTCTACTCATTCATAATATTTCACAACAATGTAAACAAACATACAGTTGCCAGATTAATTCTATGACACGAACCACTGTCCAATCCGTGTAGCAGTTGCAACTGTTGACAATACTACAAACCAACATACCCTTTCCTCCCATAAAGTGGGTGGCAGAGTCAAAGCACACATTTCGCCCACCCTACACCCTTTCGCCTAGAACTTGTGGGTTGAAATTCCATACTTCTCTCCTATTCAAAGGAGAGACTATTAATTACCTACCCCAACAGTCCAAGTCAAGCACACATGGCAAAGATGATGGTTTTGACTGAAGCCACACACTTCCTGGTGTCAGATATTATAGTTTCATAGTGGGACGCATCTAAATCCGATATTGATTTACACTGCTATTTTTTCATGTGTCAATAACACGAGTTAATTTTGTTGTAACAATGCCAAAACTCTATGCATAAAATTACAATTTCTGACACTTGTGAGTGAAAAATAAATGACCTACCAACCATACCTAAACTGTCACCACTTATACCTACATGGGGGGTAGACTCAACCCTGCCCCTCAATCAATCAGTACTAAAACAAACTTTTCAGATTATCTTATCGAGTACCACATTCACCATGAGAACAGCCACTACAAATTAATTACATTTAAATTAGTGACAAATTTACAGTATGTCTATTCTCTATTTTACTTGTAAATCAGAATGACAACACAATTTTCTCCAGATTCAGTTGTGGTGTTCACTAATTTGTAACTTTAAATCTATAGTAATTGCATGTCTGACATGAGAGAATGTAAACACTAAACACGTATGATATGTCGCCTTCATTCTATCTACAAATTTGGCAGCGGCGTTCGGAACCAATGAAGAACTAGGCCAATTAAAGCAACCTTTAATGTAGAGGCACACTACTTGCTTTGCTGTCAAAATCTTGTGTACGTTACATAGGGAGTATTTTGCAGATGACTTCTTGAGCTAACGGCAAACAAAAAGGAAGACAGAGCGTCCCGCCAAGCTTTTTCTTATGTTAACAAGGGCCACAAGGGTGGCAACAGTGGTGAGAGTGGTGACAGTGGCAGTAGCAAAGGAAAGGACACACACTGATAAATCATCTCTGAAAAGAAACACTCAACACACGAAAAATAAAATGTTTCCGAAGAAACACTCAACGCACGCAAATAAAACGTTTCTGATGAGAAACACTCAGTGCACATATCTAAAGACTACATATAAAGAATGTACTGCGGCATACGTGCTTCCACATATGTAGAGTATTGCTGCAGCCAAACTATCATCGCAAGCAACATCTTTGAAGGAACAAAACACAATCATTTGTCTACAAAAGAAAATGCAAGCAACTACTCACAAACTCCAAGCAACAGACGGGACAACGTAGTGCACGCAAATCCCCACACTGGTACGAGAACGATCTAGTGAAGGATAGGGACGACTACAAGGAAAAGGATGAGTTGCTGACGTGTGCACACATATGTGTTGAGTTGAAGAGAAGGAGTCTATTCAAATCGACATCATCAACAGTGAAGGTAGAAACTTACATGTATTATACTTGTAATTATAATAGAATGATCACAGAATTTCTCCATCAAGAGGTTATTACCTCGAAGTCAGTACCAGGCCCTTCAAGAGGGGATGCAGCCAGTGCACCACACCAGGGCCCATAAGAGTCTAGGGACCCAAGAATATCAAAATTGAAAATTAAAGTGGGCAATTATGCATGAATTTTTATTGTTGCTTTGAAGCTGATAGGGATTTCCACGTGCCAAATATTTTAGCGATAGCCAACATACACGATTTCTTATCTCAGAATGTATAGTATGGTGCAACACAATCATCTCGCACCAGCACATTTTTTCCTCTCGGAGGCCCTGGTCAATACAATAAAGGTAAATTGATCCATTAATATAATTGATATACCAATAGTGATAAAAAATATACTGGATAATAGTGACAAAAATTACACTAGATGAAAGGAAAAAGATAGAAATGTTGAAAGAAAATGTAGATCCTGAGAAGGGTAGGGGAGACATAGGGGAGATTATCTTTTACAAGGTTATCAAGATAGTAAAGCAAATATTCCATGTCATGACATTAATAATGCAACAATAAAGAAACTAGGAAAGTTAGGAGCGATTACAGAAACAGAGGATTTTAACATAGTGTTAGAGGCACCTCAAGGAACACTAGACTGAGTGCCATAATTGTAGGAAATTGGGACAGCATGGGTGTTATTATGAGATCATTTGCAGGAACTGAAAATATGAGTCATGATGAATATCATTGTAGAAACCCAACTTTCTGTTTGTATCACAATTGAGTAGGACCACAGGACACAGGATTGAAGAGGAATGCCAAATTTTTGTTGTATTCACCCAGAAACAGGAGTAAAAACCCCACAAGACACAAAATAAAACAACACTGCAGAGCTAACCTTAGAGGGACAGACATTATAGGGTACTGAAAAGGGATGAAAAAGAGAACAACAACACAGGAGATTTTTTTCTCTCGTTTACTATAACAATTGGAAGGACTTCTGTAGGACCCATCATTGTGAGTAGATTTATTCAAAAGACCTATTCAAATATTTATTGATACAGGATCTGTAATAAATGTTATAACCAGTAAAATGCTTAAAAGGTTGAAACTAGGAATGAAAATCTTGGAACTAATCCATTACTCATTGCAAGGACTAATACAAAGTCATTTAAAACTTTAGATAAAACTGACTTTTATGTTATTTTCTATAATAGGGGAAAAAAAAAAAAAAAAGAGAGAGAACTTGTACATTCTGGTGATAGTTGTAGAAGAATCTGTCTTCCCAGATCTATTGATAGGATTTGCAACATTAAAAAAAGAGGGCATGACAATATGTCAGGCTGAGTAAGGGATCTTAGTGAAATCACAGTTAAATACTTTAGGCTAGGCATGAAGAGAGATATTTACTTACATATTGACAATTGCTTGAGATGTACGGAGGTAAAAGGAAATACACATAAGTCTGCTCCTGTGCTATCATATCCTATACCACATAAACCTCAGGAAAAATTCACTTAGATACACTTGAGTTGTCTGAAAAGGGATATATGTGTTTCTTGCCATTGATTATCTGTCAAGATTTTGTATTTTACAACCCATTCCAAATAAGAGAGCCAAAACAATTGCTTCAGTAATATATGAACAAGTAATCTGTAATTCCACAACTCCCAAGATCTTAGTTTCAGACAATGCAGCTGAATTTAACAACAAAATCTTGGAAGAATTATATAAGTTACTTAAGGTAAACAAAATCAATATGCAAGTCAATTATCATCAAAGTAATGAATTGGAATCCTGTGTGTCCTGGAATCCTTTGTACAAGATTTGATTGTCGCAAATTCTGGTCATGTCCTCCCTTCTCCCAATGCCCCAACTTGTAAGGATAATTAACTCACCTAAGAAAGATTGTAATTTCCAACCTTTCTTTGGTGAAGTAAAGCTATCATTCTATTATCCCATGTAAACTGCATACTTAAGTGTTTCTTCAATAATAATAGAGGTTCCTTTTGCTTCTGAATTTAGATTCAACCTGTACAAACTGATGCCCTTCCCAATGAAGGTAAATAATTCAATTTTTGAAATTGACACACCAGTAATAGATCCACTAAATTACATCTTTTCTCTAGATAACTTAACAGAGTACAATCTCTTATGATGACCTTAAAAATTGTAAGATCCCTAACAATATTCTCTACCTGTGCCATGCTTTTATTTATTTAATTTAGATTATGACAGAAAGTTTTGAAAGTAATAAAAAGATGCTTTGGAAGGAAATTAAAAGAGGAAGAGGAGGCGAATCAAGTAGAGAAGAAAAGGTAAAAGGTGCACATGGAGAGATGATAATGGAAGAGAAGGCAGTGAGAGGAAGGTGGGCAGAGTATTTTAGGGAGTTGCTAAATGTGAAGGAGGATAGGGAGGTAAAGGTAGTTGCAGTGGGAAATGCTAAGAAAATGAGTGATGAATGAGGAAAATGGAGGAGAAATAGGGAAGGATGAAGTGGAAGCAGCTATTAAGATGATGAGAGCAGGTAAGGCACCTGGGTTGGATAGATGCCATGCAGAATGTCTGAAGAAAGGAAGTACAGTTATGGTGGACTGGCTGGTGAGGTTATTTAATGTTTGTTTAAGAGAGGGTAGAGTGCCGGAGACCTGGAGGAGTGCCTGTATAGTTCCGCTTTACAAAGGAAAGGGAGACAAGTGTGAGTGTAGTAGTTACAGAGGGATTAGATTGTTGAGTGTAGTTGGGAAGGCTTATGGGAGGGTCTTGATTGAGAGGATTAGGAGAGGAACAGAGGGAGTAATTGGTGAGGAACAGTGTGGTTTTAGGACAAGTAGGGGTTGTGTAGATCAGATTTTTGTGGTAAGACAGATATGTGAGAAAGGTATAGGAAAAGGTAAGGATGTTTTGTGGGCTTTTATGGATCTAGAAAAGGCTTACAAACCAATGAAGAACTAGGGTGTCCATAATTACAACAGGAAGGCACTGTGGGAGGTACATACATACATACATATACCAAGGCTTTTTCCCCCTTACCAGGGAGGTAGCCAAAAAAGGACAAGGCATAAAATCATTCCCACCCATTCCATCCCCGAAAACACTCAACACCCCTCACACCCTCCCTCCCATCTTAGCACTTCCCAGATGACGGGTCATCCCTGCACCCTGTCCACTGCCCTGGGTCAGAAGCAGTGTCGCAGCACACAGCACATCCACAGCAAGGCCGCTTCATAAAATCGGCGACCCCCCTCTCCGTCCTCCCATATAAAGGAGAGGATGGGGAGAAATTCCTTAGGGCTGCGTCAGAATTTTTTCTCACACACACCACCTCACCCCCATTCCCCCGTCCATTCCACCTCATGCATCACAACATTTTCCATATACAACCATTCTCCATTCACCCCTGTCTTCTATCCTCTCCCGTCCTTCCTCAACAGACATTCCCCTCTTCCCCAAAGCCCCCTTCACCCCATCCATCCATCTCATCCTAGGACGTCCCCTCATGTTCACTCCCTCCACATCTGCCTTCCATACCTCCTTTACTAGCCTTTCTTCACTCATTCTTTCCATGTGTCCAAACCATCCTAATACTCTTTCATCAACCCTATCTCCCAGCTCCCTTTCCACCCCTGTTCTCCTCCTCACCTCATTTCTCACCCTATCTAGCCTAGTAACCCCCATCATACTTCTCAGACACTTCATCTCAAACACATTCAAGTTCCTTCTCTCTTCCTCTTTTATGTTCCATGTTTCTGCTCCATACATTGCTGTTGGCACAATCACTCCTTCATACAGTCTCCTCTTAGCATCCATTCCCAAATTTCTATTCCTCATTACACTTTTTAAACCAAGGCATTTACTCGCTTCTCTCAATCTACATTCTACCTCCATCTTTACTCCACCTTTTCCTGCCACATTTGCACCCAAATATCTAAAACTATCCACCTCCTCCAGTTGCTCTCCCTTAATGCTCACTTCCAGATTACTGCCACTTTCACTCCTTGTACATCTCATCACCTTACTTTTACCCACATTTATATTCAGCTTTCTTCTATCACACACTCTCCCAAACTCTAGTCACCAACTTCCTCAATCCCTCCTCCGATCCTGCCACAAGCGCAATGTCATTCGCAAACAACAGCTGGCTCACCTCCCACTTTTTTCCATTTTCCTTAACCATCTCCAATCCCTGACCCACTACCCTTGCATTCACCTCTCGCACCACCCCATCCATGTATAAGTTGAACAGCTAGGGTGACAAAATGCATCCCTGAAGAAGTCCCACCTTTACCTCAAACCACTCACTCTCTCCATTTCTAATCCTGACACAAGCTCTACTACTCTCATAAAAACTCTTGACAGCTCCCAGAAGCTTTTCTTCTATCCCGTATATCTGCATAACCTCCCACAGTGCCTTTCTGTCTACCCTGTTGTAAGCCTTTTCCAGATCCATAAAGGCCCAGAAAACATCCTTCCCCTTTCCTATAGTTTTCTCACATATCTGTCTTACCACAAAGATCTGATCTACACAACCTCTACCTGTCCTAAACCCACACTGTTCCTCACCAATTACTCCTTCTGTTCCCCTCCTAATCCTCTCAATCAAGATCCTCCCATATGCCTTCCCAACTACACTTAACAAGCTAATCCCTCTGAAACTACTACATTCACACTTGTCCCCTTTTCCCTTGTAAAGTGGAACTATAAAAGCACTCCTCCAGTCCTCAGGCACTCTACCTTCTCTCCAGCAAACATTAAATAACCTCACCAACCAGTCCACCATCACTGTATCTCCTTTTTCAAGACATTCTGCATGGCATCCATCCATACCAGGAGCCTTACCTGCTTTCATCATCTTAACTGCTGCCTTCACTTCATCCTTCCTTATTTCTCCTCCATTTTCCTCACTCATCACTCTCATTTTCTTAGCATTTCCCACTGCAGCTATCTTTCCCTCCCTATCCTCCTTCACATTAAGCAACTCCCTAAAATATTCTGCCCATCTTCCCCTTACTGCCTTCTCCTCCATTATCATCTCTCCATCTGCACCTTTTACCTTTTCTTCTCTTCTTGATTCGCCTCCTCTTCCTCTCTTAATTTCTTTCCAAAACATCTTTTTATTACTTTCAAAATTTTCTGTCATACTCTTACCCCATTTTACATCTGCTCTCCTCTTTGCCTCCTTTACCTTTTTCTTTACTTCTCTTTTCTTTTCCCTGTACGTCTCATATGACTCCCTTGTCCTATTTTGTAACCAATCTGTGTAAGCTCTCTTCTTCTCTTCTACAACCTTCTTCATTTCCTCATCCCACCATTCACTACCCTTCCTTCTATTTCCTCCTGACCTTCTTGTTCCACACACCATCCTTGCACACTTTTATGACTCCCTCCTTGAACCACCCCCAGTGGTAACTGTGGGAGGTACTGCAGATATATGGGATAGGAGGAAAGCTGTTAAGAGCAGTCAAGAGTTTTTATGAGAGTAGTAGAGCTTGCGTTAGGATTAGAAATGGAGAGAGTGAATGGTTTGAGGTAAAGGTGGGACTTCAACAGGGATGTGTTATGTCACCCTGACTGTTCAATCTATACATGGATGGGATGGTGCGAGAGGTGAATGCAAGGGTAGTGGGTCAGGGGTTGGAGATGATTAAAGAAAATGGAGAAAAATGGGAGGTGAGCAAACTATTGCTTGCTGACGACACTGTGCTTGTAGCAGGATCAGAGGAGGGATTGAGGAAGTTAGTGACAGAGTATGAGAAGGTGTGTGAAAGAAGGAAGCTTAAGATAAAAGTGGGCAAAAGTAAGGTGATGAGATGTACAAAGGGAGAGAGTGACAGTAGGCTGGAAGTGAGCATTAAGGGTGAGAAACTGGAGGAAGTGGATAGTTTCAGATACTTGGGTGCGAATGTGACAGGAAAGGGAGGAGTGGGGGTGGAGGTAGAATGTACATTGAGAGAAGCGAGTAAATGCCTTGGATTAAAAAGTGTAATGAGAAATAGATATCTGGGAATGATGCTAAGAGGAGGTTATATGAAGGAGTGATTGTGCCAACAGCATTGTACGGGGCAGAAACATGGAACATGAGAGAGGAAGAGAGAAGGAGTCTGAATGTGTTTGATATGAAATGTCTCAGAAGTATGATAGGGGTTACTAGGCTAGAGTGAGAAATGAGGAGGTGAGGAGGAGAACAGGGGTGGAAAGGGAGCTGGGAGATAGGGTTGATGAAAGAGTATTAGGATGGTTTGGACAAATGGAAAGAATGAGTGAAGAAAGATTAGTAAAAGAAGTGTGGAAGGCGGAGGTGGAAAGAGTGAATATAAGGGGGCATCCTAGGATGAGATGGATGGATGGGGTGAAAGGGGCTTTACAAAAGAGAGGAATGTCTGTAGGGGAAGGACAGGAGAGGACAGAAGATAGGGGTGAATGGAGAGGGGTTGTGTATAGATGAGGCTGTGATGCATGAGAGGGAGTGGGTGGGGGATGGGGGGTGAGGAAGTATGTATGAGGAAAAATTTGATGCAGTCCGAAGGGATTTCTCCCCATCTTTTCCTTTTCTGGATGAGGGTACCGAGAAGGGGGTCCCTGAATTTATGTGCTGTATCTTTCGACACTGCTTTTGACCCAGGGCAGTGGACAGGATGCAGGGATGACCTGTCATCCAGGAGGTGCCAAGATAGGAGGGAGGGAGGAGGGTGGAGGGGAGTGAAATATATTGGAAATGAAATGGGTGGGAGTGATTTCTATGCCTTTTTCTTTTTGGCTACCCCCCGTGTAAGGGGGAAAAAGCCTTTGGTATATGTATGTATTTTTATTTCATTTTATTATTTATTTATTTTTATTTCATATATTTATTTATTTTTTGCTCCATTAACCATTGAAATAATTTTATGAAGTTTCACTAGCTAAGAAAATGTCAGTAATACAGAATTGTCACTACAAAAAGGATATTTGTAAACCAGGTTACTCACAGAATATCATAACAATATAAAATTGGTGCAAAGGAAGTAAAGAAAGTAGTGAGTTCTGAAAAAGACCTTGGAGTGATTATCACAAAGGACATGGCACCTGATAAACAGATAGAAAAAACTGCTATGACAAACAAAGGGGGCCTTTACCTACTTGGACAAAGGAATGGTAAAGAAACTTGTAATCACTCTGATAAGGCCAAAACTGGAGTACGGTATGCAGCAACATTATGGACACCCAGTACTTAAAAAGATTATAAAGAAAATTGAAAGAATCCAAACAGCAATTACAAATATAGCCCCAACACATTCAAAACTGCCATATGAAGAGATTGTTAAAGTTGGAAATGCCAACTCTGAAACAAAAAAGAAAAATAGGTGACCTACTGACCATCTATAGAATCATAAGAGAAATGGTCATTAATACAGAAACTGACAAGTTGGAAAGGATATGCAACAAAATGCCACATGACAATGTGCACAGTCCTACATTATCTTGCTTATCATCATAAAACAATTTCTATAGATGTACAATAAATAATTCATATTATGCATCAAGGATAAAATCACCATTATATTTTGCACTTCTATTTCATTTACCAAAATTGCACAAAAAGTATATTTTTGCACTTCTATTCCATATATACATTAAAACCATACAAAAATTAAATGGATATATAGTATGATAACAAGAATAGATAATTTTTTCAAACCATTAGAATTGTCTGATTAGAAATGAAGTCTTAAATCAGAGTATGACCAAAGTAATATAAAGCCATCATGCACAGTATGAAAAATGGAACAACTACTATTCTATTTTTCATTTTATTATTATTTTATAATTGTTATTATTATTATTTTCGTTAGAAAATAATACCTCCTCTGTATGGACACCCTAATTAATTCCCTAAAAAGGGAAGACAATAATGTGGCCAATAATTGCACAGGATGCAACCTGCCAACCTGCATAGAAATGTCGGAGATGGGCGTAAAAGAACTTTCAAAAAAGTCTCCCAAGATGATATGAGAAATTCTTTGCAGGTACCAGTTTCAACATCCGATCAACCTGGAACATCAACAATTTGACATCATCACCTTAATCTATATTAACATTATATGTACAGTTTTCTATTTCTGTGTTAGGAAATAAAATAGAAGTGCTAAATATGCAATTGTTTGTGTTTTTATACAGGGATTACCTTTGTCTTGTGGCATTTTGTACATAATACCTGACACTAGAAAATATCACCTTACTGGTTTACAAGAGCTTCACGCAATGAACTTGAGGTAAATTAGGTGAAAAAACACTATCCAAAGTCACACTACACTTAATGATGTAAATCCTAATATCCACAAGAGACCCAACAGGCTATTAGATTTGATTTTTTTCACAACAGTTTTCCTGTTGATTTCATTAAATCGGGTGTTCTGTTTCAATCAGAAAACACTTGTTTGTACCAACCCCAACCCCCATACCATACCAGTATGTCTGGGGACTGCATTGGGAAATAAGTATTTTGAATTAAAGAGGAGTGCAAAGCCAGGGATTAATGAGAGAAACAAGGACATTATTCAAATAAACGATAAAACAAGCAGTTTTCTCCAATTCTGACCATACCCAAGATTAGAGAACACAATCACAGTAGGGTTCGCTATTCTTTAAAAGATTATTAGATTCGTTATTCTTTACATTACTATAATCAGGTTTGCTGTTTTTGATGTTGGGTTCGCTAATCTTGACATTATCTGAATTAGGGAATACTGTGGGCTGGGTTAGGTTATGTTGGGATAGCCATTCTTTACATGAGGATCATTGGGGTCACTGTTCTTGACATGATCCACATATATGTATTTTATATATGTATATATATACATATATGTTTATAATAATGTATATTAATGACTGCATAATTTTAGATATTCACACACGTCTGCAATCATTCACTACATCACTGGCTAGTCATTAACATTCTAAGTGTTTTGAATCCCATATATGAATACAGCAAATTCCATGTCATGCCTGCAGTGACTTTTATATCTCGAGGATGAGCATCTTTACATTTACCAAGAATTAGCTGTTTACATTGCATCTCAAAGATGCAATTCTTATATCACCAACTAGTTTTTATAATTCTGAGTATTTTCAACACCAGATTAATTATCAGATATAAATTATACCGCAAATCAACAATAACATCAGTAGTGATTTGAAAAAAGGCAAATTAATTGATACATACCTAATCCTACACTAACTCTTCATTCAATACTTGGAAGTGATCTAAAACATCAGTATTTCCTGTCAACTACTTCCTAGATCAAGGGGCTATTGTGATTTGAAATGCTCTTTTTATTTCAAGTATCCCAACCCAAAACAAAGTTCAACCTCCGGGCTACGGACAGGCTCCTCTACAAAATTTGAAACGCTGGGTTTCTTTCAACGGAATGAGTAACACCTAATTAGATCTCATGACTGACCTACAACATTCTTTCTAAAGTATCTATCCATCACTAGACAGCTACAGCCACAATAGCCTGCAACTCTCAGGCACCAATGAACAACTTTTTCATTACCTGTGTGTTTTTCTTCTTTGCTTACTATATTCGTGACACTTCAGCGTCTAACAAAGATATGGACCTTTTTTTTGGTCCATATCTAGGTCGGATGCAAAAAAAAAAAAAAAAATCATAATAATAATAAAATTATAAACAAAAACTATGATAATGTAAATAACAAATAAAATACAGGTAAATAGTAAATAGTGATAAATTGACACATAACTAATAATAAATGAAAATCAAACAGACAAATGATAACAAAACAAAAACAAATAATATAAAATGAATTATAATCATTACAGCATCTTGCTTATGTGTTTATCTAAATGAGTCTTAAAGCTTCGAACTGAACTACATTGCACTACCTGTGCAGGAAGTTTATTCCATTCATTACCTACACAGTTGGCAAAGTTGTTTCTACTTACTTCCAAATTGAATCTATTTCCGGACAGTTTGAGACCATTGTTTCTTGTCTGATTCTCATTCAATGTGAAAAAATGGTCACCTTTAATGTTGTCAATTCCCTTTAGAATTTCAAAGGCCTGTATCAAGTCACCTCTGAGTCTACGCTTTTTTATTCATATGTTTTAGTCGATTTTCGTATGATTTATTTTTTCATATTTGGAATCAGTTTTGTGGCTCGCCGTTGTATTTTTCCAGTCTGTCAATGTCTTAATGAGATTCGGTGACCATACGAAAACAGCATATTCTAAATGTGGACGAACTAACGATTTATATAGCTTGTTAATGAGTGATGGACTTTTGAAATCAAAAGATCGCGCAATTAGTCCTAGAATCTCGTTTGCTTTCTCAGAGGCTGAAATATACTGCTTGGATGATTTGAAGTCGTTACTGATAATTACGCCGAGATTTTTTTCACTATCCACTTTTGTTAACGAATTTCCAAATAACTTGTAATCGTGCTTATTGTTATTTTTACCTATGTGCATTACCTTGCATTTACTAGTGTTAAATTTCATTAGCCACTTTTCAGACCATTGCTGTAATTTATTTAAATCTTCTTGAATATCTAATTGGTTTAAGTGATCATTTGCCATTCCGCACAGTTCTGTATCATCAGCAAATTTGGAAACAGTAGATTTTAGTCCATGGCCTATAACATTTATATATACTGTGGCGAAATTGCATGTATGAATGTTGCATAGTGTGCCTGGATGGTTGGTATGCGTGTAAGTGATGCGTGAATCGGAGAGTCGAAGCATAAGCAAGGGGGTATGTAGCGAGGGTATGCATGGGGGGACGCCAGGGGGGGGTCCCGGCGTCGCTCGCCATACCTCGCATAGGGAGAGTAAGCCTAGCATTGGTGTCGAACACACGTGTAAAATCCTCATGTTCGCTAAGCAGAATAAACAAGAGAAGACTGAACTCCTGCCTTTCCCTGATCCGGACAATTGTAGGCGTGAACTTGTCTTTAACTCGTGATTCCATGATCACGGCCCATGTGCAATATAAAAAGGTGAGTTTAATGTACATGCGAGTACGTAACAAATGGTGTCAGAAGTGGGATCAGGTTGAAGTGATAAGTGACTTGATATCGAAGTGATAAGTGGTTTGATATTGAAGTGATAAGTGACTCAAGTGATCATGGATGTCACCGGTGATAATAAAGACATAGAAATTGATGGTAAAGACATAGAAATTGAGGGAAAGCAGGAGTCGAGTGTCATGGCGTCGATTGAATGTGAGGACACGGTGTTGCACCGAGAGGCTACTGAACATGTATCTCCTCAGTCAGTGTTGCTCTTGGCACAACACTCAGTGGCCGAGATGTTGAAACACCAACAACAGGTCATGGCAGATATGCTTGCGATCCAAATGGATAAACAAAAAACAGGTCATGACTGAAGTGAAAGAGGAACTGAGGGCTATAATGGGGGAGAACATGGGATCGTTAGAAACACGTGCTAACCAGTATACTGACGATGTGTACCACCGTGTGAAGGAAGAGGTTAAGGAGGAGGTTGTGGCAGTGAAAGAAGAGGTTAAGGAGGAGATGAAAGCAATAGAAGAGCGGTACCGTGAGCACATGCAGACGTGTCTTGACAGGGTATCTACACTGGAAGCGGTTTTGGTGAGACAGGAGAATGGAGAGATTGCAGCACATCTCGATACCGTGACATGGTGCAATGCTGGTGAGCATCGCGTAGTGAGCTCAATCACCCCACCACCTTCACCTCCACCCTCACCTCCTCGTAGCCTCTCGCCGCCACCGGCGTCTGTGAGGCAGAGGAACGACTTTTGCCACGTGAACCCAGGGGACGACCTCACAGGGAGACGTCTGGGGAGTCGTTCAGTTGAACTGCAACCCTTGGGGGCCTGTGGAGGTGGTGAAGTCACGCGGTACGAGAAAGAGAGGAAGGTGATTGAATATGACGGGAAGGTGTCTTGGGACGCGTACCAGGCACAGTACGATGTGGTTGCAGCTCGTCATAGTTGGTCACAGGAAGAGAAGGCCTTTCAGCTGGTGAGTGTGCTGAAAGGGCAGGCGTTGGAAGTGCTGGAGCACTTAACTCCCGCGCAACTGCGATGTTACGACAGTGTAGCTGGGGCTCTCCGGCGTCGTTTCGGCAGGAGGCGGCAACCGGAGGTGTTCCGGGCTCAACTGAAGACGAGGAGGCGAGGGAAGGACGAGGCCCTTCCCTTACTAGCGCAGGACGTGGAAGCGCTAGTGAGGGGCGCTTACCCCATGGCCACGGAGGACACCGTGGACATGTTGGCCAAGGACTGCTTCGTGGACGCTCTTCACGATAGGCAGTTACAGATCCACGTGAAGCAGGCTGCGCCCAAGAACGTGAGAGAGGCTTTGGCAAGGGCAGCGGAGTTTGAAGCCTTTCTCATGAGCGTCAGCCCTGCTGCTCCCCCTCCCAGCGACGCGTGGAAGCGTCCGAGCCGTGCTTGGGCCAGGCGTGCGCAGGCAAGTAGCAAAACATCTCAACCTGGTGGGAAGGTGAGCTCCAAGCCTTTCAAAGGATCGTGCTTCGACTGTGGTCAGGTAGGTCACAAAAAGCACGACTGCAAGAGGAGGGCACGGTCGCTGGAGGACGGAATGCGACCGGTGTTCGAGCCCTGCTCCTGGAATTGTGGAATACGAGGACACAGTTCCCCTGAGTGCCGCCAGCCAAGGGGGTGACGCCGTCGGCGGGAAACTTGAAGCAGCTGGGGGCCGGGGCACCTTCCCAGCAGAGCACTCGGACGCCCCAAGCCAACTAAGGTGTCGTCAGGTGGCGGCGTCCGACGCCATCAAGGTGACAGGGAGTATAAATGGACGCCAAGTGGAGATGGTAGTGGATACGGGGGCAGAGAGGACCTTCGTGCGAGAGGGAGTCCTACCAGAACGTGGTGTGAAGGGCGTGGGTCAGCAACTGTGCGGTGTTACAGGAGACTGTGTACCGGTGAAGGGACCGGTGTGGGTGAATCTGGCTGTAGGCAGGGTGACTGAACGCCTGCCTGTACTTGTGGCGGAGATGGAAGATGAATGCCTGTTGGGGTTGGATTTCCTTAATCGCGTGGGGGCGTGTGTTGATCTCCAGGAGGGTAGGATGTCAGTTAGAGGCTATGAAGTGCCTTTGAATCCTAATGGAGAGCTCGCCACGAGGGATGAGGTAAGGGAACCCAGAGGGCAGAGATCTCAGGCCGTCAAGTCACCCAGCAAAGGTAAAGCACGGAAAGGAAGAGTGGCCCGCACCTCTGCTACTACGACCATGCACCACACCGCGTCCACCACTATCGCCACCGCTAACAGCAAGATGGAGTCACCGAAGGATGAGAAGAAACAGAAGGACCTACCAGAGGGCCTGCCTGAGTATTTGGAAGACTTGGCGGAGAGGAGTATCACGCAGCTGACGGCTGAGCAGGCGAGTAGAGTGAAGGCATTACTCGCACAGTACCGTGACGTGTTCAGCAGTGGAGACATGGACTTGGGTCGCACGTCATTGGTTCAGCACAGCATCTTTACCAGAGATAGTCCTCCCATCAAGCAGGCGCCTCGTCGGGTCCCACCAGCAAAGAGAGAAGAAATGGAGAAGCTTGTCCGAGAGTTGGCAGCAACGGGAGTGATTGAGCGGTCAGACAGCCCGTGGTGCTCGCCGGTAGTCCTAGTGACGAAGAAGGACGGAAGCCGTAGGTTCTGCGTAGATTACCGGGCGCTGAACGCCGTCACTGTCCCTGATGCTTATCCTCTCCCCCGCATCGACGAGACGTTAGACGCTCTCAGTGGGGTCCAGTGGTTCTCCACGCTGGACTTGAAGTCAGGCTATCATCAAGTCGAGATGGCGCCTGAGGATAAAAAGAAGACAGCCTTCTCGATTGGGCAAGGCCTGTGGCACTGGAACGTGATGCCCTTTGGCCTCATGAACGCCCCTGGAGTCTTTGAGCGTCTTATGGAACGTGTACTCGACGGTATGCAATGGAAGGCGGCAGTCGTCTACCTAGACGACGTGCTGGTGTTTGGAAACAGCTCCGAGGAGGAGCTGGTTAGGCTCACAGAAGTGTTCAGCCGAATGAGGAAGGCTGGCCTGAAGCTGAATCCAAAGAAGTGCACTCTATTCAAGTCAGAAGTGCCGTTTTTGGGACATGTCGTCGGAAGGGAAGGTGTGAGGACGGACTCACTCAAGGTCACCGCTGTGGAAGGATGGCCAGTCCCTCAGAATGTCTCGGAGCTGCGCAGTTTCCTGGGCTTGTGCACGTACTACCGGAGGTTTGTGGCAGGGTTCGCCACTATCGCCGCCCCACTGCACCATCTGACGAGGAAGGGAGCAGCTTTTGTGTGGAGCGAGGAGTGCCAGCAAGCTTTCGTGGCACTGAAGCGAGCGTTGGTGGAAGCGCCAGTGCTTCCCTACCCACAAATGGGCTTGCCGTACATTGTGGACACGGACGCGAGCCAAGAGGGTGTGGGAGCCGTGCTGTCACAGCTTCGTGATGGAACGGAGTATGTGGTGAGTTACTACAGTGCTAAGTTTAACAAGGCTGAAAGGAACTACTGCGTCACACGGAAGGAGTTGGCAGCGGTGATGAAAGCACTCGCTCACTTCCATCACTACCTGTATGGTACGCGCTTCACCATTCGAACGGATCATGCCGCCTTGAGATGGTTGAAGACGATGAAGGAACCGGAAGGACAGCTGGCCAGGTGGATTGGAAAACTGGAGCAGTACAACTATGAGATCGAGCACCGACCTGGCCGGGTGCATAACAACGCCGACAGCTTAAGTCGCCGTCCCTGCCCACCCGAGTGTGTGCATTGCTCACGGCGAGAGTCTGAGGTGGCTGTGCGGAAACTAACCGTCGCTCACAGCACCACCGAGGCAGACGAGAAGTGGAAGAGGGACCAACGAGAGGATTCTGACCTGTCTCTGGTGATTGGGTGGTTAGAGGCCAGCAGTGAAAGGCCTCCCAAAGAGACAGTATCACCCGAGAGTCCTGCTACCAAAGGACTTGTTGACCAGTGGGAGGCACTGAGTCTGCGAGGGGGAATCTTACACCGGCGTTGGACGCACGCACGAACAGGAGAGGTAAGCTGGCTGGTAGTAGTGCCATGCTCTCGGCGACAGGAGCTGCTGAAAGAGATGCACGAGGGTAATACCAGCGGCCACCTGGGAGTGAAACGCACTCTCGAAAAGTTGAGCCAGCGAGTGTACTGGTTGGGCATGCGATTAGACGTGCAGGAGTGGTGCAAAACTTGTCGTGTGTGCGCCGCAAAGAGAGGCCCCGCCCACAAGACTCGTGCCTCCCTGCAGTTATACCACACCGGGGCGCCGATGGAACGCCTGGCTGTGGATATAGCCGGCCCTTTTCCGTGCACAGAGAGAGGAAACAAGTACTTGTGCGTGGTTATGGACTACTTCACGAAGTGGCCGGAAGTCTGTGCTCTGCCTAACCACGAGGCAGAGACTGTAGCTCAGTTCCTTGTGGAGGAGGTGTTCGTGCGCTATGGAGTCCCAGGGGAACTGCACTCAGACCAAGGACGAGAGTTTGAGTCGCGGGTCTTTAAGGAATGCTGCAGTCTGCTTGGCATCAATAAGACTCGTACTTCTCCCCTGAGGCCCCAGAGTGATGGTATGGTGGAGAGGTTTAACGCGACGATTGTCCAGCAGCTGGCCAAGTACTGTCAGGAGGACCAGCGCGACTGGGATTTGTGGGTTCCGTACGTACTTATGGCCTATCGTTCAGCTGAGCATGAGGCCACGGGATTCACGCCAGCCAAGTTAATGTTTGGCAGGGAAATTCGTCTGCCAGTCGACCTCTCTACCGGTCGACCACCGGGAGCAGAACTTCCACATACGTACAGTGATTACGTGAGGACGATGCAGCGGCGCCTGGAGGAGGCTTCCCGCTGGGCGAGGCAGCATCTGCGAGTGTCAGGTCAGGCTATGTGGAGGCAGTACCAAGGTCGCGCTAGAAATGCAGAGCATCAGCCCGGCGATATGGTCTGGCTGCATAATCCACAGAGAAAGCCTGGCAAGTCACCGAAACTCCAGTCTGACTGGGAAGGACCATATAAAGTGACGGAAGTGATATCCGCAGTGAATTACCGACTAGAAATGCCTGGCAGAAAACGGGCAAGTAAAGTAGTGCATGTCGATCGGTTATGGAAACACCCAGGCGAGGGAGAATTTACCTGGGGTGAACGTGATGTAGATTCGAGAGACAGTGACAGTGGTAGTTGTTGTGATGATGGTGACCATAGTCCTAGTGTTGAACGTGAATGTGAAAGTGATAGTGACACTGAAAGTGACGAAGGTGTAGCACATGAAGACTCGGAGAAAGAAAGTGAAGATGGAGTAGAGAGAGACCAGAGACCTGGTCGACTTCCCAGAAATAGGAAGTTACCAGCGTGGTTAACGGACTATGTGATTGACATTTGATGTTATTAATGTGTTAGGATATGCCATTTGATGTTATTTGATATTTGGATATGTCATTGTATGTGATTAAGTGTTCTTAGTATATGTAATGTTTTCCAAATGTAGAAGTGATGTTTTATTTCTTTTTGATACAGAATGTTTTGTTTTGTTCTTTTGTAAGTTTGTAGGTGAAAGCTGACGGGTCGTCAAGCTTTGTAGAGGGGGATAATGTGGCGAAATTGCATGTATGAATGTTGCATAGTGTGCCTGGATGGTTGGTATGCGTGTAAGTGATGCGTGAATCGGAGAGTCGAAGCATAAGCAAGGGGGTATGTAGCGAGGGTATGCATGGGGGGACGCCAGGGGGGGGGTCCCGGCGTCGCTCGCCATACCTCGCATAGGGAGAGTAAGCCTAGCATTGGTGTCGAACACACGTGTAAAATCCTCATGTTCGCTAAGCAGAATAAACAAGAGAAGACTGAACTCCTGCCTTTCCCTGATCCGGACAATTGTAGGCGTGAACTTGTCTTTAACTCGTGATTCCATGATCACGGCCCATGTGCAATATAAAAAGGTGAGTTTAATGTACATGCGAGTACGTAACAATACTATGAATAGAAGTGGTCCAAGAACGGAGTCCTGAGGAACTCCACTTGTAACATTTTTCCATCTAGAAGTTTTTCCATTTAAAACAACTGTTTTCGATCATTCAACCAATTACTAGTCCAACCTAATAGGCTACCACTTATTCCGTGCGAAACTAATTTAGTAAGTAGTCTTTCGTGTGGGACGGTATCAAAACCTTTTGCAAAGTCTAGATATATCAAATCTATATTGTTTCTTTTGTCATAATTCGAGATAACTGTGTTGTAGAATTTGAGTAAGTTAGTCACGCAAGAACGTTTCCGTCTGAAACCATGCTGGCTATCATTTATCAAACGGTTGCTTTCTAAATGATGTTCGATAGCATCTCTGATGATAGTTTCCAAACAATTTTAGATATTCTTGCAAATGTACAAGGGCACTTTTAGAAATGGTATTACATAGCTTACTCTTACCTAACGAAAACATTAGTCACAACAGAACAAGGAAAAGTTAAACCATAGGATCTATCAAGATCTATTCTTTTTTCATACATTATGTACCGAAGTACCACCTGCTAGAGAAATTGTTCATAAAAACCAAGATAAGATAAAACTGGAATGAGGTATTTATTATGTGAGAGACAGATATCATGTCATCATCTGTTTCCATTGCCAAATGTATGGCCACCTTGAAGCAAGATGTACTGCCAAGTGAAATGGAGAGAAATCTCACTGCTACCAATGTGCAGGAAATCACAAATCTAAAGATTGCATAAGGAATGAGAAAAGTGCATCAGTTCCATGAAGTATAAAAAGCCTGATTCTGATCACTCAGAAAACTATAGTTGTTGTGTGGTAAATAAGTCTGAACTTGAAAGGGTCCGTAATATTACTGATCCTGGGTACTATCAGTAAATGAAAGTTTTGCTCACAGGCATACCAGAGCTGTTTCAGAATGTCGATTGTGGCGATGTGAAGATGTGTAGGGTTCTTTTGCTAATGTATGGTTTGTTGGATGTTGTTCCTCCCACTGAGTCGTAAGAGGGGACATTACTTGACAAAAAAAAAAAAAAAAAAAAGGCATAAGAGGGTCTAGGACAGGGGTTCTCAGCCTTGCTTGGCCCATGCACCCCTAATAATATATAATGTCACAACTTTGAGTTGTGACACACGGCCTACTATTTCTTCTCGTTTTCTTACGTCTATTCTCAAACCACAGTTACCAAATACTTTCGCTCAAGGGCCTAGCCGACGCAGGCTTCACTTTTTTTTTTTTTTTTCTCCTTTCAGCCTTTTTCGGCTATCAATTCCCTCTACTCTTTGGAATTGCCGGAACTCTAAAGGCCTTTAGCAACTACTTCTTGATATTTTTCCTTCTCCTTATTAACTGTTGCACCAATTTGGCAGTCAATTACAGTGCCTTAACGAATTTGAGAGAGACTTATAATTGCTCAGGAAAACCCTCACTCCTCCCTTTAGTTCCAGGTGTCTGCATATGCCTGCGAGCAAAGACACGAATGTTTGAAATTAAGTGTGGGATTCCACAACCTCTCAAGTTTACTGTTCCTTCTTGCAGTTGTAAGTTGCTACTTTATGATTAGAATTGGTATTTCATCCAAGAGTTACCGTTCGAATTAGTTCTAACGGTTTCACCACCACCCCTGCGTGCTTGCCATTTATTGTTTAGGCTAGTTTTAATTAGACTAGTTAGGATCTTATCTTCCACTCTCGTGAGTAGTGACGACTACCCTCAGGGAACAATTAGAACTGATTCAACTTCCACATAAACGTGCACGGCGCTCCCTACGGAACTATTGGTTTGACATTTAGAAAAACATTGAATTTAAACAGATTAGAGGTCTCGCAATGGGGAGTCCATTATCTGCTGTCATGGCATGTTTATTCATGGAAGTATTAGAAATGGACAAATACATCAACATCATGGGAAGAGGTACCACTTGGTTAAGGTACGTGGATGACATAATCGTGG
The DNA here is from genome assembly GCF_046742065.1 of Oratosquilla oratoria. NCBI lineage: Eukaryota > Metazoa > Arthropoda > Malacostraca > Stomatopoda > Squillidae > Oratosquilla > Oratosquilla oratoria. The sequence goes on along the minus strand of NC_134820.1, from coordinate 8,983,008 downwards.
TGATGCCAAAAAGAACTAATATAGAAGATAAGTTGAGAAAACTCAACGCTGTGAATAAAGACATTCAATTCACAGTTGAACTAGAAAAAGAGTGTAATTTACCATTTTTAGACACGTTGATACACAGAGGTTCTCAACAGGTAAGTTTCTCGGTGTACAGGAAACCCACCAATAGGGACGACTTTGTCCATTATTTTTCAGCACACAGCAGACGTGTTAAAACGGGTGTTCTAATAGGTTTCTTTCTCAGAGCTTTTCGTATCTGCAGTGAAGAATTCCTAGAGGATGAACTTACTTACATCAAGAATACCTTTAGGAAGCTGAAATACCCCGGAGGTTTGATCACCAGGACAACGAGGAAAGCCAAGAAGATCTACGATGGCTCAAACGTCCGGACCCCGGGAAAGGATAAGTCTCATTTTATTTCTGTCCCTAATTCTACAAACACCATAGCTATTGATGATTATTTGTTAAAAGGTGGAATAAATATAGCAAAAATATCTTCCAATAAAATAGGAAAAATATTTAAGAAACATAATAATATGCGTAATAATCTCAGTGTCATTTACCGTATTCCATGCAACGGTTGTCCATCATCTTATTTCGGTGAGTCAGGTCGAGGGTTCAATAAACGCTTGAATGAGCACAAAAACGATCTCAGGGCTCATAGAACATCTAACTCCCTGGTTCGTCACCTGGACAAATGTGGACATCTACCTGATTGGAACAACGCAGAAATTCTACACGAGGGATTTGAGAAGAAAATGAGAAAAACTGTGGAAGCTGCACATATCGCCGCCAACAAGAACAACAACGACAGAGACGGATTTAAATGCCTCTCGAAAGCAGCAAGTGTCCTAATAATTAAATCGTTAGCCAAAGGGAAAACATGACGCTCATACCTTGGCGGGTTCCCTCTCACTACGAATATAAGAATTGTGATCCGTCTGTAATGCTGTAGTCCTCTGAAGAAGACCAAGTTGGTCGCAACGTTAGGGCAATAAACTATTCCTAACACATCTTCGTTTGCCCTTCCCCACCCGCATTCTCTCTCATATATATATATGTATATATATATATGTATATATATATGTATATATATATATATATATCTACATATGTATATAAATTTATTTGGCATAGAATTAATATACATAAAGTGCATATAATGACATAGTTCGAAATAGTAATTGCAAATTGCCGAGGATAAAAAAAAAAAAAAAAAAAAAAACATGTACGCTTATTTCCATTGTGGTCCTCATTAGATTGTTATTCTACACTAAGTTACACAGACAACATACGTAGGGGGTGTAGGGGACCTGAGACAATCATGAGTAATACCAGTCATTACACCTATGACACATAAACATTGTTATAGTTTTGCTAATATTACTAAAATGTTCGCAACACATACGATATTGAGACAAAAAATTGAGCACTATCACAATAAGGAACATTGCATTAAGCAAAGGAACAACAAAATAATGTTAAATGGTAACAAAACAGTATGAGTGAGTACCATATCGGAGTAGTACCATTAATGATATACTACATTATTCTTCAGCTATAGTGAATGCTACATTGCAGCTAGGGTCACCTATTAATTAATTCTAGAATTTTACCTGCACCTCAGGACGGAGTGGGTAATAAGTATGAGCACTAGGAATTAGTATATTATAACCTGAAGCACCAGAAATAGGGTACAGGGGACCAGTACTCATATGAGTAAAACATCAAGGAGAACGAGGAAAAGTCCAACTACCTTGTTGCCTGGTGCCCTGATTCATCAGGCTTGTATTATGGTCAGATCAAAACTGTTCTCGGACCCTACCTGAGACATATACCCTACTATGACTAGCAAAACAAAGGTGGAAACCAATTTGTAACATCAAACATTGTTATACTAAACTAAACTTCTGAAGGACAAAAAAAAAAAAAAAAAAAAAAAAAAACGGGGGGGGGGGGATGTCAGCTTTCACCATTAGTCAGAATATCATTCCCCCCTCCTTTCCAAGATTGTCTGTTTCAAATGGTGCATTCTAAATAATATGCAAACATGACTAAAAATCCTTCTATTTTTTCCAAATTAGTATATATACCTGAGTAGAATCATCAATGACGGTGATGCCGATCAAATAAATCCGACTGTCGTCCTCGGATTCGAACTAAACTTGAGAATTCACGAGTCTCGGTTCGAATCCGGGGGCGACAGTCGGAATTATTTGATAGTATATATACATTTAAAATTTTGCATGGATTATGTTTATAATGAAGTTTTACAAATCAAATGCAAATTGAAAATATTGGTGGGTATATAAAACTTGAATCTAAGTATAAAAAAAAAAAATAAATAAATAAAAAATGTCTCTAAATTGCCTCGGTCACGGTGGTGTTTTGGTAATACCCCGTAAGGGGATTTTTATGATGTACCAGGATGATGCAAGTAAGACATATTGTGAACTGTCTGCTATTGCGATGGCAGGAAAGAACACTGCTAAGCAGCGAAGATGGAAGCACATGTGGAAGTGATTAACAACCACCAAGGGTGTGTCCAAGAAGGATTTTAAAGAGGAAAAAGCGTTAGCGGTCAGACTTAGAGACGAGCACAGTAAAAAATCCCCTGGTTTGTATACAGACGTCAAAATGTTTAAAGTGAAAGCGTCTATACAGGAGTTCCAAAGGAAGGTCATTGCTTCCAAGGCAACCCTAGAGAACGATAAAGAATTCGAATATAACGACGCCATTTTTGACGGGTTGGGGTGTTCCGATGAAGCCATATCCGACAGCGACTCAGAGCCGTTCATGCGCCATTACTTCTCAGGGTACAAGAGTTTCGTTAAACATGGCGCAAAATCCGATCACAGGAACTTTCAGATGCATTTCCTAGACAGGCTATGCAGGGCGTCAAAAAGAACCGCTGTCCGCAACAAATACGCTGTTAGAAGTGTAAAGACTACCACTAAGCGTAAGAGTGAGGTAAAAAAAGGAGGCGCCGTTTCGCGTGCCGCTCTCGGACCAGCAGAGAAAGGCCGGAGCACCGTGGAGAGAAAGAAACAGGCAGCGGAAGAGAAAAGGCTTCTAAAACGTGCTTTCCGTGAGGAGAAGAAACGGCTGGATGAAGAAAAAAAACAAAGAAAAAGAAACAGAAGACAGAGAAAAGGGCAGATAAGGAGAGACTGAAACAAATAGTACAAGCGTCGTGTGCAAAGTGAGAGAAGGGTAGCAGCCGCAATCAAGCTAGGAAAGGAGTCAGAATTGGGCGAGGGTGACACACGAACGTTAGCTGAGATTTGAGGGGTTAGGGACGTTAAACATCGTAGTAAAAGCGAGAAGAACACCTCCGTTTTTGACTTAGTTGGGGGTCTAAGAGAGACAGATGGCAAGGTGACGGCTCATCGGCTAAAGACAATAGGAGAACACAGATGCAAGATGTGCCAGGCTCTTCTGTGGAAGAAAGAGAACCCTTACATTTGTTGCTCTGACGGGCAGCAAGTTGACGTGAAAGAACTATAAAGAACGGTGAGCTAAAGTCACTGTTCGACCGGTCGTATGAACTATCTAAAAGGTTCCTCGACAACATCGCCGGGTTCAATTTGATGTTCTCATTAACGTCGTTCTCAACCTCTGATAAGCTGAAGAATGCAGCAGAGAAGAGTATGTGTTACAAGATCAAGGGTATGGTGTACCACAAGGTGGGCACACTAAAGTCTCATGGGATGTTACGAGAAGGCATGCACCCTGCGGATCTGCTAACAGAGTGTAAAGAAGAGGACGAACGGATGATTAGTGACGTGGAAGAGTTATTCAAACCCGTAACGAACAACCCTTTGTCGGTTACAAATACTGACAGAGATCAAACGTATGAGTGATGAAGATACGGATGGCGGGCAGAAGACACTAAAACGTAAATGAATAAGCGTGGATATATACGCTGACGGGACAGACGACGAAGAATGCAACCCTCCTACGGCTAAGAAACGTAATATTACATGTGTGACTAAATAAAAAGCATGTTTTGCATAAACTTCTTGTATTTATACATCTGGGTTAACAATGGGGCGGAGCTTGCTCGCAAGCGCTGCAGGCCAAGCAACCTGGCGTAGCCAGGTGCGGCGAAGCCGCTGATTGTAAAAAAAAAAAAAAAATCATAATGAACTACTTAACAGGCCAAACTGAAGCTAATGCTATTAAAAAAAAAAGCTCCTTGTTACGTATTACGACTTAACGCAATTCACGTAACATCCATTTCCTTTACTTCTGACATCTTTAGCTCCTCCCAACAATATAGATTTCAGCAGCCAACAACAAAAGGCATCAATTCAAAGAAAAATGCAAAAGAAAGACATGTTTCTGTGGACACATATAACATCACCATAGGCGATAATATTCTTACGCCGTGCGATATTATCGCACAGAGTAACACTTTTCCAATCCTAAGATTAACTTGGATCAGCGCAGGTATAATTCCAGCCCAGGTGAGTGACAGGCCAGACAGGCCAAAACCTATAAATGCTTTCCTCACCCCGTAAATTTACTGTAGTCACAATTCGCCCCCAGAAAACCCAAAATTCCCCCTAGGAGGTGAATTTCACCCCTAATGAGAACCCAGTACCCTAAGGATGGTTAGTAAAGCACATTAATTCCTCCTTGCATGGATAGATAAACTATCCATGCACTGTGGACGTTGTCATCTTGGTGGTCGTGTCGATGTTTTTCCAACAAAATAAAATCAAAATCAGCCCTGCTGAACATGCTGGGGCCTGGCAGGGAGGGCCAGGCCCATCAACATTTGTTAGGTATTAGGCCTACCATTTCATTCCTTCAGACCTTCATCCGCATGTATGCCTGATGACAAACCCACGAAATAATGTGTCTGGTCTAGTATGTGGTTGGAGGTGTACATTTATGTATGTAAAGCGCGCATGTAGTAATGTATTCCGACCAACTCACCAGTCCTTATTTTCCCCACATTCTGAGCGTTCATCCACTGAGGATTCCTCGGTCTCGACATGTTCTTCGTCAGTTGAGTTTTGTTTCGATATCCGAATTGGTTCGTACATGTATCTTTGTACCGTACCCACATTAGAACACGAAACGGCATCCTAATCCGATAAATCTTCTTAATTAGATATGAAGTCACTTTCGTATTGCGTGCCAGCCATGTTGAACAATGTAAACAGCAACTTTTACGTCATCACTATGCCCTAGCGGTGGAAAATGTAACTGCGACAATGAAAAGTTCCTTGTCTATTAGGCACTTTAAAGATCACGCTATTTTGAAAAAAAAACAAGATTATAAAACACTAGAAGCGTGCATTTTACTGTTCTAACTTCCTCCAAGCTATATTTTCATACATTAAACGACAACAAATCCAAATCCTTTTCAGTTGACCTTTAATGTGTCGCTTAAGAATTTAGCCATAATTTAGGTGGGTGATGTCATCTGTGATATTATGGGCCTAGGGGGATTACTAAATTTGTGGGTCTTAGCAGTCCCATAACAATACCTAGGCTTATAGTCTCCGACGATTTCAGGAAACTTAGTATTTCGCTGAAGCTTATTGTCTCTCATTACTATGCTGTTGATTTTTTTCAATGCATTCATTGGACTTTGTTATCTTTTTTTTTTTTTTTTTTTTTTTTACTTTGTTGGGTCACTTATGGTATTTCAAATTCTATCTACATACTCATCATTGTCATATGGACGTAGACGACACACTTGTCACCTTTTCTTATAATGATATAATCTTCTTACGTAGTTCCTTGGTGGCATCGCGAAGGGGTTTGTTTAGAATATTACCAGAGAAAGTGTTGTATTGTCGACCCGATTCTTCGACCAGCTCATCAATAACTGTGACAAACACAAAACCAGACACTGACAAGGTCCAGTCGATTCCACGGTGACATAATTCTCATATTGTGTCCAACTCCACGTAAGGATTGAGGAACATTTATACATCCACCTATATAAACAAACCACAAAGGTTTTTTTGATTGATGTTGTGAGTCCACTAATCTCTGTTGCACACGTTTCACTACACGGTTACCAACATTGTCCAACTGGATCTATGTGGACACAGTTGCATAATCCTGCTGAAACCCTAGATTGCGCTCCATACTGGATGTCGGTGTCCAACTATATTATGAAAGTATTGTTTCAAGATTCACAAATGTTACTGTTGTGCGCATCGTTATTCAGAGTTGCAGTGTGTAGCCTACATTCCAAACAACTGGAAGATAGAGTGGCACGATTAAGCGCTTAAATCGCATACGTCCATTCCGAGCTTTAACTGATCGCCAGGAACCACTGATATATACACTATTAAAATACTACAACAAATTTGTAGCCTCATCTGGAGCATTATCTAATAGACAGGCAAGTCCTTCTGGTACATCTTCCACTGGAAGAAACGTGAGGCTGTCCATCATTCCGACATATAACCGAAAATCAACATCATTACGGTAGTGTTCTACAAATCCCAGATACTGAATCCATCGCCACGTAGATTGCGTTAGGTGGAAGAAACATCCTCTCACATTCACATTATCGTCGAATACACTTCTTATGGCATTATCGCGTGTTTTGACATTTTCAGCATGAACGTTTGATACAATCCTGGAGATTATCTACACAGGGTTATACTCAGTGTCTTCACTTCTGTTTTAGCCTTGTCTACTTTCACTGCTGAATCATCTGATACATGGTTGTCTTCTCCACTTTCTCTTGGCTGATTCATCTCTAAGTCTATCACCAGGAAAAAGGATTACAAAGGCGGAGCATGCCGACAAGAGACCTTTTGGTCCATAACTAGGTGGGAGGCGAAAAAATATAGTGATCAAATGAAATCGAATAAAAATGGTAATAATGTAAATAATAATAAACGAAATAAATAAATGTATAGGTGTAGTTAAATAATAAACAAAAAGGTAAATAGTAAATAATAATAAATTGACAGATAAATAATAACAAATGAAAATCAAGCCCATAATGAATAGACAAATAATATCAAAGAATGAAATATAAAATAAAGCCTCGAAATGAACTACATTGTACTGCCTCTGCAGGAAGTTTATTCCATTCATTAACTACACGGTTGACAAAGTTGTATCTACCCACTTCCAAATTGAATCTATTTCCTGTGTCACGATATTACCCCTAGCCAGGTGACACGATACCCCATCCGGATGTCACCTGAATGACACCCTTCCTACTACCACTACCATCCTACTTCGAAGAAACTCCACTTCGGTCGCTCCGCAGCCAAGCGGTAGTTCGGCAATTCGGCCTGAATAACTGTCCTCAGCCAATCACTGGCCAAGACGGCTTTGCTCGACAACGGGCAATTTCATCGGGCAAACCATCAAACTGTCCGTTCCCGGCGCCATTTGCGGGCAGTGGATGGAGGGCTGATGTCGCTGCCAAACGCACGAGATGAGGTGCGACCAAAGTTAGCAAATCCGCTCAGTACAGGCCGAAGTTACCTTACCACCATGTCCGCATCTAGTACTAGTGTATACTGGTCTCGACAAGACACCGTAACATTGATTGATTTATACCGAGTAGCCTCTAGACCTGCTGTTGGTGCTATGCTTTTCCTCATATTTGTCTCTTGCTTTGTATATATTGCTCCACTTTCGAAAGGAGAACAGAAAAGCTGTTCATGTTCATTCTCATGTAACCACTCACGGCACCAGACATGCCTCCGTGATTTCTTGTTTTTCTTTTTAATGTAGGCAGCAATTATAATGCTGTAAAGTGCTACCTTCTTTCCAAGTATGGCGGGAATCATGGTTATCGTACCGCACTGAACCACTCCCTCCCAACCTCTGCTTGCGGCCAACTAACCTCCAACCACCATCGTCAGCCGTATGGATACCTTCGCGGGCAGAGTCTACGGACTTTGCCCGGTAAGGGCAAAGTCTGCCAGGCACAGCTCGACCGTGTGGACGCGGAATTACCCGTTCTATATTTTCTACATATCTCATTCCCCATTTATTCTTATTGTGTGTTAGGATTAATGTTATTAATATTGTTTTGTTAATTTATGTTGTCTCTGTTTGATTATATTTCATACTGAAATATCAAATGGTTAACATTGTCCTCTGTCTTTTGGCATACCAATAGTCTGATGCGATTCTATATCCCTATTCTAACTTTGTTGTGGCTTGGGCAGTTGGTATGCCCTTATGTTTAACAAGTATCTTTCCAGCCTGAGTCATAACACCTGACAGTTTGAGACCATTATTTCTTGTCGGATTCTCATTCAGTGTAAAAATTGTGTCACTTTTGATGTTGTCAATTACCTTTAGAGTCTTAAAGGCCTGTATCAAGTCACCTCTGAGTCTACTTTTTTTTTTTTTTTTTTTTTTTTTTAGGGAAAACAGATTAATTTGTTTTAGTCGATATTCGTATGATTTATTTTTTATATTTGGAATCAGTTTTGTGGCTCGCCGTTGTACTTTTTCCAATCTTCTCACCTCACCATACACCAGGTAGGGCGATGCCCTGTCAGCGATGATGCCTCACGAAGTCCTTCCACAAGGCCCTATCAGCATTCAGCTGCACTCTCTCCACCTCCTCCATAGTTCTTCCTCTTGACTCTGTGGCTTGTCTGATACCGTCTCTCCGTCTCTTCCTGAGTCTTCCTGTTGGGCGCTTTCCTTGTGGCTGCTACTGGTAGTATTTTAATGGGTACTGATGCTCATTCATCCTCATGACGTGGCCAACCATCTTAATTGGCTTTTCTCTACATATTCTAATATTGGCTCTATTTCCAGCTCTCTTCTTATTTCTTCATTTCTTATTCTGTCACACCTTTTATCATTCGCAGTACTCTCATCTCTGCTGCTTGTACCTTACTTTTCAGCCTTTCTGTCAATGTCCATGTTTCTGACCCAATCTATCAGTCTTTAATGAGATTCGGTGACCATGCGGAAACAGCATACTCCAAAGGTGGATGAACTAACAATTTATATAGCTTGTTAATGAAAGTTGAACTTTTGAAGTCAGAAGATCGTGCAATCAGTCCTAAAATCTTATTTGCTTATTCAGAGGCTGAAATACACTGCTTAGATGATTTGAGATCATTACTGATAATTACCTCCGAGATCCCTGTCACTATCCACTTTTGTTAACGAATTTCAAAATAATAATCGTACTTACCGTTATTTTTACCTTGCATTTATTTGTGTTAAATTTTATTAGTCACTTTTGAAACCATTGCTGTAATTTATCTAAAACTTCTTGAATATCTAATTGATTTAAGTGATCATTTGCCTTCCGCACAATTTTGTATCATCAATAAATTTGGAGACAATAGATTTTAGTCCGTGGTCATCAATATATACTATGAATAGAAGTGGCCCAAGAACGGAACCTTGAGGAACTCCACTCGTAACATTTTTCCATCTCGAAATTTTGCCATTTAAAACAACTCTCTATTTTCGATCATTCAACCAATTTCTAGTCCAACTAGGCTACCACATACTGAGTGTGAAGCTGATTTAGTAAGTAGACTTCCATGGGGGAAGGTATCAGAAGTTTTTGTAAAGTCTATATTAAGTATATATTGTTTTTGTCATAAATCGAGATGACTGTGTTGTAGAATTCGAGTAAGTTAGTCACGCAAGAACGTTTCCGTCTCAATCCATTCATGTGGCTATTCATATTTATCAAACAATTACTTTCTAAATGATGTTCGATAGCATCTCTGATGATAGTTTCCATCATTTTTTTTTACAACTGAAGTCAAGCTTATAGGCCTGTACTTATTTCTTTTGTCATAATTCGAGATGACGGTGTTGTAGAATTTGAGTAAGTCACGCAAGAACGTCTCCGTCTGAATCCGTGCTGCTATAATTTATCAGATTGGTTGTCTTTCTTCTCACTTATTAATCAGCAGTCATTTAAATAAACTAATTCAGTGATAAGAATTCTATATGGGAATGTGGCCCGGATTCGGTCAAAATCTATCAGATAATGTTTTGAAAATATTTTGTATTTAATATAAAAATACTAATATTTCTTTGATCTTACTATGCTATCTGATTATATCTCTATGATCTGATAAAGCGTTTATTCCTTGTGATCTACCATTAATTAATGGTTATAAATTTGGTAGGCATGATTTTAGTTCACATGTTACAACCTAATTATCTAATGAAAGACAAAGCACATTATATGAATTAAACTCAATTACACATTTCTTTGATACCATAGAAATTGTATATAAAAACACATGGTAAATAGGATCCACAATCCAATTAGGTTCTAACCACGAATAAAATCACAATGAACATTTGCACTCATGTAATACGTGACTTCAGATAATGTTATTTTACTGGTCTACTTGAGGTAAATTAGGTAGAAAAAAATTGTATCATCCAAAGTTACATTGCATTCAGTGATATAAATCTTAACATTTGCAAAACACCCAACAGTAAATTTTTTCCCAACAGTTTTCTTGTTGATTTGGCCAAATTGGATCTTCCATTTAAATTGGAAATCACTTGTCTGTACTAAACCCCCACCCCCATCTGGGGACTGCATTGGGAAATAAGTATTGCAATTTAGAGGAGCATGCAAAGCCAGTGATTAATGAAAGAAATGACAACACTGTTCAAACAAACGATAAATCAAGCACAGTATTCTCCTATTCTGACCATCTCTCCCTCACGGCAAATAGATTTTTCAATTGTATTTGTTTAATTTGTTTCTTGCATTTGATACGAGATAATTTATTACAAAATAATTTTCATTCTCTTCTGTAGTGATGCCTTTACTTAATTATTGTATATAACTATTGTATACTTAACTCTCCTTTATTGTATATGTAATACCCATTTATCATACATGTAGTACGTAATCTGAATATATATTTAGTGTAAATGTTTTGTATAAGTAAGCCTGTGTACTTATCGCACAATATAAGTGCCCTATATACAATTATATAACCGATTATATATACGCCATAAGGCATACGCCCGTAGCATATGCGCTGTTGCTAATTTTACGTGCCATAGCATTAAGGTATTTAGTATAACGTTACCCTTAAAGGTCAGATATCAACAGATATACCATTCGCTAAAAATCATCGTATTGCTCGAAAAAGTACTTTTTAAAATCATGCAAATAAAGTTTTTACCTGTTACAGAAGAATTTATTCAGAAAATTCACTTTTAATTGCGCCTCGCATACCACTTTTCCGAAGTCTAGATGTTCTAGTCAATTAGTAATTAGTATCAGTAATCGCCGCTAGGTGAACCGGCGGTGACGTCACAGTTGTCAAACAATCGGACAAAGAAACACACGCTGTAGTTCAGCTCAGTCATTACAATCGAGTTATTCATCTTCATGTTCGTTTTTAATCCAAATTTGTTCGCAAAAATGGCCCATTGTGCATTCCAATTCGGAAGGATAGTATGTATGGTGGAAGAAGAAGAGGAATGATATGTTTAATGACAGTCGTGCATGGTGCAAGACAAAGCATGCAGACAGCCAAAAGGGCCCGCAAACAGCTCTCAAAAACAATAAATTTTCTCATCTGAACTCGATGTTCATTGAAAGAGAAGTCCTCATGAGAATCCCTGCAAAGACAGTGAAAAAAAAAAAAACTAATTGCACTGGTGAAAATATCACGCATTTCAAATTATTTTAACAATTCTAATAGCATCAACTGCGAAATGGTCTGCATTTGTAAATATTGTTGATCAAATTACCATTTATCTTCCTCGTCGTCGTCATCTTTAACCTCGTCCATGTCCTCAGTGTATGGAGAATAATTTTCATCAGCAGGGTCATCCTCAAAATCTAAATCATCAACATCCATATCTTCTTCCGTATCACCTTCTTCCTTGCATGCACACAAACTGCACTGGGTACCAATGTCAACATTGTTCTTCAGATCAGATTGTGGTTGAATGTCTGCCATTTGTGTCTGGGTGCTTTTAGAAAATCGTATTGACGAAGCCTTGATTTCACACTGGGTACTCCTGTTCTTCATGGGTGTTGTGTACTTGACCTGCGCCCCATAATGTCTGCGATACTAAAAATGACAGAAAAAAAATAATCATAAATAATCCAATAAAATGGAGCCCAATCCCTTGCACCATGGAGGTACTCCATGTATCGGATCTTTCAGTGTGACCTGTACCCGTGTACACCTTGGTGGTAGCATGATTTTCACCTTCATCATCTTCAAGATAAAAACAATACACATACCCATGATGTCTGGGAACCAACTGGCTTGGTTATAAAACTGTTTGCACAGAGATGCTGGTCAATATGCTTTCAGTTAGGTCAGGCTCTGTCGTATCAGCTGCAATTGTTGAGATTTCAAGCTCGGAAGTGTCAGAGACACTATGAACTGGCACACTACTGGCACCCTCCTCTTGGTTTTCATCATGTTCATCCATCAACTCTGATATAGTCTGGAAAAAAAATATTGGTAGGACAATTACTACATAATCATGATAATAGGCACTCACTCACTGGCATAGCCATAGGCTAGTACCACGATGCACATGCACAGCCTGGCTTCAGGTAGGCCTAGCCCTCGGGCCAGAGGGGTGGGTAGCCCTCCATCCTCTCGACTCGCGCCTTCAACTCTTATTTTATACCTCCGGTCCAGCGGCGGCGCCAGGTATTTTTAGTTGGGGAGGCTAAGGGGAGGCTGAGCAAATTTTTGGGGGGGCTAATAGTAATATGATAATACACATATATTATCCTCATTTCAGAAGGGGGGGGGTTAATGGTAGGGCTAACACTGATGGCTGACAAATTTTTAGCCCTGGCAATTAAAAATTCCACTTAATAAAATTATTTCAATGAGTGTTTTAAATTTTCAATTTGCTCATTTCAGTTGGGGGGGCTAATGGGGGGGGGCACTTTTTTGGGGGGGCTAAAGCCCCCCCTGGCGCCGCTACTGCTCCGGTCCATGGTTTCAGGGCCAGAGTTTAATTCACTAGGCCTATATAGGCCATCCTGCATGTCCATGGAATTTATAACAAGCCCTCTCTGACATAGGCATAGGCCTAAGCCTAACGCATGCACATGATGCATGGAGTCAGAAAAAGTAAACTGCTTACGGTACCTCAAGCCTCCGGCGTTTATCAAACGCTGACCTCCTACTTTTCTTTTTTGGTTTCGGCGTGGAATGCTTTGTAGTGGCTGCAAAAATTGAGGGCACGGCATCAGGTTTTAGATATCTCCTAGTTTTCTCCATAAATCCAATCGATAACGCTAGATTCATTTCGAAGCATTCCTCTTCGAAGTGGTCAGAGCAAAGTTTTGAAAACTTCGAAGGCTCCCACAGTTTGCCCGGTCTTTTGGCTGCTCTGTTCACCTTTCTTATCCATTCCGATCGTCGGCCTGGCTCCGTAGGAAATTGAAAGAAACTCCTCCCACTTCTAATACCACTGTTGCAGCCTGCGGCTACGCAGTACACCATTATTATCACAATTTTGTGACAATAAAATAAAAAATTAAATTGAGACACTCAAGAGACGACACACGACTGACAATGGCATAATGCAAAAGCGATACGATGCACTCTCAGAATAGCAATATTGTTTGGCAACTGTGACGTCACGAACGCAGAATTCCCCGAACGTTCCCGAAGCGCACGGGCGGGTTGTTTCGAATAGCAGACGACACATTGAAATGAAGACAAACAACTGTTTTTTGCCAAATTTGATAAGATGTAGATGGTGGAATTATATAGAATACTGTCAGTATGTTTTTTTATGTACATTGAACTGTAAATACAAAAAGTTATGGAAGTCTTGATATCTGACCTTTAAACGTTTTGCACACATATTCCTCATATGTAATCATCCTCTTGTTTAAGTATATTCTTGTGTATATATCTATGTGTTTGTCTGTATTGTTCTGCCTAATCTTTTCTCCTCCTGGCAAGAGAGTATTAGGAAAGTGGGCCACGAGAGCGTACCCATGCCATGCCATAGTAATGGCCTCTTGCAGTCTCCTCCGATCTGCGGGGGGCCGTGTCGTCGATTGGTTTTCCTCCTCTCAGGGCGATAGCGTTGTTGCACTCTGACCGAGGAGGTAGTGAAGGAGGGAGGGGTTGGTCATACCGCAGTAGTCTCTTTCCTGCCGTCCGTCCTACTACTTTCCCTCAGCACTTGCACCCCAACCCGAGTCTTGTGAATCTGACGATTGCATAGGATGCAAGCGAGGGAACGGGGACTGACCGCTCTACCATGTGATTTACAAAGTTCTATCTTAGTTACAACAGTGAAGCCAATAAAGGCTTTCGTCTAACTCTAATATTCTTCGCGGGTGGTGTCGGGAGCTGCGTGAAAAGATATGACAGTCGCCTTCACTACTGAGTAACTGTTATCAGACTCCAACCCCATTTTTGTATATAATCATAAATCACTGAAATATTTATGTTTTTTTATATATATATAGGACTCAATAATAAAGGGCATTTCAATTTCATTCATAATTTTCTTTTAATATATTGATTTCTGATTTTGAATTGTGATATCCATATGTCACATCATCCTTAGCGCACATTAATAATTATTATGAAATTAACAGAATGTTGGAAGCTGTCCTCTTGCATGTGATAAAGTGACAATGGCGGAAAATGTGGGAAACTGTCCTTATACCTACATGAGGATGCCAGCATCTGCATCATGGTTATATTTATTTAGTAGTTGTGGCCGAGTGACTCCAAAATTCTGCGAACCAGGCTGACCATATTTTCTGTGGTTGTTATAACTGTCATAGTGGAAGAGAACGAGTAATACTGCTGTATGGTGATACAGCAGCATCATATCATATGCTGTTAGATACTGTTCCTTCAAGCTGTTGGAAAGGCCTTTTTCGGAATGGGTCATCACGTGCTTTTTCAAATCATCCTTATATCAGAAAGCTTCATCCCACAGGACACACTGTAAAAGCCTTAACCATGTATGGATCATCTTGTGATATTTGAGAATAGTTTTTCGTGAAAAATATCTATTGCACTGGTCACACTACAATGGGTTCTCTCCTGTATGGGTAATCATGTGACGTGACGTTTGAGAAGATCCTTACGTGAAAAAAAGGTTTATTGCACAGGCCACATTGGAATGTCTTCTCTTCAGCGTGGGTAGTCATGTGATGTTTGAGAACACCCTTTTGTGAGAAAGCGGAATCACACATGTCACACTACAATGGATTCTCTCCTGTGTGGGTCATCATGTGACGTTTGAGGTAACACTTTTGTGAGAAAACTGAATCACACGTATCACACTGGAATGGCTTATCTCCTGTGTGGGTCATCATGTGAAGTTAGAGATTACCCTTTCGTGAGAAAGCGGAATCACACATGTCGCACTGGCAACGCTTCTCTCCTGTGTGGCTCACCATATGACGTTTGAGACTACCCTGTTGTGAGAAAGCGGAATCACACATGTCACAACTACAATGGATTCTCTCCTGTGTGGGTCATCATGTGACGTTTGAGGTAACCCTTTTGTGAGAAAGCGGAATCACATATGTCACACTGGAATGGCTTCTCTCCTGTGTGGGTCATCATGTGAAGTTTGAGACTACCCTTATGTGAGAAAGCGGAATCACACGTCACACTACAATGGATTCTCTCCTGTGTGGGTCACCATATGACGTTTGAGGTAACCCTTTTGTGAGAAAGCGGAATCACACATGTCACACTGGAATGGCTTCTCTCCTGTGTGGGTCATCATGTGACGTTTGAGACTACCCTTTTGTGAGAAAGCGGAATCACAAATGTCACACTGGAATGGCTTCTCTCCTGTGTGGGTCATCATGTGAAGTTTGAGACTACCCTTTTGTGAGAAAGCGGAATCACACATGTCACACTGGAATGGCTTCTCTCCTGTGTGGGTTATCATGTGAAGTTTGAGATCACCCTTTTGTGAGAAAGCAGAATCACACATGTCGCACTGAAATGGCTTCTCTCCTGTGTGGGTCATCATGTGACGTTTGAGATCACCCTTTCGTGAGAAAGCGGAATCACACATTCCACACTGAAATGGCTTCTCTCCTGTGTGGGTCATCATGTGACGTTTGAGATCACACTTTTGTGAGAAAGCGGAATCACACATGTCACACTGGAATGGCTTCTCTCCTGTGTGGGTCATCATGTGAAGTTTGAGACTACCCTTTTGTGAGAAAGCGGAATCACACGTGTCACACTGGAATGGCTTCTCTCCTGTGTGGGTCCTCATGTGAAGTTTGAGATCACCCTTACCTGAGAAAGCGGAATCACACATGTCGCACTGGAAAGGCTTCTCTCCTGTGTGGGTCGTCATATGATGTTTGAGATTATGCTTTTGTGAGAAAGCAGAATCACACATGTCGCACTGAAATGGCTTCTCTCCTGTGTGGGTCATCATGTGACGTTTGAGATCACCCTTTCGTGAGAAAGCGGAATCACACATTCCACATTGGAGTGGCTTCTCTCCTGTGTGGCTCATCATGTGACGTTTGAGATCACCCTTTTGTGAGAAAGGGGAATCACACAAGTCATACTGGAAAGGCTTCTCTATTATGTGGGTCATCATGTGATACATGTGACACTCTTTTGCAAAATACAGGTCACACTAGAAAAGCTTCTCTCCTGTGTGGGCCATCAATCGATGTTTAAGATGAGTTGTGAGATAGCCGAGCTATCGATGCTACATCGGGTTTTCTTTGTTGATACCTTTCTGAAAAAAAAAAATGAGATTAACTTTTAGAGATATGTAATAGTAGGATTGTTGGTGTTTTGCACACAAACCATTTCATACATGCCATCCTCTATTATAAGAATGATTTGCCTAAAATCACATAGTAAAATCGATTATCAAAATGGTCAACTGATCATTACAGTGGTTGTGAGGGCGAACGAGGAACTATGTTCTCTCGGCCCTGAAAAGTAATACCAGTTCAGGTGCTACTAGATCTGCTGGGGCTTGAATCAAACATCGAAAAGAATTAAGGGACTGTGGGAAGTGCTTATAGGTGAACGTGTCATAAAAGTTGTTCAATTTCTTTGGTGAACTTATGTATACTTACTCTATCGGAAAGAGTATTATTGCATACTAAATTGTTTTAGTAACATGTATATATTACGTGTAGTTAATTTTTTTTTATGATAGTATCTGTAATCATTGAAGTATCCATAGGCATAGGTAATCAGCCTACTATGTAGGAAATGAAAGATTAGAGTCTTGGGAACAACTTCATTATGTTAGATTTTTTCCTACTCTCTTTTATTTTTTTTATTATTTTTTTATTTTGAATAGTAGAAACTTCAGTGAAAATCTGCTATGATAAATTAAAAAAAAAGTTACAGTTTCCTTTATTTTTTTTAATCAAATTAAAGAATTACTCTTTCTCTTTACAAATTCGAAAGAATGAATGAAATCGGACAAAAAGAAACAGAGATATGGCTATTTCTATAACTCTCTAAAAAAAATTCTGGAGCGCTCCCGATCTGAGTCGGCCGGCCCGGGGGTGTCTGCGACTTCCATTGTGTTTCTGGGACACCCCGCCGGCCTAGCTGTAAGCATACATTTGAAAGTTAACGGGTTGGGGTTTCTGAACTACGGCCCCCTTCTCGGAGTTGGTTATCGTTAAATGGCTAAAGAAACTGAAGCTCAGAGAAAGAGGAGGATACGACATTTCTGGAGTTGGGTCACCACGAAGAAGAGCCAAGACAAGAAAAATGTACAAAACAATAAAGCGCTTTTCAACAAGTTAACAGCAGAGCACTCTTCTTTATTCCCTTCTCTATACGCTGATAACCAACGTTTCTGGTTGGAGAGGGACATTAAAGAGTTTCATCGGAAAACTCTCTCTCTCAACAAGATTCTTCAAGATAGTAAGGACTATGAATACGAAGATTCTCTTTTCGACTCCATTCCCTTATTGGAAGAAGCGATTAATGAAGAAACGTCAGATAATTTCATTAAGCATTACTTTGCGGGATACAAGAGTTATGCCAATAACGGAGGAAAGTGGTGCCATAAGGCGTACCAGAAGCACTACCTTGAACGGAACAAACACGCTATAAAGAAGGTCCAAAGAGAACATAAGAACATAAGAACATAAGAAATAAAGGAGACTGCAAAAGACCATAAGGCCTACACTAGGCAGCTCCGTATCCATCACCACCTGTCGTCCCCATCCATAAAGTTGTCTAATCGTTTTTTAAAACAACTGATAGTTTCAGCGCTTACTACGTGGTTACTAAGTTTATTCCATTCATCGACCACCCTATTTGTAAACCAATTCTTGCCTATTACCTTCTTAAATCTAAATTTGTCCAGTTTATACCCATTACTGCGAGTCCTGCCCTGTTGTTTTATTATGATGACCTTGTTTGCATCACCCTTGTTATAGCCTTTGATCCACTTGAACACTTCTATTAGATCACCCCGCACTCTGCGTCTTTCCAGAGAGTGTAAGTTTAGGTGCCTAAGCCTCTCTTCGTAAGGCAAATTTCCGAGTCCTTGTATCATTTTGGTCATTCTTCTCTGTACTGATTCTAGTGAATTTATGTCCATTTTGTAGGACGGAGACCAAAACTGTACCGCATAGTCCAGGATGGGTCTAACTATTGCTAGATAGAGTTTAATAATTACCTCTGCACTTCTATTTGTTACCGTCCTAGCAATGAAGCCTAATGCTCTGTTTGCTTTATTTCTGGCGCTAATGCACTGCTTCCTGGTTTTAAGGTCCGGACTCACCAGAACTCCCAAGTCCCTCTCGCACTCAGATTTTTCTAAAACCGTGTCATCTAAGTTGTATCTATTTTCGGGGTTGTGTAGCCCTACGTTTAACACGCTACACTTAGAGATATTGAAGTTCATTTGCCATTTCACCGACCATGTTAACAGTTTATCAAGATCATCCTGCAGAATCTGGGCGTCTTCTCCTGACCTAATTAGGCGTCCTATTTTAGTGTCGTCCGCAAACTTACTAACATCACTATTTAACCCATCGTCTAAGTCGTTTATATACATAATGAACAATAAGGGACCCAAAACCGAGCCCTGGGGGACCCCGCTAGTAACATTGCCCCACCTAGATTTTATTCCATTTATGGTGACCCGCTGTTTTCTGTTACTAATCCAAGCTCTAATCCATTCTAACACTTTTCCTCCTATGCCATGGGCTTTGATTTTATTTAGTAGTCTCTGGTGTGGCACTTTGTCGAACGCTTTGCTAAAGTCAAGGTAAATAACATCGTAATTTTCATTGTTGTCTGATGCCTTATATACCTTAGTGTAAAAGGATAGAAGATTAGTTACGCATGACTTACCTTTGGAGAAACCATGCTGTGAATCACGAATTAAATTATGCCCTTCAATGTGTTCTCTGAGTCTATTTACTATTATTGATTCAAGCATCTTTCCTATAACCGACGTCAAACTGATTGGCCTGTAGTTGCATATGGTCGATCTATCTCCCTTCTTAAAAACAGGAACAACGTTTGCCTGCCTCCAAGCAGTTGGAACAGAACCAGTGTCTACCGATTTATTGAATATTTCAGTTAACCGGTCGCAGATTTCAAATCTACACTCCTTAAGCATTCTTGGAAAAATTTCGTCCGGACCCGGAGATTTTGTAGCTTTAAGTCTGTCAATCTGCTTGATAACTTCTTCTTTACTAATGCTGATATTAGTTAGGCTATTTTCTTCATCCCCTCTGAAAATCGGATCACAGTCAGGTACTTTATCTAACCTCTCATTAGTAAACACCGATAGAAAATAATTGTTAAACTCCTCACTCATTTTTTCTTCCGATTCTATCATGACATTTTCATCGTTTTTAATTGGTCCTATTCTTTCTTTATTTTTTGTTCTATAGAGGTGAAAGAAACCCTTTGGGTTGGATTTTGCTTGACTGGCAACCTTGATTTCATAATTACGTTTCGCTGAACGTGTATTCCTTTTAACCAGCTTTGCCATTTCGTTATATCTTGATCTAAGGTGTGATTCCCCGTTTTTTATTTTTACGTAAAGTCCTCTTTTAATTCCGATCTCATGTTTCAATCTGTCCGTCATCCATTTGGGAGTATTACTATTTTTTCGTATTGACTTTAGGGGGATAAATGTGTTTTGTGCATTAATAATTAGATCTGCCAGATTGCTATACATCTCATCCAAAGTACTGACCTGATTTTTGGGCCGTCGCCCCGAATCGACCTGACCCAAGGCACGCGCATCACTCTCTTTGACCCAGACCTGACTTAAGGTATGCGTAGTTCTCTCTTTGACCCAGACCTGACCCAAGGTACGCGTATCCTCCTTGACCCACTTCTGATTATCAGCCCCGCAACGAGAATCAAGAATGTTTGAAACGTCCGGATTGTTTTTCGTATTCAATTTCAAATAGGTTTTTATATTGTCAAAGTTTGCTTTCCTGAAGTCTGGTACTTGAACGTTATTTGTACTTTTTATTTTTTCCCAAATAATATTAAATCTTATTTCTTGATGATCGCTAAAGCCTAGACTATCGCCCACTATTATGCTGCTAATTTGGTGCTCATTATTTGTTAGAATTAAGTCCAGGGTATTTTGTCCCCTCGTAGGATCGGTAATCATTTGTTTTAGGAAATTATCCTGCACCACATCTAGGAATTGTTTCGCTTCATGATCTCCTATTAAAGTTTCCCAGTCAATGTTTCTATAGTTAAAATCTCCCATGATTACAACGTTTTTGTACTGGGACGCTCTGTGAATTTCATGAATTAGGGAATCAGTCTGCTCAATGCTAAGGTTAGGAGGTCTATACAAGACGCCAATAATAACTTTCTTATTCTTGCCTATAATCTCTACCCAAATAGATTCCGTACAGTCCTCTTCCTTAATCGAATTGTTGATAATACAGTTTAATGTATTTTTAACGAAAAGTGCTACACCTCCCCCATTCCTGCCGACCCTATCCTTATGAAAAAACTTATATCCTTCTATTTCGATTTCCGGAAGGAAATGTTTATCAGCCATGTTGATCCAGGATTCAGTAATGGCTATAATATCGAAATTTTCTACGCATGCTTTACCTCGCAGCAAATCAATTTTGTTAATTATGCTCCTACTATTTGTATAGTAAACTTTAAGTTTATCTTCCCTCCACCTGCTTTGGTGATTTTTTGTACAGTCCTCTAAGTTGTTTCTATTTCCTAAACTATATTCCGATACTTTCCCCCCTACTCCCACATAATCTACCCGAAAAAACCCTGTAGGATGCCTACTTCTCGCTCAAGGGATTCAGCAAGGAGCCGAAATCCTTTGGGAGACAAGTGCACTCCGTCCCTTGTGTATAGGTGATTCTTACCATAAAAGCGGTCCCAGTTGTCGACAAATGCCCATCCATTAGCCTTACAATGTTTTGCCAGCCTGCAATTCATTGCAATAGCCCTGGAATGCCACATGCCTCCAACTCTACGCCTCGGAAGGATTCCACATACTACAGGAACACCTCCCCTATTTCTGATCTTGTCTAGCGCATCTCGGTACCGCGCAAATAATTCCTCACTCCCTACCTTACCTATATCATTTCCTCCGGCACTTAAGCAAACTACTGGGTCCTTTCCTTCCCCTACTAGACACTCTTCAATCCTATCTCTAACATCACCTATGCCCGCGCCGGGGAAACACACCTGCGTCCTATGCTTCCTATCTTTGTCGCAGAAAACCCTGTCTAAATACCTCACTTGACTGTCTCCTACTACCAAAATCTTACCTGTGGGCAGGGATCCAGCGTCTGCCCTTTTCTTCTTCTCTTGGATTTCATTAGTTCCTTCTTCCTGCAGATTTGCCAGCACTTGAAACGAGTTTTTGCATTTCAGTGGGGCTGGTGAGGAATTTTTTCCACTTTTCCGCATCTTATTTCTCACCGTATTCCATCCATGCTCATCGCTAATATTGCCTTCCGTATCATGGGCCTTCGAGCGGAGAACTCTATTCTCCTCCTTAAGGCACTTAACAGCATCCTCCAAGGCTTCAATTCTACTAAATAGAGATTGTACCTCTTCGGCGCTGAACACAGTGACACATTCACTCGCCATATCGCTAACTGAAGCAGCTACCCGGTTTGACCTGACCTGAGTGACGACTACTGCTCAACTCAAAACGACTACTGCTCAACAGAACAGAAGAAGAAAAGAATACAGTTAGAAGCAGAAGAGAAAGAAAGAACAGAGCGGAGAAAGGAGGAAGCTGAACGAAAGAAGAAGTTAGCCGAAGAAAAGGAAAGAGAAGCTACAGCAAAGGCGAAGGAATTAGAGAGAAAGAGACTCGAGGCCGTAGAAGCTTCAAGGAGGAAAAAGGAAGAGAGGGAACAAAGACTTCTCGAGACAGAGACGTTTAGAGCCAATAGAGAAAATAACAGAGAGAAAATGAAGAAATACAAAGAGATACTAGCAAGACAAGAGAAAGGAATAATGTTAGTAACAGAAGAAGATAAGAAGTTACTCGAAAAAGTCCGGGAGGAAAAGAAGGAACATTGGGAAGGGGGGATAAAGCTTGAAATGACGGATTACGAAGAAGACTGTAGTGGTTTGAAAGCACGAATAAGGGACACCTACGACGTTGTGGAACACAGCATTGGAAAACTTGGCGACGTAAAGTGCAAGTACTGTGATGCTTTAAGGTGGAAAAGGGAGACAGAGGGTTTGTGTTGTAGATCGGGACAAATCCCAGCTGTGAAACCCTCTGAGATAAAAAACGAAGAGTTCAAATCACTATTTGAAGGTGTTACCCCTCTTTCTAAAAGATTTCTTAAGAACACAATCGGGTTTAATACTGTCTTTAGTTTCAGTTCCTTTGCAACATCCAAGAAATTGGAAAATGCAGCTGAAAAAGCTATGGTGTACAAGATAAAGGGTGCTATATACCACAGAACCAGTTATGTGAGGCCAGAGTTATTAGTGGGAGACAAGGAGACTCGAGGTATGTTTTCGGACGAAGAAAAGTTTTCCAACGGAGACGTGAAGGACTTAACACGGAGAAGACCTAACGGGGTTGTCGATAACTTCCTAGATCTCTATTTCTATAACAGTAGAGAGGAACAAATTAGACTCAGAACCTATAAAGTCTCTAAGTTGTTTTTGGAAGCACCTATAAGCGAGGAGAAAAAATCAACTAAATCCAGAAGAGAAATAGAAGAAAGAGAGTACAACGAGAACGAGGAGATAATTCGTATAATATTCAACTACCTTCTCGAAAACAATAAGTGTTTGAGACAGATTTTGTCTGAAATAGAAAACTCCAGGGAACTGATAGCATTGCATATTGAAAAGATAAAGAGATACCACAAATGAATCTCCAACTTAAAGCGGTTGAAAACTTTGAAACGAAGTAACATAAAGGAGTTTACCACCTTCCGACATCAAATGTGACTGTGGGTGGTATAGTGAATCTAGACGACGAGCACGATCCTCTTTTAATAAAGATAACCAGTCCCAAGAAGGATTCGAAATATAAAATTAGGTTTGTGGATCACACCAGTTTCTTTTATGATCCGTTCCAGTACCCTTTATTGATACCCAACGGAGATATGGGTTACACGTATCTTTTGCGGTCTCTGAAGGCAAACAAAGCTGGGAACGAGAAGAAGATTTCTCCGTGCGCATATTACGCTTCTATGTTTATGGAAAGAGAGAACTGTTTCACAGCTCTCTTTCAATGTCGAACATTGTTCCAGAGGTTCGTTATTGACTGTTACGTGAAGGCTGAATCAAATCGATTAGATTATATCCGTTTTAACCAACATGAAATCAGAAAAGAGAGGTCCGATATTCTTAAGAGTGATTCAGCCCATAAAGGACAACGAGTGCTACTTCCTAAGTGTTTCGTGGGAGGCCCGAGATACATGAAAGAGAGGCAACAGGATGCGTTAAGTTTTGTGTCAAGATACGGTTCTCCGGATTTTTTCATAACTTTCACTATGAATCCGAAATGGAAAGAATTGACACTATACGGCGACACTATTAACGTCTGTAATCGTCCAGATATAGTTAGTCGTGTTTTTAAACTCAAGGTAGACCAACTAATGAGAGAGTTATTAACAGATAAAATATTCGGAGAAGTCTCAGCTCATTTGTACAGCATTGAGTGGCAGAAAAGAGGCTTGCCTCACGTTCACATTCTTCTATGGATGAAACGTAAAGTGACTGAAAATACCGTTTCGAGCCTAATATCCGCCGAGATACCCGACAAGAAAAAACACCCAGAACTGTATGATATTGTTACCACTAACATGATACACGGACCGTGCATAGGCTACGATGAAAGCTCCGTGTGTTGTAATGGGAAGAAAAACGATAGAGGGACGTGCCAGAAAGATTTTCCGAAACAGTGCCGTTCAGCGATAAAATTCGGAAACAACGGCTACCCTCTCTACAGGAGAAGAGCTGTGGGAGAAGGAGGTTTCTCCTTTGTGAAAAAGTTAAAGGGACAGGAAGTAACTATCGACAACTCATGGGTGGTGCCTTACAACCCCTATCTTTGCTTGAGATTTAACTCTCACATAAACGTAGAGTGTTCAAATTCTATTAAGGCTATAGCGTACGTTACAAAGTACGTCAACAAAGGATGTGACAGAGTTCTATTCACTAAAACCGAGGGAACCGAAGAAATCAATGAAATTAAGAACTTCACGGATGCAAGATTCGTTAACTCCAACGAAGCAACTTGGAAGATATTCAGATTCCCCATACACAGTAGTTACCCTCCTGTTATGAATCTGGACCTCCATTTAAAGGACGAAAACGAAGTATTCTTCAACGCCGATTCCTCAAAGGCAGACATAAAAAAGAAGGCAAACAGAGAAACTCAGTTGACAGCATTTTTCAAATTATGTAGCGTTAACGAATACGCAGCCACCCTAACTTACAACGAAGTAGCTGCTTACTTCAAGTACAGCATTCCGAAATCATGTTGGGAGGAGAGGAAAGGTAACACTCACGCTATTGGAAGGATAAGAGCTGTAACGAACAAGACAGTAGAACTGTTCTATATGAGAATGCTTCTAACCCACAAGAGAGGTCCCAAATCCTTCGAAGACCTCAGGATGGTGGACGGTGTACTCTACGGAACTTACAGGGAAGCCGTTAAGGCTATGGGTCTTTTAAAAGATGAAGAGACTTGGAAACAGACTATCCTGGAGATAATAAACTACACAAATGACCGCAAAGAACTTCGTTCGACTTACGCTAGCATGTTAATGTTCTCGGATCTAGAAGACCAGAAAGATATCTGGGAAGAAACAAAGGATCTCTTCTCGAGTGATTTTCTATATCTTAGAGGGTTGAAGGATTACAACGACGAAATATACCTCGATGCTCTTGACGACATCCAAGAACAAGTTTTCAATTGTGGAGGAGGAAACATAGTCCACTACGGCTTACCTTCTTCCAGAAATGGAGAAAAGTCTTCAAACGTGATAAGGAGGGAGAAAGCCTATAATTCTAAAGAATTGTCCGAGACAGTGGAGAGAGCTCTCCCTCTATTAAACAGAGAGCAGAAGATTTGTTACGATAAAATCATTGAAAGTGTTGGTTGTGAGACGGAAAACAAAAGCAAAGCGTTCTTCTTAAATGCACCTGGTGGGACAGGAAAGTCCTTCCTTTTGAATCTTCTTCTAGACACAGTTCGTTCGAAGAGTAAAGTGGCTTTAGCTGTGGCTTCTTCGGGTATAGCAGCTACTGTCCTTCACGGGGGAAGAACTGCCCATAATATGTTCAAGATACCACTGATGGAACATAACGAAAGAAAAACATGCAACATAAAGCACAAGTCCGAACTAGCTCGATTGCTTCTTATGTCTTCTTTGATTGTGTGGGACGAAGCAGTGATGGCAAATAAGAACACAATCTCAGCCCTGGATATCACTTTGAGGGACCTTTCCGGTCTTGATATTTTCATGGGAGGAAAGACGTTCGTTTGTGCTGGAGACTTTAGACAGATATTACCAGTTGTAAGAGGAGGAGGAAAGAACGACGAGTTGAACAGTTGTCTGAAATCAAGTTACTTTTGGCCTTTCTTCGAAGAGTTAGAACTGATAAAGAACGTTCGACTTAAGAGTGAAGACGAAGAAAACATAAACTTTGCAGAGAAATTATTAGAAGTTGGAGAAGGAAAGTACAAAGAGTGTCACTTCGGAGAAGGTTTCGGGGTGTTAGTTGACAGCAGAGAAGAGTTAGTTGAAAGAGTGTACAGAGGAATGGGAGAGAACATATTTAACGTCTCTTTCTTTGAAAAGAGAGCTATAATATCTCCCACGAACAACGACGTCGAAATCATTAACGAGTTTGTGTACAATAAAGTGATTGGTAAGGAAGTGGTTTGCATGAGCGTAGATGTCGGTTGTGAATCAATAGAAGGGATGGACGTTCAGGCGTCAGTTTTCAATTCTATGGATAGCCCTTCCATTCCTCCACACAAATTAAGGTTGAAAGAAGGAGCAATTGTGATGGTTATGAGGAACATTTGCCCTCCGAAAATCTGTAATGGGACTAGAGTTATGGTAACAAATTTGAGAAGGAACGTTATTGTTGGAAAGATTTTAACTGGTGTGTACAGGAACACACAGATCTTACTTCCTAGAGTTACTTTAGAGGCAACAGACACCCCTGTAGCCTTCAAGAGATACCAGTTCCCTGTCAAACTCTGTTACGCTATGACAATAAATAAGTCCCAGGGGCAGACGTTTGAGAAGTGTGGTGTGCTACTGGATTCATCACAGTGCTTCGCACACGGTCAACTATACGTAGCGTGTTCTAGAGTTACAAGCCACGATTCCCTCATAGTTTTTCCAGGATATACAAAGAAAGGGGAAGAATACGAGTTGAGACCTTGGGTGAATTGCGTTTATGAAGAGGTGTTCTGTGATGTGGATAAAAGTAAAGTTTCTTCTTTGGAGGATTTAATCTTTGAAGATAACTCTGAAACCTCAAGGATACCAGAAGAGGAACCCGATCAATCCATAGTCAGCATATCACGTTCTGTGTTCGAGAAAACAGAAGGAGAAGTAGCTGCGATGATCTTACCAGAAGAACTCTTCGAAGAAGAGAACTACTTGAGTCGAGGGGAAATGGAGGATAAAATTGAAGAAATCGAAGAGAAGATTGGAGAGAAGATTGAGGAGAAGATTGAGAAGATTGAGAAGATCGGAGCTAAGGATACCAAAAACGAAGAAAGATTTGAAAAGATTGTCTACGAAATAGATGAGATTAAAACCATGTTGAAGGATTTCGTAAAGAGAAAGAATAGCAGCGAAGAAGAGGACAGCGAAGAAGAACTCACACCCAAGAGAAAAAAGAAGAAACTACATTAAATGTATAGTTCTAAGGTGTTTTAAGTAAAAGGCAGATGAAAATCTTTGGTTTTATTAACTTTTTTATGTGTATCATCAATGCCCGAAGGGCTGGGTGCGAAGCACCCGCGGGCGGAGCCCGCCTCGCCGAAGGCCAAGCACACCTGGCGTAGCCAGGTCCGGCGGAGCCGGGTGCTTGTAAATATAAAAAACATAAACTTTTCAGGAGAGGCATTTAAAGTTTAAAGGAGCGCACCGGCATTTAAAATCCTCCGGTCGCGTACTCACTCGTGACATTGTCTATTTTTTTACGTTTCCGTTTAAAACTTTAAACAAAACTGAACTGTCTATAAAAAATTTGACTTTATTTCAATATACAGAATGTTTTTTCATGCAATGGGGTTGCCAGATGTCGCCAATAATTTATCTATTTCATTTTATATATAAGAACGGAAACGGAATTGAGCTGTAATATTTTGTCGAAGTGTTACAACCATCATAGAGAATCTTTTGAATACCTGTTGGTAGAAAAAAAGATAATACGATCGCATGCATGACTGGTAGGCTAACAGATACGCGACAGGGCGACATCCTTTCTCCTTTAGCTTTGAAGAGATACTGAGATCCTTGTGGTGATTGACGATTAGTGTTGGGCAAGTTGCCAGATATCTCCATATATATTAATTATAGTAAACAAAACAGAACTGGGTATCAAAATTTTGACTTTATTTCAATATACAGAATGTTTTTTCATGCAATGGGGTTGCCAGAGGTTGCCAAAAATTTATCTATTTTATTTCATATATAAGAAAAGAAACGGAATTGAGCTGTAATATTTGGCCAAAGTGTTACCACCATCATAGAGAATCTTTTGAAATGTTTACCTAAAATTTGTTAATTTTCCAGAATTTTTCGTGTTTTCGCGCCCTACAGTCCCTTAATGGATTTTAAAAGAGTTAGCGAATACAATAAACCATCAAAAGTGTACAATATAATGTTGTAGAAGGGGAACATCTGATAAGAGGTGCTCAGCACCTCCGTATCGTAACAACAGTAACGATGTTCGGGTGCGTATGGACGAACCGTTCCGGCCCAATCGGATGCGGTGGGTCTTGAGAACAGCAAAGATGAGAAGACCCGACGTCAAGTAGCCTGCGACTGGAGTAATGAAGACTTGGGATTGGAGTGGCAGTGGGTAGTCTTCGCAGGACGTCTTCTGATCAAGTTCTACTCGACGTTGGGGGAGGAGCGGTATATATACCCCCAAAACTGCCGAGGTAAAAGGAAATACACCCAAGTCTGCTCATGTGCTATCATATCCTTTACCACATAAACCTCGGGAAAAATCCACTTAGATACACTTGAGTTACCTATGTCTGAAAAGGGATATATGTATTTCTTGCCATTGATTATCTGTCAAGATTTTGCATTTGACAAAACCCATTCCAAATAAGAGAGCCAAAACAATTGCTTCAGTAATATATGAACAAGTAATCTGTAATTCCACAACTCCCAAGATCTCAGTTTCAGACAATGCTGCTGAATTTAACAACAAAATCTTGGAAGAATTATGTAAGTTATTTAAGGTAAACAAAATTAATATGCAAGTCAATTATCATCAAAGTAATGGATTGGAATCCTGTGTGTCCTGGAATCCTTTGTGCAAGATTTAGTTGTCGCAAATTCTGGTCAAGTCATGTCCTCCCTTCTTCCAATGCCCCAACTTGTAAGAATAATTAACTCACCTAAGAAAGATTGTAATTTCCAACCTTTCTTTGGTGAAGTAAAGTATCATTCTATTATCTCTTGTAAACTGCATACTTAAGTGTTTCTTCAATAATAACAGAGGTTCCTTTTGCTTCTGAATTTAGATTCAACCTGTACAAACTGGTGCCCTTCCCAATGCAAGTAAATAATTCAATTTTTGAACTTGACACACCAGTAATAGATCCACTAAATTACATCCTTTCTCTAGATAACTTAACAGAGTAATCTTTAATGATAACCTTAAAAATTGTAAGATCCCAAACAATATTCTCTACTTGTGCCATGCTTTTATTTTATTTTTATTTAAATGAAGCGGCCCTGCTGTGGATGTGCTGTGAATTGCGATGCTGCCTCTAACCCAGGGCAGTGGACAGGGTGTAGGGATGACCCGTCATCCGGGAGGTACTAAGATAAGAGGGAGGGTGGAGGGGAGTGGAATGTATTTAGGGATGGAATGGGTGGGAATGATTTTATGTCTTTTTCTTTTTGGCTACCTCCCTTGAAAGGGGGAAAAAGCCTTGGTATATGCATGTATGTGTATGTATTTTTATTTTATCTATTTATTTTTTTGTGCTCCATGAAGCATTGAAATAATTTTGTGAAGTTTCACTAGCTAAGCAAATGTCTGTAATACAGAATTGTCACTACAAAAAGGATATTTGTAAACCAGGTTACTCACAGAATATCATGACAAAATAAAATCGGTACAAAGGAAGTAAAGAAAGTAATGAGTTCTGAAAAAGACCTTGGAGTGATTATCGTAAAGGATATTGCACCTGATAAACAGATAGAAGAAACCGCTGTGACCAACAAAGGGGGCCTTTACCTACTTGGATGAAGGAATGGTAAAGAAACTAGTAATCACACTGATAAGGCCAAAACTGGAGTACAGTATGCAGCAACATTATGGACACCCAGTACCAAAAAGAATATAAAGAAAATTGAAAGAATATGAACAGCAATTATGAATATGGCCCCAACAAATTCAAAACTGTCATATGAAGAGATTGTTAAAGTTGGAAATGCCAACTCTGGAACAAAGAAGAAAAATAGGTGACCCACTGTCCATCTATAGAATCATGAGAGAAATGGTCATTAATACAGAAACTGACAAGTTGGAAAGGATATGCAACAAAATGCCACATGATGTCTACTATCCTACATTTTCTTGCTTATCATCATAAAACAATTTTTATAGGTGTAGAATAAACAATTCATATTATGCATCAAGGATAAAATCACCATTATATTTTGCACTTCTATTTCATTTATCAAAATTGCACAAAAAGTATATTTTTGCACTTCTGTTTCATGTATTCATTAAAACCATACAAAAATTAAGTGGATATATAGTATGATAACAAGAATAGATAAATTTATTTTAAACCATTAGAATTGTCTGATTAGAAATGAAGTCTTAAATCAGAGTATGACCAAAGTAATATAAAGCCATCATGCACAGTATGAAAAGTAGAACAACTATTATTCTATTTTTCATTTTATTATTATTTTATTATTATCATTATTATTTTCTTGGTTGGAAAATACTACCTCCTCTGTATGGACACCCATTAATTCCCTAAAAAGGGAAGACAACAATGTGGCCAATAATTGCACAGGATGCAACCTGCCAACCTACATAGAAACATCGGAGATGGGAGTAAAAGAACTTTCAAAAAAGCCTCCCAAGATCAAATGAGGAATTTTTTGCAGGTACCAGTTTCAACATCTGATCAATTTGAAACATCAACAATTTAATGTCATCAACTTGATTTATTTTAATTTCATATGTACAGTTTTCTATTTCTGTGTTAGGAAATAAAATAGAAGTGTAAAATATGCAATTGTGTTTTTATACAGGGATTACCTTTGTCTTGTGGCATTTTGTACATAATACCTGACTTTAGAAAATATCACTTTACTGGTTTACAAGAGCTTCACGTAATGAACTTGAGGTAAATTAGGTGAAAAAATGTATTACATTATCCAAAGTTACACTACACTTAAGGATGTAAATCCCAATACCCACAAAACACCCAACAGGCTACTAGATTTGATTTTTTTTTTTTACAACAGTTTTCCTGTTGACTTCATTAAATCGGGTCTTCTGTTTCAATCAGAAAACACTTGTTTGTACCAACCCCAACCCACATACCAGTCATGTCTGGGGACTGCATTGGGAAATAAGTATTTAGAATTAAAGAGGAGTGCAAAGCCAGTGATTAATGAGAGAAACAAGGACAACATTGTTCAAATAAACAATAAAACAAGCAGTTTTCTCCAATTCTGACCATACCTAAGATTAGAGAACACAATCACAGTAGGGTTCACTATTGTTTAAAAGATTATTGGGTTCGTTTTTCTTTACATTACTATAATCAGGTTTGCTGTTTTTGATATAGATATGTTGGGTTCGCTAATCTTGACATTATCTGAATTAGGGAATACTGTGGGTTGGGTTAGGTTATGTTGGGATAGCCATTCTTTAGATGAGGATCATTGGGGTCACTGTTCTTGACATGATCCATATATTTTTTTCCCAACAGTTTTCCTGTTGATTTGACCAAATTGGGTCTTCCATTTCAATTGGAAATCACTTGTTTGTATGAACCCTCCCCCATCTGGGGACTGCATTGGGAAATAAGTATTGCGATTTAGAGAAGTATGCAAAGCCAGTGATTAATGAAAGAAATGACAACACTGTTCAAATAAACGATAAATCAAGCACAGTATTCTCCTATTCTGACCATATCTAACCTACCCAGTCCCTCTCTCCCTCATGGCAAATAGATTTTTCAATGGTATTTGTTCATTTTGTTTCTTGTATTCGATACGAGATAAGTTAATACAAGATCATTTTCATTCTCTTCCATACATATATATCTTTTACAATAATGTAGTTATGATTCTACATAATTTTAAGTATTCACAAATATGTTTGCCAGTCTGCAACCCTTCCCTATATCATCTGCCAGCCCATGTTTAGATACAGTAAATTCATAGTAACGTCAGCAATCATTTCCAAAACACTATGACAAGCACCTTTACAGTTACCAACAATTAGGTTAGGTTACATTATGTTAAATCTCAAGGCTGCAATTCTTACTTGTATCATCAACTACCTTTTATCATTCTGAGTATTTTCAACCCCAGATATGAGTACCACAAATCAATGGCAACATCATTGGTGATTAGAAAAAAAGACTAGCAAACATCCTTACATATACCTAATTCTACACCCAAGTCAAAATTCTTATTCAGTACTTGGAATTGTTCTAAAACATCAGCATATACGATCTGACCGTTCACAAGCTGTGGTTTAAAGTTCTGCTCAATGTAGGAAGTAATGGTGAGATGATAGCGGTACTGGTGTTTTTTTCATCCAGGATTGGGCATGTGTGAAATAGAAGTCTTGCTCACAGGCATACTAAAGCTGTTTAAGAACATCGGTTATGATGTAAAGACATGCGGGGTTTGATTGCTA
Organism: Oratosquilla oratoria; assembly: GCF_046742065.1. Lineage (NCBI taxonomy): Eukaryota > Metazoa > Arthropoda > Malacostraca > Stomatopoda > Squillidae > Oratosquilla > Oratosquilla oratoria. The sequence continues at coordinate 8,950,459 of NC_134820.1, read as the reverse complement.
ATGTAGGATTTGTTTGATATTGTTCCTAGCCTTTATCAATATACTTAACACTGGATAACAATCTGTTACGTAGAGATGTGTATGCACCTTAACTTACACAGGAAAAACGAAGAGGGCGACGTGATCTAATATATATTCAAACGGGTCAAGATTATCATTTAGACAGCAGGGCAGTACTCATGGTAATGGCCTCTTGCAGTCTCCTCCGGCCTTCGGGGGGCCGTGTCTTCGATTGGTTTTCCTCCTGTCAGGGCGATAGTGTTATTGCACTCTGACCGAGGAGGTAGTGAAGGAGGGAGGGGTTGGTCATACCGTAGTAGTCTCTTTCCTGCCGTCCGTCCTGCTACTTTCCCGCAGCACTTGTAGTTGTACCCCAATCCGATTTTTTTTAATTCGGTAGATAATGTTTATCTACACACGGGCCTTTTTTGTAGTTATCTGGGCGGAGGGTATCCGACCAGGATATGGGCGAGCCGTTCTATGTTTTCGGTGATGTTGTAAACTACGTCGTCTCCAGTCTTCCAAGCTTCGGGGGCCATGGGGTTGAATTGTCTACCTCTTCTCAGGGCGATGGTGTGAGCGCACTCTAGTAGGCAGTGAAGGAGAGGTTCTGAGGTGTTCATCCCGCAGTGGTCGCATTCCTTTTCCTGTCGTTTGATGATTTCCCAGCAGTACTTGTACCCCAACCTGAGCCTGTGGATGATCACGGCGAGTCCTCTGTCGGCGATCTTGGTGGCTGGATGAGGGCACAGTTTGGTGGCCCTCTCGTACCACTTTGCGCTTGCTGATGCTGAGCTTATCGATCTTCTGTGCTTGGCTACCTTTGTTCGTTGTAGGTGGTCTCTGCCCCAGCTTTTGAATAATGTGGTTGATGGTTGGACTTGGATTTCTATGTGTGGATGGTAGCGTGTTGTCTTGGCAAGCTCATCTGCTCGTTCGTTTCCGTGTACCCCTATGTGGCTGGGTATCCAGTTGATGATGACTGGGCGATTTTGTTTGTTGTGTAGCTGCAGGAGGTAGAGTATTGTTATGATAATGTTTATGTTGGTGGGTATGTCCTTCTTCTGGAGTACTTGTGTCACCGCAAGTGAGTCTGTGTGTATGACCACCGGGTCATCCCGTCATCCAGGAGGTGCTTAGTATTGATATAGGACTCAATAATAATGGGCATTTCCATTTCATTCATAATTTTCTTTTAATATATTGATTTCTGATTTTGAAATGTGATATCCATAAGTCACATTGTCCTTAGCGCACTTTAATAATTATGAAATTAATAAAATGTTGAAAGGTGTCCTCTCGCATGTGATAAAGTGACAATGGCGGAAAATGTGGGAAACTGTCCCTATACTTGTATGAGCATGCCGGCACCTGTGTCATGGTTATATTTATTTTGTAGTTGTGGCCGAGTGACTCCAAAACTCTGTGAACTGCCCTGCTGATCATATTTTCTGTGGTTATAACATTCAGAGTGGAAGAGAACGAGCAATACTGCCGTATAACGCGAGTATGGTGATGCATCATCGTGCATCAGGCAGCTGATGCTTCCCGCGATAATTTGACTCGTACCAAAGAGGTTAATGGAAAAATAACACAACAGTTCACATTTTAAAACTGTTTTAATATAACTCTTTTTACATCATGCATACAACATAAGAACAAAGGAGACTGCAAGAGACCATAAGGCCTACACTAGGCAGCTCCGAACCATCACATTTTTTATTCTATATAGTACATACAAGAAATACAGGCGTATATGTCAAAAGCGAAAATCTCGATATAATAGGAATTACCGAGACATGGCTAAATGGAGGAGAGTTTGAAACTGAATTTAATATTGCGGGATTTAAACACTTTCATCAAGATATAAGTCACAAGAAAGGTGGGGGTCTGTTATACGTTAAGAGCAATGTCAATACTTCTGTTTTAAAGTGAAACAGGATGCATATGGTAGTTTGTGGGTTGAACTAATCCAAACAAATGGACAAAAACGAATGTAGGTGCAATATATAGGCCAAAGACATTATCATGAGCAGACAAGCTGGTGTTTCAAGAACTGTCTAGTTTCTGCAACCAGGACCTAGTCATAATGGGTGATTTCAATTGTACTGACATTGATTGGATGACCCTACACGGCCATATAGGTAGTCGCTTGATGGATTTTCTCGCTGACAAATACTTAGTTCGACATGTAAAAGAGCCCACAAGACTTGGAAACTTACTCGATCTATTGGTCACTAGCCGCAAAAGCATGACAACCGATGTACAAGTCTGTGAATCTATTGCAAATAGCGCTCAAGTCAGCCGCGCCTAGCCCTACCCTTCGCGGCGCTCGCTCCCAAAGAAGGGGGGGGGGACACACAACTCGCTGTAGTTGGCAAGCATAGTTCGCAAAGACCTTGTATATGTCCTCCCGGGGGATTCCTACATTTTCATTCTTCTGGACAGTAGATTATAACTAACAGAAGTGAGTCGCCATATCCACAAAGTGAGGATTACCAGGGTGGCGACGGTGGTAGCACTTACATCTATATTTTCATGCATACTACTCTAGCTGTATACCGCTTCCTCCAAGCTATAACTGATCGCCATCCCATTACTCCACCTTGACAACGGCTTCGTCCGTCCCTCGCATGTCGTCACACATCCTAATTGTCCCAATCCCCGTCGCTTACGATCCAAATGGGAATACTTGGTGGCAGCATTCTGTCCCCCACCACAGGGTAGGCGAAAACAATATAATGAACATTCAGAGATGTGGAACAGGACAGTAACAAGGGGTTGGGGGAGAGCATAACGGAGGGACAGTCGCAGTATAATAAAACTGTCATCATTTCTCTGGGAAAAAGAGTCCTCCTCCATAACAGACAAAATGATGTTTGGCTCTGGTCCATAGGGGCACCCCACATAACCCCAGAGTATCAAATGCATGCTACTTTATCACAATAACGTGCAGCCAATACCCCCAGACGGGTATTCCTAATTATATTTCCGGTGTTATAGTATTATTCAAACTCTCCCAGTTTCTCCCTTAAGAAATGCTGAAATTTTTTGTCACTCCCCAGTATAAAACTTTGTTTTCACTGAAGAGTAGATAACCAAGCTGGGGACGCGCCATCCTTTCCCGCTAAAACCTGGAGTATGGGGTAGGGGTGAAATAACAGGGTGATTCCGTTGCTATGGGAACGAATTATCATGTGGCATTTGAAAGCATCTCGCGAGAAAGCTGCATCGCACAAGTCATACAAGACAATCTTCTCACCTGCTGTTTGATACTGCTCCTTCAAGCTGTTGGATAGGCCTTTTTTCGGAGTGGGTCATCACGTGCTATTTCGAATCATCCTTATATCAGAAAGCTTCATTCCACAGGACACACTGTAAAAGCCTTAATCATGTATGGATCATCTTGTGACATTTGAGAACAGTTTTTCGTGAAAAATATCTATTGCATTGGCCACACTGCAATGGGTTCTCTCCTGTATGGGTAATCATGTGACGTGAAAAAAAAAAATTATTGCACAAACCACACTAGAATGTCTTCTCTTCAGCGTACGTAGTCATGAGATTTTTTAGAGCACCCTTTTGTGCGAAAGCGGAATCACACATGTCACATTACAATGGATTCTCTCCTGTGTGGGTCATCATGTGACATTTGAGACTATCCTTTTGTGAGAAAGCGGAATCGCACGTGTCACACTGGAATGGCTTCTCTCCTGTGTGGGTCATCATGTGACTTTTGAGATTGCCCTTTTGTGAAAAAGCGGAATCACACGTGTCACACTGGAATGGCTTCTCTCCTGTGTGGGTCATCATGTGACTTTTGAGATTACCCTTTTGTGAGAAAGCGGAATCACACAAGTCACACTGGAATGGCTTCTCCCCTGTGTGGGTCATCATATGATTTTTGAGATTATGCTTTTGTGAGAAAGCAGAATCACACATGCCACACTGATATGGCTTCTCGCCTGTGTGGGTCATCATGTGACGTTTGAGATCACCCTTTTTTGAGAAAGCAGAATCACACATGTCACACTGGAATGGCTTCTCTCCTGTGTGGATTATCATGTGATCTTTGAGATAACCCTTTTGTGAGAAAGCGGAATCACACATGTCACACTGGAAAGGCTTCTCTCCTGTGTGGATCATCATATGATCTTTGAGATTAAGCTTTCGTGAGAAAGCAGAATCACACATGCCACAATGGAAAGGCTTCTCTCCTGTGTGGATCATCATGTGACGTTTGAGAATACTTTTTTGTGAGAAAGCGGAATCACACATGTTACACTGGAATGGCTTCTCTCCTGTGTGGGTCATCATGTGATGTTTGAGATTACCTTTTTGTGAGAAAGCGGAATCACACATGTTACACTGGAATGGCTTTTCTCCTGTGTGGGTCATCATGTGACTTTTGAGGAGACCCTTACCTGAGAAAGCGGAATCACACATGTCACACTGGAATGGCTTCTCTCCTGTGTGGGTCATCATGTGACGTTTGAGAAAACCTTTTTGTGAGAAAGCGGAATCACACATGTTACACTGGAAAGGCTTCTCTCCTGTGTGGGTCATCATGTGATGTTTGAGATTACCTTTTTGCGAGAAAGCGGAATCACACCTGTCACACTGGAATGGCTTCTCTCCTATGTGGGTCAGCATGTGACGTTTGAGATCACCCTTTAGTGAGAAAGCAGAATCACACAAGTCACACTGGAATGGCTTCTCTCCTGTGTGGATCATCAAGTGACGATTGAGATCACCCTTGCGTAAGGAAGCATAATCACACAGGTCACACTGGAAAGGCTTCTCTCCTGTGTGGGTCATCATATGATGTTTGAGATTACGCTTTTGTGAGAAAGCAGAATCACACAAGTCACACTGGAAAGGCTTCTCTACTATGTGGGTCATCATGTGATATATGTGACAATCTTTTGCAAAATATAGGTCACACTAGAAAGGCTTCTCTCCTGTGTGGGCCATCAATCGATGTTTAAGATGAGTTGTGAGATAGCTGAGCAATAGATGCTACATCGGGTTTTCTTTGTTGATACCTTTCTGAAAAAAAAAATGAGATTAACTTTTAGATATGTAATAGTAGGATTGTTGGTATTTTGTACACAAACCATTTCATACATGCCATCCTCTATTATAAGTATAATTTGCTTAAAAACACAGTAAAATCGATTATCAAAATGGTCAACTGGTCCTTATAGCGGTGTTTGCTTTGTTAGCCTAGTTGTGGGTTGAAATTCCATACTTCTCTCCTACTCAAAGGAGTAATTATTAATTACCTACGATGCACCTCGTACAGGGAATGTCACCTAGACCAAGTGAAGCAACCTTTAACGTAGAGGCACACTATTTGCTTTGCTGTCAAAATCTTGCGTACGTCACATGGGAGTGTTTTGCAGATGACTTTTTGGGCTAACGGCAAACAAAAAGGAAGACAAAGCGTCCCGCCAAGCTTTCTCCCATGTTAACAAAAGAATACAATAAAATGTAACTTGTACAAGTGAAAGAAGTGAAATACAGAATTGCACGAAAAAGGAAACACATAAAATCACGTTCATACACACTGTGACCTTTGTTCACCATGTACTCTCTCACGTTATGTTGAGAGTGTCATTGTTTTTGCCTAGTGCCCAGGTATATTGGATTTAATTCTATGCACCTATTTACGCTAACTTCTCTTGTCGCCCACGCTTCTAAGAATAATCTCCTTTTCTTTGAGTTGTCTCTATGTACCACTGTCGCTCCTTCCCAGTCAGTGTTGTGCTGTAATTCATCCATGTGTTTATAAAGTGCTGAGGCTGTATCTTTCCGTTTAACTGCCCGTTTATGTTTTTCAATTCTAGTGGCAACTTGTACAACAAGTGAAAAAGTGGACTACACACTTGCACGAAAAAAGGAAATATATTAAATCACGTTCATACACACTGTGACCTTCGTTCACCCTGTACTCTCTCACTTTATCTTGTTCTGTCATTGTTTTTCCTAGTGCCCAGGTATACTGGATTTAAGTCTATTTACGCTAATTTCTTTTGTCGTCCACACTTCTATGAATAATCTCCTTTTCTTCAAGTTGCCTCTGTGTACCACTGTCGCTTCTTCCCAATCAATATTGTGCTATAGTTCGTTCATGTGTTTATAAAGTGCTGAGGCTGCATCTTTCCGTTTAACTGCCCGTTTATGTTCTTCAATTCTAGTGGCGAGCTTCTTATGCGTTTCTCCTATGTAATCTGCATCACAATCCAAACATCCAATGCGGTACACTACGCCCGCCTGCTGAGTGGGTGCTTCCATGTCCCACCCCTAAACCAAACCATTTCAACTTCAAAGGATTACAAAGGAGAAGCATCCCGACTGGAGACCTTTTGGTCCATAACTCGGTCGGATGGTAAATCGTAAATAAAAATGGGCAGATAAATAATAATAAACAAATTGAGAAACAATAACCAATAGTGTGAAAAATGTCACTTCTTTTCAGAATGTTAGACCTGTATGAAGTCACCTGTCAACGCTTTTTATGGAAAGTAGATTCATATGTTTTCATTGATTTTCGTATAATTTTTTTTTGGTATTTGAAACAAGTTTTCTGGCTTGCCACTGTACTTTTTCCAATCTGTCAATGTCTTTAATGAAAGTCAGAGACCATAAGAAAACGGCATATTCCAATTGTGGTTGAAGTCATAAGATCACGCAATCAGTTCTGGAATCTTGCTTGCTTTCTCAGAGGCTGAAACATACTGTTTAGATGATTTGAGATCGTTATTGATAATCAACCCGAGATCCTTTTCACTATCCACTTTTGTTTACGAATTTATAACTTGTAATCGTACTTACTGTTATTTTTACCTGTGTGCACAACCTTGCATTTGTGTAAAATTCCATTAGCCACTTTTCAGACCATTAGTTTAAGTGATCATTTGTCATTCCGCACAGTTTTGTATCACCAGCAAATTTGGACACGATAGATTTCAGTACGTGGTCTATATCATTGATATATACTATGAATAGAAGTGGCCAAAGAATGGAACCCTGAGGAACTCCACTTTGTAAGAACATCTTTGCCTCTGCGAGTTCAGTGGATTATATCAGAAGCATAAAGGTCATGACACCTAGAAAAGAGAAACCAAGTATCAAGAAAGTGGTATCCCAGTTGCTTGAACAACTGTGATATCCTCTCATTGATCTTTGTGGCTTTAACACAGGCTGTACTACTCTTGTAAAAAAAAATCTTGAATGCTGTTAACAGCTTTCCTCCTATCCCATATATCTGTAAAAACCCCACAGTGCCTTTCCGTCTACCCTGTCAAACCCCTTTTCCAAATACTAAGGCCCAAAATGATCTTAATCCTTTGCTAAAGCTTTCTCACATATCTGTCTTACCACGAAAATCAGACTTTGCACAACACGTAAACGCTCTCAATGAGCAGACGCTAAGTCATCGACTCGAACCCAAGTTGCTGGTTCCTTCTGAGATTTTGATTCCTAATAACCAAAGATACTCCCCGGGTGAATTGAACTTGTACTTAATCGCACATTTGCTTGTTGTTTAACTTTACCTATTCATTATTTACGTTACCATTATTTCTATCTATTTGTTCATTTATAATTATGTTTTCTCGCAACCTGCCTAATTATGGACCAAAAGGTCCCTTATCGGCATACTCCTCCTTTTTAATCCTTTGTACATAGAAATGGTGCTATCCAGACCTTTGGGCACAGGACATTTGGGCACACGGCATGTAGCCACAGGGCATTTAGGCACACGACATTTGGACACAGGACATTTGGTCACAAAGTACTGGGTGCGACATTTGGGCGCAGCATAATTCGTGCTGTATATTATGATTCCGAACCAAGAAAAATAGTAAAAGTACTATGTGACTTCGAACAAGCAGATCCGTGCTGTAAGGGTTGTCTTTGGTGAGCACGTTCAAGTTCGTGGGTGCTTTTTCCATTTGACCCAAAGTACATGGCGAAAAATACAAGAACTTGGTCTTGTGCAGCTGTATAGCAAAAATGAACATGTGAAACTGTTTTGTGGGATGCTGGATGCGCTCGCTCTTCTGCCACTCTGTGATGTTGAGGATGGGTGTCGGTGGCTGAAGAACCATATACCCGATGGTGCTGAGCCACTTGTCGAGTATTTCGACAGGACGTATGTGACAGGTACGTTCCGGCGGGCCCAAACGATCCCAGGTCAGACTGGCATACGGATGAGAAGAATACCGCCACTGTTCCCTCCACATCTCTGGAATGTGCACGAGGCCACACTAAACGATGAGCCACGCACCAACAACTTCTGCGAGGCATGGAATAGTAGATTCTCCAACTTGGTTGGCCACAATACAGCAGGATGTCAGAGGACAGCCACCTATGAAACGTATGCGTAAAGTCTACACTGATCTTCAGCAGAGATTGAAGACCTTGTGCCAGGCTGGAGCTTCTGGAGCCAAAACAGTTCAAAAGTAACTGAGAGGTGCCGGCCACAACATCCGCTGGAAACCTGTGAACAATGTTGATGAACCAGAAATCTGAAGATCTGTGGTCTCCAAATCCTCATGGATGAATAAAGTTTTGTTTGAAATATAATACACATTTTATTGCTAGACTTAGTAACTTTCTTGATACAAAATATTATTTTATTGATAGGCATAGATAGCATGCATTTATAAAGACATGACAGTGATGAATAAACTTTAGTTTGAAAAAAAAAAACTCATTTTAATGCCCCACTTAGTACTTTCTTGATAGAAAAATACATTATTTTATTGATAGGCATACCAGAGATTTATAAAGACATCGTGACAAACTTGGCTATCAATTTACAATTTCAACTATTTTTGCTGTACGAAAGCAGTGATGTAATCTCTTGAGACTCTGAGTTATTCAAGTGAAACAGCAGTGTGAATTAATAGAGCTCAGTTGTTGAAAAAAGGCTAATTTGCTTGATTGTTACTATGACGATTTCATATTGTGCCCAAATGTCGTACCTACCAATTTGTGCCCAAATGTCTTGTGCCTAAATGTCCAGTGCCCAAATGCCCTGTGCCCAAATGTCGTGGATCCAGAAATGGTTACCTTCATAAACATGTATGCACATCATACCCACACCGTTTACAGCGTCCCAGTCCTGTATCCCATAGCAAAATACTGCCTCACCGTGAGGAGGTGCACATGCATGTATCCATGCAACTCGCAAACCACCACCACTTGACTACTGTTAATGTTGGTCATCTTACTCGTAAATCAACATAAGGACGTATTTAAAAAAATGTACTCGTCTTCGCCCGCCTATAATAATACGTTGCACCAAATCGTAAGAGGCTGGGAGGAAACTAAAAATAAAAAGTATAGAGAGATGGGTTGAAGACGGGTAGGTCATTTATAAACAATAGCCCGACCGAGCTGCGTTACGCCTTTCCAACTTGTTTGTAAATAACAGCCCGGGAGCTGGCGTGTACATTTACAATATTGCTGACCCGACATTCCTTTGTAACCTAAGTGAGAATTATGCAGTCTCGAGATTATTCCATGTAAACAATATTGCCGTATAGACTTGAAACAAAGAATCTGATTGGTGAAAGGATGGAGAAAATTCAATTGGTCCACAAATGTAAAACCACACCCTTTGGGGAGGACCTTGAATATGAAGTGGTCATTGGACTAAGGAAATCATTATGTAGCTGCAAAGCTCACGTAGAATCTGTCATACGTGTTTTTGGGGGAATTCATTTGAAGAACTTCAAGGAGAGAGCGTTGTGTACAATTCGATTTACCATAAGATATAGAAGATTACTACATTTTCTTTCTCCTTGACAAAAGACTATAACTAAAACAAGCGAGTCGCCATTTCCATAAGTGAGTACCCCAAGGGCGGCAACAGTGGCAACGAGTAGCGGCACCGAGGGAAAGAACGCACGCAAATAAAACATCTCCGAAGAGAAGCACTCAACGCACGCAATGACAAACGTGCCAAGCATTCATCGTACGCAGCGTCTTTCAAGAGCCAAACAAGATAATTTGTCTACAAAGAAAATGCAAGCAACTACTCACAAACTCCAGGCAACAGACGGGACCACGTAGTGCACGTAAATCCCCACCCTGGTACGAAGACGAGCTAGTGAAGGAGAGGGACGATTACAAGGACAAGGACGTGTTTCTGACGTGTGCGCCAGTACGTGTTGAGGGACGACTACAAGATGAAGAGAAGGAATAAATCGACATTATCAAAAAGAAGGTACAAATTCAAATGTATTATACTTGTAATGATAATAGGACGACCACGGAAGTTCTCCGTCATGAGGTTATTACTTCGCAGTCACATGTCCCAAATTTTTAGGAGGAAGAAAATGCAACAGAGGTAAATAGATTCATCAACATAAATAATACATTAACAGTGTCGAAAAATAGATGAAAGGAAAAAGACATGTTGAAAGAAATGTAGATCCTGAGAAGGGTAGGGCTAGGCTTATAGTAAATTTCCAGCAAATAGAAAATATCAAAACGTGAACATTTTTAAATTGCAACTGACAGCTTTCACATTGAGACTTTGTAACTATGCAGAAACCATTCCATTACAGAAGGGGAAACACTGGCAGTGATATATTCACAAGAGAGTTTTGGAGATATGGTACTGCAATATCCAGAGTGTGGACTGATCATACAGCTATTCAGAACTTATTCAAACATATCTTAGAGGCAGATTGGCCAGGTGGTTTACTACACCTCCATGTTATGAGGTTAAGTTCGAACACATTCCAGGTTGGAAGAACATTGCAACAGATGTACTATCTAGGAACATTTCCCAACCAATGACAGGGTTGATCAATATTACCTGCTGTATTAATGAACTGGTATCATTAGATGAGGAACTGATAATAAGGATACAAAGAAGAAGATTTGGAAAAATGTAATCCAGAACTTGATGAGCTTTTGAGGTATTCATCCAAGACTATCAAAGGGGTATAAGATTGAAGGATTTAATTTAAGCAATGAGACGGAGTGAAGGATAGAGTAGAACTAGGAGTGGAGGAGGAATGGGGATGGTTCAAGGACGGAGTTACAAGGTGTGCAAAGTTGGTGTGTGGAACAAGGAGGATGGGATCAAATAGAAGGAAGAGCAAGTGGTGGGATGAAGAAGCAAAGAAAGTTGTAGAAGAAGCAAGCATTCACAGATTGTTTACAAAATAGGACGAATCATATGAGAGGTACAAAGAAAACAGAAAAAGTAAAGCATAAGACAAAGGAAGCAAAGAGGGAGATGTGAAATGGGTTAAGAGTATACAAAAAAAAAATTAAAGTAATAAAAGATGTTTTGGAAAGGAATTAAGAAAGGAAGAGGAGCCAAATCAAGTAGAGAAGAAAAGGTAAAGGATGCAGATGGAGAGATGATAATGGGAGACACGGTGGAAAGAGGAAGATGGGCATAGTATTTTAGGATGTTGCTAAATGTGAAGGAGGGTAGGGAGGGAAAAACAGCTGTAGTGGCAAGTGCCAAGAAAATGACTGTTATGGTGGATTGGCTGGTGAGGTTGTTTAATGTTTGTCTAAAAGAGGGTAGAGTGCCGGGGGACTGGAGGACTTCTTGTATAGTTCCACTTGACATGGGAAAAGGGGACAAGTGTGAATGTAGTAGTTTTCAATATGTCAATGAACTCGGCAGCAGAATGGAGTTAAAGCTCAACTGAGAAGGTTTTCAAAGGGGTGGTGAATATTTGCTACATGTATGGTTTAGTCACTTTTTTTTTTTATCAAATAATGTAAAAATAAATCCTAATTAGTATGCAATGTGATGATTTTTTTTTAAATCAGTAACAGACGAACTTTTCCTTTGTCGATCTTCGTCTGTTCTTGTAACACTCTATCGGCTGTGACGTCAGTACTGCTGCTTACATTCCTATGCATGTCATATGTGTGCATCATAAGATGCCGTGCTGCGCTGTCAACTTGATTAGTGATCTGTCATATTT